>NC_135856.1:11295924-11649049 GCF_031162955.1 Sander vitreus | reverse complement strand
ACGCTCCATATTCATGCGCCATCTTGAAATACGTTAGCTGGTAAGGGACATACAGGACATACTGCTCCGCCTTTCACATTTTTGCTCTCACATGATAAACTTACAGGTGCTGCTAACGGCGTGAAGGCTACCGTAGCTGTAATACGTCCTTTGAACTGTGTGGCGCGAGAGTTGATTGCGATATATGATCTCAATGCTAGATGGGAGAAATTCCCACACATTGAACCTTTTAAGGGATGTACTTTTTTATAAAAAACAAACATTTATTCCAACTCTGTGTAAACAATGACCTACTCAACTAATGCTCATTGCAATCTTTTAAATAAACACAGTACAGTTCCTAAAGCAGTAAGGATGTTTAATATACAGAATGTACATATGGCATTTTGTGCTGCGTGTTCGGTCTCTGATGAATTTCTGTTGCGAGATGTAGATTACGCAGTGGACCCGAACAAACAGTCAAGTGTGCAAATCCACAGTTAAAACTACACATTAAAAAAAGAACTTGTGTCCAATCACACACATTTCCATTTCCATTATATACACACACACACACTCTAATCATCAAAGCGAACTGATCGACATGAATTGATGTCAATGGAGAACTTATTTTTGGATGGTGCAGTGAACCCAAGTCCTGACCCCCTGTTACTGAAGTCCAGTCTGCGCGATTGAGCGCGTTCAAACTCTCCCAGAAGCCCTTGCTGCAACTGCTGCTGTGCGTCCTTTCCCAGTGCCATATTTGCTTCACCACCGTTTCCCGCAGCCGGCTGGAAACCCTTTTTGAAGCCGCCCATCAACCGGAGGAACTTCTGCTGCTGATCAGAGCTGTCAAACTGGGCGGTGCTCCACTGGCCGAGAGTCTGAGGAAGGGACATATTGGGGACAAATATTCAAAGCACATTAAGAAGAGCTCCACTGATTTTACACATAAAGCTCAATTTATTCGTCATGAGTAGTTATAATCAGTCTGTGAAAACAGTTATAATGTCTTCTTGGGCCAGGAGTTTTTCTAAAGTCTGAAAAAACAACCTTGATGATGTTCTCAGACTAAAAACTTGTTGGATTTGTAGACTACAAGTGTATAGAATAGAATAGAAACCCTGCGTTACAAACTGGGGAAATATAGTTAAAAAGACACGGGCATTTACCAGGCAGGGTGGGTCTAACATGAGTGCTACAGAGTTGCAGTTGCACTGTGGGAAATAATAAGGTCCAGTGTATTTTTTTAGCTTCACCAATGATAACGCGGAATAAAAATCAGGAAATCTCTGCTGCAGAATCCATTTTCACTATTCTTTTATCACTCTAAAGTCCCCCAATCTCGTGAAACTGCAATACTAAAACACAGCAGTATCCTTTAAAAGGTTAAAAGCAAAAGAGAAATTCAATAGTTTTACAAGAAAGGCAGTAATACTGACTGCAAGTTTGGCTGGTTTTTCAGGTTGAGAGGCCTTGTCAATCTCCATTTGTAAAGCCTGTCTTCTTTCCTATGACAAACCAAAACACACAATTCATTAAGCGTTATTATATATGCCTGTTTTACATATTATAGAAAACAGGCACAGAAAGCAATTTACACATTTATTTGAAGAAACAAAGTGGTCTAAAATAAACATTAATAAAAAAAATACAGTTATATATTGGCTTTAATTAAAAGTAACAGTGTTAAACATTTTGGGAAATACACTTTTTTGTGTTGCTGAGATTAACATCGGAAGGTTGATGCCACTCTCATGTCTGTTCATTAAATATGAAACTACAGCCAGGAGCTGTTACGGTTAAGTGGATTAGACAAACAAGATGCATGCCACTTAGTGAGCTTTACAAATAGTGGTTGCATGATTTTGTTTTTATGTTGTCATTTAACGCTCAGCAAGAAAGCAAATAAGAGTATTCCCGAAATATTGAACATTTATGCACAGCAATAAATATCACACTAAAATGCTCTGAACATCCACACAGGTGTATCAGTTAATCTGGCTGATTAGACTTCTTCCCAGGACTGTG
Source organism: Sander vitreus (assembly GCF_031162955.1). Classification (NCBI taxonomy): domain Eukaryota; kingdom Metazoa; phylum Chordata; class Actinopteri; order Perciformes; family Percidae; genus Sander; species Sander vitreus. The sequence goes on along the minus strand of NC_135856.1, from coordinate 11,647,039 downwards.
TGGGTGTGGATAGACTGTAGCTAGCTATGTTTCCATCTGCTTGTCAATCAAATTATCTGTAGGTCGCTAAAAACAGTCATGCGAATAAAGCCGGTGAAAGTGTTTCCATCGGACGGCTTTAAAGGGAATAAAAACCTGTGCGTAATGATGTCACATGCTGTTTTGCGCTCAAACTGGTATATTGAATAGATTTTTTAAAAGGTGGTTCCATTCACTGAATCGCACAACATTTAAGCTAACATTTTCGAACAAAGTTTGCTAGCCATATTGGATGTCGCTGTCTACCTACAAATGATTAATATTGCACATGTTGTAATAGTGCTTATGTGCCAGCTGATAGTGACTTATCAAGCTATAAGACAACGACGACGCTATCAAAAAATGATGCCGATGGACGTAAATGCCAGACGACACAGATTTTTGCTATCTCATATAGCCGTTATATTTTGCTCATAAATTACATTTTAAAAGTCTCTCGTGTCCTCGTTCATCCACTTATATTTGTCTTTGTTGACACCCGCCATGTCTGCAAATAAAGAATGAATCCTCTACATTGAAATACAGTCACACTTTACACTGTTTAGCTGTCAGCATTTTAACCGTGTTTACTCCAGCTGCTAGCTAACAGTAGGTTAATGTTAGCTGCTGCTAAGTGTAGTGTTAATTAGCGTCCCGTGCGGCGATGTTTCAGTTCCCTCTAACGTCCGTTTTCGGAGCATCAGAGAGAAGCGCAGGCATTTAAGTGGCACCTAAATAAGGCACCAAAATCCGCGTTGCTAATCGGTCCGGTAGATAACGGTCGTTAAGGCACCGGTGCCGTATTAGCACCAGGTGCTAATAAAAAGATATAAAACTCTTTGGAGCTACACGATTCACGTGGTTGACATTTTCCCATTCAAAACGGCGATTTTTGCCGAAAAGCTACTAGTTTGCAGGTATGATTTTTTTTATGGCAAGTTGCAACCATAAAATGACATAAAACGTAATCGCAATTCAATATTTATTGACCTGCCCAGATTCTCCACTGGGCAGGTCTGAGCTGCGCCATACCACACCGGGAGTGTCTCAGAAGCGGAGCGTCTTGCCTGCCCGACAGGCAGATTTTATTGTCTCTACAAGTACTTGAAAGAACAATAACATGTTTATTAAGCTAGTATCTACCTTCCACTCCAAGCACTCCTGCAATTAAACTCCATGCCTTCTCTTCTCTGGCCTTGTCCTTATAAATAGGATCTGTGATGTCTTATTATTGCTGCATTCCAGACAATTTTTAGCCCGTAAGTTACGGGCTGATGATCTTCGCGTCAGCAAGCCAAGCTCTGCTCGCACAAGTGGCTGCTCACTTCACTTGCGCGAGCGTGTATGTACAGCAGATTTGTGCGTCTGATGATAAAAATAATGACATTTGACACACCGTCAAAGCTGGCTAGCTAAACATTGTGCCGTTGGCAGGGTTCAGGTTAGGCTACCTAACGTTGACATTAGCTAGCGATCTGGTACGAGTTCACGGGTAGTAAGTTACGGGTTTAACTGCCGTTCCAGCACATTTTCACGGGTAGAAGGTTGTGATAACACGGGTCACGGGTTGCCTGGAACGCAGCATATGTCGTCTGTGGTGTTGTAGAGGAGACATATACGATGTTGCGCGTGTGTGTGTGTATATATATATATATTGACTAGGTGCTCTCGCTGTTCCACTTTTGTCCCGGCTGTCCGAACGCGCCGCGGCTCAAATGAAAACAGACCTGCCGCGTATCTTTAGCGAAGCTTCTATTCACCCCCGCTCCTGGGACACAGCGTAACGCGGCTGGTGGAATATCAAGCATTTGACTTGAATGGCTGCGATTGCTCGCGGGGTGCACGGCGCCTCCAAAACGCAGCGCAGATGCGCCCGGTGGAAAATAGGGGTAACACAGTCATGGACTAATAATAGGAGCCATGTTTACCTGGTTGATGGTCACCTCATCGGTGTTTCCAGTCTTCTCTGACAGAAAGACCACGTCCTTGTGGGGTGACTCCTGCAACACAATGAAACAAAAACAAGGTTCACTCCCAAGGCAAAAACTAAAACACAACAGCTGAGCACCGTGTCAATTGCCGCTGACAATACACACTCACATGTTGGTCTTCCGCCTCTTCTTTAATCTTCTTGTTGTTCTTCTTCTTCTTTGCACCAGTTCCAGAACTCACAGGCTCCACCTGTGTTCCCCCCTTATTGGAACTCTTCTTCCTTTTGTTCTTCTTGCCTGTTGTTTCACTACTCTGCTCCTCAACTTCTTCACATTTGATTACTAATGGTTCTTCCTCTTCTCCCTTTTTCCTTTTCTTCTTCTTTGGCTCGGTCTCTTCTACTTCGCTGACCTCCACAGAAGCTTTTCTGCCCTTTTTCCCTCCCCCTTTCTTTTTTGGCTCCCCTTCATCGATGATAATAATCTCACTCTCTGTGGATTTGTCTTTCTTCTTGTTGGGCAGATTGTTTTTCTCCACAGTTTTGCCTTCCTTTTTTTTCACCTTTACCTCACCAGTCTCTCGCTCTGGTGTTTCTACCTTCACTCCATTCTCAGCCACTTTCACTTTAGCTGGATTTTTCTTTTTTGTCACACTAATTCCATCCACAGCTTCTGTCGTTTCATCATCAATAGTTTTCTTTTTCTTCTTCTTTTCTTTAACTTGCTTCTTACTCTCCTCTGTGTTTACAACTATAATGTGTTTTCCCTTCTTGGCTTTCTTTGGATATGTATTCTTTCCAGCTTGCTCTTTGTCCTCCTCCTCCTCCTCTTTCTCCATCTTTACATTTTCTGGTTTTATTTGTGCAGACTTGTTTTTTACTTTCTTCTTCTTCCTCTGTTTCTTTTCCACTTCTACTTTAACTGAAATGAACTGTTCAGTTTCCACTTGATTCTCAGCCAGCTGCTTCTTCTTCTTCTTGCAGACTGCTTTGCCATTTTTATTATTAACATCAGAACCATTAGCATCAGTCAGAGATTCAGTGACAATTTTCCTCTTCTTCTTTTTTTTCTTCTCTTCCTTTTCCCCACCTCCATCAGAGGACTCCTTATCTGTATCTATAACAATAACATCTACCTTTTTACCCTTCTTCTTTTCTTTTTTCACCTCTGCTAGGCTCCTATCATCAACAGTAACGTTTCTCTTTTTAGGCACAGAGGCTTGTCCTTTCTTGTGTTTCTTCTCCTTCTTTGCAAAAGTATCCTCACTCGTCGCTTCCTCCGTCTCCATTTTCTCCCTTTCCGCTCGCCTCTCCACAGCAACAGACCCCTGGCTTGTCTGGTGAGAGAAATACAATTACTGCATAAAAGACATCTTTTGATATTTTGCATAACTAGGCTCATAGGCTCTACGTGTATGTGCAAGTGTGATTGACAGAAAAATAAATACTAACCAAGGGTTTGGCTAGCTGCCTGGGCTGGGACTGCTGATCAATGTCTCTTTGCAAGGCCAGACGCTTCGCCTGCAGGTTTATGAAAATGCACCATAAAAAAAACTCTCTTTTCTCTATCAGCAAACATGTTTTCACAGATCTTACATGTATGCATCAGTCTGTGTGTGTCCGCCAATTCAAACTCTGCACAGGTGGAACTTTGCTACAGGTTCTACTTATGTAATCATACATTGTGGACTATTACAGATTCACTCATGCTGAGTTTTGTGTTAAAACATGTACATTTATGCAATTCTCAGGCTTTGTATGGCTATGTGTAGTGTTGTTTTAGCACACTTCACACAGTACAACTTATATGAAGGGTTATGTAAAGTACAGCTAGGGTTTCAATCCTAGATTATTCTACTTCTTCGCATGTATTAATTTTTTCAGTACAAATTATTCGGATTAAATCTGTTATTGCAAAACAGTACCTGGTCAACGATAATCTCACTGGATTTACGTGCACACTTTTCAGAAACAAAGATCACGTCCTCATCGGAATCCGTCTGAAACAAACGATGAACAGTGTTCTGCTGGTGCAAATGAACATGCTTTCAGTCCCACTGTTAATACCGGAGTTAATTACACGTTACACTTGAATGAAAACATGTTGATTTACGGCACATTGAGATGTAACAAATCCAGAGTAATAACACAGTACTAACAACACTTTTAAAGCAGAATAAGTTGACCACGTTTAACTATAGCACTCTCTTGGTAACTCGTGTTAACATTAGCTAGCATCTAACCGCAGCTAACGTGAAATCGCAGCTATAAGGTTAAACCGATGAAGAAACAAAATAATAAGTCACCCAGACGGTTAGACTTTGTATCACAGTTGCACAATGCATTATGAAATGTAAACTTAATGAGCTGTTTACTTACTTTGTATCTTCTGATAATTCACGTGGATAACCGGTTACTCTCTTAACCTGGAAGTCGTTTTCCTCTTTCCTGTTAGCGACGAGCCAGGCGTCCGTAGCCACGACCCCGCGGCGGTGAACCCAGTCTGTGAACACATTCCGTAGTTTCACCGAATGACTGGCCGAAGTCACGCTAAAGTTAAACAGGTATTGTTGTCGTTTTAATTTAATATTGTGTGCTTGTTTTAACTATTACAGTCTATTTAATCAATTAAACGAGTTAGGTTAGTCGTGAACGTCGGGATGGTAATTTCAGTTGTGGAACACTAGGCTAACGCTCGCTCGCCCAGTTAGATATATTTGTGTCCCTTCATTAAACCAACATGTCACACTTGCAGTCAGCCAGCAAAATGACTTAGAATGGCATATTTACCAATAATACTAAAAGGAAACAAAGATATAAATCGATATATTAAATAGTCTAACTAAACCATGGTTTAAGTATATTATAAACCAGCAGTTAATGTTACTTTTGCCTGGAGCTTCTGGCAGCACGAAAGCTGCAGTGTCAAGGCATCAGTAGACAAAGTCTTTGTCTGCATCTTTCCCCCTACACTTTGCCACTGCCTTTGACAATTGTTTTGTAACTTTTCACATCCGACTGTCACACCCAATTCACACTGCTAGTTGCCAGGTGTGGTACAGGTGAGATAGTAGGCAGGGGTGGAACTCTCTATTTATTTCATTCTTCACACCTTTTTGTATGTGCAAAAAAAGTACAACACCATGAATGCATATGAGGAGAGAGAGTCCGAAAGTGTGCACCGTTATCCCCAATTCAACAAGTATCATATCTTGCTTCCATGTGTAGGCTACCAGCGCTTTTTGTCCTTGTGCCTTCAAGTGTGGACACAAACCCAAAGTTGTTCAAAACACTTGGCCTTCAATTTTTGCCAGGAATCAGTCGAAGCCCCCGCCTCCACCTTCAACCTCCGCCTCCATCTGCTACTTTTATAATACCACCCGCCGCCAAAAATGTCTATCCCCATCTTTTGATGACAGCTTCCGGGTTCAGCTGGTGTCCCTGCTTCTGCCTACTACCTATGACAGCCATCTGCAACCCCAGCATCCGACTACAGCCCATGACAGCTACATTTACAGCCTCCAACAGCCCAAGCACTTAGGGTGCCATGACTTGAAGATAAAAAATATATTATTCTTCAAGACCCAGTTTGAAAAGCTGGGTCTAGAATGACCCTTTTGGAAGGGAGGGGTTGTAACTAAATTTCTTTGTTTCATGTGTGCGCTCACAACATCTTTTCAGAATAATCTTTCCAGAAAATTACACATGGACGTCAGTCTTCAGTGTCCCCTGGAAACCTGCATATCATGATTTGCTTATGTTTTATTTATTTGCAGCTTTTTTAAAAAGTTACATTTGTCAAAGTGGTGAGGATTTTCTTCTTTATTTGGTTGTATTTTCTTAAAGGGACAGTTCATCCCAAAATCAAAAACACACATTCTTCCTCTTACCGGTAGTGCTATTCATCAGTCTAGATGGTTTTGGTGTGAGTTGGCCAGTTTTGGAGCGAAGATATGTCTGCCTTCTCTCCAATATAATGTATAATAATAATAATAATAATAATAATAATTGTGGTGCTCAAAGCGCCAAGAAATATATTTCAAAAACAGCAATGCCTAATCAACAGATCTGGTTGTGAGCAGTTTCATGTAGGACCTATTTTCTTGCTACTGAACTACACCTACTATCACCGCACAAGAAAATAGCACTACAAAAGAGGAAAAAAATATATTTTTGATTTGGGGGTGAACTGTCCATTTCAATTGCAATGCATTGAGCTTTCTCTGTCACCGTACATGTCTCTACTCTGTTGTGTGTGTTCACAGTAGTAGCTGATTGTATAGCTGCAATGGATCTATCTGTGTACCATAAGGACAAGTGGATGAAGAAAAATCTGCTCAATGACCAGACAATAATTACCAGAAAATATGCACCGATGTATTAGTCACTTTGTGCGAATCACATTACAGACATTCATGTTATGCTGCCATTAAACAGTGACAGTGCTATCATTATAAGAGCATCTCATTAGGAAAAAAACATTTTCACATTTGGATTATTTACATGATTAAGATTCAGTAATATAGGGTTAATACATAAATATCCTGTTATGATAATATCTTGATGTTAATATCTCAGCACACACTTGTACACAAAAACAAATTATTTAGTTTAGTCTTATAGCAAGAAGAAATGGTCATAGCATGAACATGGTGGTTGTTTTTTAAACTGTATTTTAACTGGATGAAATATCCTTGATTGAATTCAGTGATGATCAGAAGATGAAAACTGCAACCCTCCAGTCAAGTATGAAGTTGTCTTTTTGCCTCAGAGTTTAATTGCCAGTGCATCTGAACAGCGGCTGCCAACAGGAAATCGGTCTTGACTTGAAGCCAAACTTTGCCTTGTCACTAAGATAAACACAGCGTTTCGTTCTAATTAAACTCACAGTGATGGATGACTAAATGTTTTCTATACATTCAACGGAATTGTAAATTGAAAGGGATCCTGAATGCCAGAATATTATGAGATGTTGCCATACATCTCAAACAGTGTATATAATGATCAGTAGCCTTGTTGTATCCAAAGAAACCTCAGGGAAACATGAGTGGCACTGGTTGACAAAACAGTCCAACCCCAAAGTCCATTTAGTAACTGTACCAGAGCTTCCTCTGCAGATAGGGTCCGCCCAGTTGGCATGGTATTGTAGTTGTTTTCATTTTCTGAGCCCTTCAGATGGTTTCTAATGTCAAGAATTAATTTTGCAACTCAACACTAAAACTGGGATTTATCTTCCATATGTATATCAAAATTCTAGAAAACATTTAAAATACAATTCATTTTGACAAAATACATTACCTTCAAACTGCGCTTTTACATGCATTTCAAATGATCATCTCAAATATCACAATGTCCAGATATGATGAAGTGCAAAATCACAACCTCCAACAGTAAACCTTATATACTGCAGAATAGGTGTTACGGTATTAAATGGCTTTTTAGGATATGCTTATTAAAATCTACTTATCCATGAGCTGTAGACTCATCTTAGCCTTTTAAATCACCAGATGATCCTCCAGAATTCTGCACGAGCTCATGGTAAAATGTGTCAAGCTGTCCAATAACACTGATGATAGATGGAGATATGGAGAGAAAAACACTTTGGGTCCTTTGGGTCTTCCAGCATGTAATACAGAGGCCAAGCAAGCTATGTGGGCGTATGCATGTAATTTACATAAACATCCTAAAGGATTTTATTTTTCTCAGGTGGAGCTTGACGTCAAATAGAAATAGGAAAAAAAGTGTAGGCTAGTTTTTATGAAGCGAGTAAGTAAGTAAGTAACAGCATTCTTTTAGAGCTGCTCTCACAAAATGTTTACTTCACTACATTCAAATCATCCTTTAAGTTTACTTTCTCGTTGTCAATACCAAATTACCTTAAATATAATAACATTAGCCTTCCTTATACACTAGAGGTGTGCAAAAAAATCGATATTGAATCGAATCGTGACATTTTCTGAATCGTGCACCCCTATTATACACTCATGGGAAAAGTAACTACATTTACATACTGTGAATCGTTTATTTTTTAATCAAGAATCGTTTTTGAATCGAAAATCGATTTTGAATCCAATCGTGACTATCGTGACCCTATTATACACTCCTTGTCAGTGTATTTATTTACGTATTACAGTAAGACAATCTGCGCTGATCAAAATAATGCACTTTAAATTGCCCTTTATGACAAAATCTACTAAACTGTTGAAGTTATGTCACTTTCTCTTCCCTCTCTTGTGATTTCATGTCAAGCAAAAAATACTATTAGGATTGATTCTAAAAATGTATAATTTATACATGTGTGCAGAAACACGAATACATTAAACATTTTTTAGCGCTGATCAACTCCATCCTGTGTGATATGTGATGTTTTTACATATCCGTCTTCTTAGGCAACAGGAAATTCTAATATCACACACCAGTGTTACACCAGTGTGTCCTCTTCAAGTTTTGTCCTATATCACCATAACCGTCGGCCAGTGTAGTTAACTGGGGCTGTGGGCATCTACAAGAGAGAGACAAACAAGTACTGAACAAGCAGCCTAACAGTACTCCTGTGGTTGATTATTTCGTAAATGAGAGTAAAGTACACAGAGTGTGTGTTTCTTCCATACTTACGGTTCCACCATTCATGACCAGAGCCATCTCAGTGGGTTGGTAGACGTGACCTCTGAAGGCGATGCCAGGACGCACACTCCCGTGGCTGCTGTGGTATGTTCCACTTCGGAGAGCTGACAGATCAGCAAGGTAAAGCACACACACAAGTTACAGGTGTCATGCTAAAATTTTTGTACATCTTCTAGATCATACTAATTCCAGTTTTAAGAGTAACCGCTATGATAGATGACTGTGCTGCTGATTGATACGAAGCATACATTAGTGCTGCAATATATATATATATATATATATATTTTTTTTTTTTTACTGTATCGCAATATCAGCTTGCACAATATACACATCGTGAAATGCTGCAACATCGCGATAGACACAAAGATATCAGTAGAAAACTGCACATAAAAATTTAATTGTCATTCTGTTTTTAGTGGTGCCTTTTATATTTAATCCAATGTTCAATTTGTTCAGTTAAAGAACGTTGGAATTAAATTGTTTTAAAATTCAACAAGCAATTGAACTGAGTACATAAAATCTGTTTATTTATCGCAAGTAATAACGTTATCGCGTTGTTCAACATTATCGCATATTTTCATCATATCGTGCAGCCCTAGCATACGTGCATCAAACTTGAGGATGAAGTATAATTTGTCCGACCAGTGTAGCTGTAACTCCCTTCACACCTATAAACCAACACGGGGGATTCATTCAGAAACTTGAATTTGCAAATGCATTTTTCTCCAAGGTGCAGTGTGTTTATCTTATATTTTTATTTTATAATAAAACCAGTTAAATATTTATATACAGTCAGGTACACAATATCTATATTTGATGTTTGCTAACATTATCTAGTATACAGTACTGCAAAACTTATGAGAGTGTTGAATGGTGCACTGGTGTGTTGTATTGCCTATTAATTCAACTTGACATTTGCAAGAGGAAGATTGTGTTATTTTTCTGTCAAATATCTCACTTGAAAGGAAAATTCCAGTTTTTGTCAACCTGGGTCTTTTTTTCATATTTCTAGTCATCATTCCTATCCCATATATTATCACAAGCTCTACTGCAGAACTACAGAGAGAGGGAGTTTACCGTCCATTAAAGAAAGTAACAGAAGACTTAACCCTTATCCTTTCAACTACAAAGTAAATCCTCTAGTGACTTGCTTACACTGTGTCACATGACTTCCTTCTCTGTATGACTCTGCTATTGTGCAAGTTGGACTGCTGTCCTATTCTTTGCACAGTCAGGTTCTCCTCCTCAGTCAGCCATAAATTGGCCAACCATTATCATCAGTCTCCTAAAGTCTACTTTCTTGCAAGCAGTGTTTCCTTTAGGATTTTTTTTAGCAGTGGGGGCAGGTCTGTTCGCCCAGCCGCCAAATGTTTTACGTATGAAACGGAACTGACACTTCGCTGCAACACAAACAAATATATTTATTCACCTCTATTCACACACAATGAGGCATATTTTCAGTTGTGATTGAACTGTATGTTTTGAGGAACTATAGGGCACTTAACATTTGCAACAGGTCAACACTTAGAACGGACCCACCGCGGTGACGTTTTTGGTGGAGCTGTTTGTTTAATAGTCGACTCGGAAGAAAGCAAACGTTTTGACAATAAACAACATCAACACAACATTATGTGGAGTTAAACTGGACAGGCCCAAGAACCTCTGAATAGTTCTACTTGTTGTTAAATTGCAATGTGAGCGGCAGCCAACGGGAGGTGGCAGAAATTTTGCCATGGTGGGCTGCCACTACAAAATCAACATAGAGGAAACACTGCTTGCAAGACACTCTGTGAACCGGTTCTGCTACTTCCTTCACTCTTTGTTTATCCTGGTTCATCGTGGCTTAGCTTTTCATCTGTGCATTTGGCTTCAGATAAATATGGAGAGCAACAAAAGTGAAATGACTCATACATTTGTGAGCCACATTTTGCTGTAAACAAACCTACATGGCACTCATGGTTTTATAGTTATCGGGGCTGAATCTCATCACCCTTATTTGATAGCTCCTCGACTCCTCGTTCCTCAGCTGAACCGGAAGTTGTTCTGTCCCTCCTCGGTGAAGGCCGTTTCAAAGCTCTTATTTCTTCCCCGAGGAGCGAGGCGGGATCATCGAGGAGGGATCATAGAGGAGCTATAGGAGAGGATACACAAGAGCAGCCTTCCCGGAAGCCGTGCAGCTGAAGGAGTTGCTAACTCCGCCCAAACAGCTGACGAATTGTGACGCTTCACAGGAAAGGACGTCTCATCCCTCTAAAACACATTTGCTCGTTGCCTCTCTCCTCCAATGATTTCCTCGCGTCTCTCCCGGGCCTCCTCGGTGGGAGGGACTAAGACGCAAGGAAGGGGTGCAAGTGAGGGAGTCGAGGAGGCAATTTATGAGTTTCAATTCATGAGAAGCGGCCACGGTCATCTTTCAAGTCGAACAGGGCAATGGTCTGCAGTTCAATGGATGGAAGTTTATATAGCATATTTATATTCAAAAGTAGTGTTTAAAGAATGAGTCTGAATCGTTTGAGTATGAGTACTCACCTGCTCAAAACAACTCTGGGCTACTGGCTAAGTTAGGAGAAAATCCTAAAGATAAGGGCCTACTTTAGGACTTTTAGACCTTTGTATAAGAGTCAAAGCTACAGTTTCATGTGTCTCGTTGCATCCATGTTTTAAAAAAATGCAACAATAATAAACTGTTAAAAGCATATTTTGATGGCAGGTGAGTTAGTAAATATCAAATCAGCCCACCAACAAGTTAAAACAATTCAATAACACTAGAGATACAGAGATGAGATGACTCTCCACTCCTCAGATACTGGAAAAATGCAGTTCGCAGTGCAAATGTAATATCTCAGGTGTCAGTGAGAGTTATTCCTCAAACCATTTAATTGATTTACCAACACTTTGCCGGTCACCTGTCAATCAATCAGTTGGGAGTAACGGCGTTAAAGTATAACGGTGTTACTAACGGCGTTATTTTTTCGGTAACGGAGTAATCTAATTAATTACTTTTCCCATCGTTCCAACGCCGTTATCGTTACTGAGAATGTAAAGTGGCGCGTTACTACAATTTGGTTGAATGAAGCGCGAGGTGTCAGGCTTTGGCTTTGGCTACACATCAGCTGCCTGGAGAGAGCAGGGGTGGGGATGATGACACCGTTGCAAATGCGATGATGATTGGCTGGGTGGGCGGATGCCCCGTCACGCTGTCTCACTGTCTGTGCGCTCTGACCACCACCACTAAACACAAGACAGCGACAATGGCGACGAGCCAGGGATATTCAAAGGTAGTGTTCTCGAACTGGAAGTACCGGCACTACTTCTCGCCCATTGAAATTAAAGGCAAGAATGTTTATGTAACATGCACGCTATGCCCAGGAAAAAAGACTTTATCCACGTCTGCCTCAAGCAACTCGAATCTTATGAAGCACCTCACATCAACACATGCTAACACGACCCTTGTTGCTGCTGCTAACCCAACCCCAAGTCCAAATGCAGCTAGCGTGAGCTCCAGCGAAGGAGACGGAGCCACTCTGTTAAAACAAGCAACGCTCGATTTTTCTGTATATAGTGTTATTATTCTTCAATCACTTAATATAAACATCTTTGACGTTAAAGATGTTATAGAACGTAATAGCGTTATAAAACATAAAAAATAACGTCACAGTTTACTTTGCTGAGTAACTAATTACTTTTCCAATGTGGTAACTGAGTTACTAACTTAATTACTTTTTGGGAGAAGTAATTGAGTTACTAACTTAATTACTTTTTGGGAGAAGTAATTTGTAACTGTAAGTAATTACTTTTTTAAAGTAAGATGACCAACACTGCAATCAATCACTGTAGACAGACAGTAAATTATTCTATGTGAAATTATGTCATCCCTTCTCTTAGCTTAGGAGTTCTCTGAGTCCCTCAGTGAAAGATGCTCAAGAAAAGCCCTTAAGAGGAAACCATAAAATAAGACATTTTGTGAATTTGGCCCCTGGTTACTATTTAAATTCATTGTAAATGACTGAATAAATTCAGCTGCCCAGAGCCACATTTACCACCTTTCAAACTTATAAGATAGCTTTGATTGCAGTATTGTATTATTTAAAAATGTCAGATTCCATGATAGTTACTTTTGTTGTCTACTCCTTTTTCATGACATTGAATGCAGAAAACACAGTTATTCCCGATATTTGGAGGGGAATCAAGGTAACATCCATCTTTGTTGTAAGTTGCTAGGCAACAGTGACCTCATGCCTTACCATAAAACAGTTAAATGCCAAACATATTTGTACTCAAACCTAACACATTTAAAATACAACCTAATGAGTTCCATTTGAAGGCAGCATTCGACCCAGGTTGAAAAAAATGTGTTTCCTTTAAAACAGATTATTAATCTCTGTTAAATAAACATGCACAGAAACACACACACTCACACACACACACACACACACACACACACACACACACACACACACACTACATAAGCCTACTTGCACCGTGCTCCTCCATAGAAAAAGCTTGGTTTTCAGGGAAGGGTCGGTGAGAGTGCGTTGGAAGCTCATCTCCGAAATGTGGAGGAGGGGACGTGTGAGTGGTGTCGAAGAAGTCTTGCGTGTTGGATTGTGGAGGGTTCCGGAGACACAGGTGCGCCTCTGGAATAGCATGGAACAGCAGCAGGATCCAGCCCTGAATGACCAGGGCCACCGCCAGTGCAGGCTCATCCAACACCTTTACATCCTTCTTTGCTCCTCCTCCTCCTAACCTCTCACCTTTCCCCTTTCCTCTCAGGGTCTGGCTGCCATAAAGATAAAACCCCAGCCAAGCCACCCATAGCAATGCCGATGCCAGACTGGACAGAAAGAGCCAGACAGCGTTACACTTCCATCTCCGTTTTTCACTACCTCCTTCTCTAGTTTCTTCACTCCCACCTGCTCCCTCTGCCACCATCTCTCCTCCACACAGCACCACCCCCAGAGAAAGCCCCATGGCTATGAGGAGCAGCCCCAGGGTGTAGCTGCATGTCAGAGCAAAGTCTAAAGGCGGATATTCACAGGCCGGGTGACCCTCCCTAACTACAGTCAGCAAGACCCATTCAGCAGAGATGATCCCCTGAACCAAGGCCAAGGCCAGACCGAGCGCTGCCAGGGAGCTGCCCGATGGGCTCGTCTTGCCAGCCACAAGCCTCCTGAGCCGCACACCCTGCACTAGCAAGCTGGAGAAGCAGAGGGCAAAAAGGGGCCCCCAGAAGGCCCTGCGGACCACACAGAGCACCTGGTTCTTCCCTACCAGGAAAGCCAGAGAGATGGAGAAGATCCCGAGGAGCGTGCCAAGGAGCAGGAGAAGAGGCCCCATGCCGGAGCGCCTGGCGTGGTCAGAAATGGAGCGTAGCTTGACTAGTAGGAGCACAGCGAGGACCAGAGAGGCAAGGCCACCACTGCAGGCCACGGCCTCCAGAACCACACCCCAGACTGACTCCAGGTCACACAGCACTCTGTATGGAGGTTCCACATCTACACTGCATCCCCGAGGAGGAGGAGGAGGAGAGGGATGGGAAGAGCCATAGCTGATCAGTGACAGGAGGCAGATGATGACAGGGCTGACGGCCATCTTAGAGACACAGAGACAGAAAATATGTAGTGATGGGGAGAGAGGTACAGAGAGATACACAAGAGGAGTGATATACTCATGAAAGATCCAGAGAGGAGGGGGCCAGGAAGGTAAATGTCGTGATGACTGTATATTAGTTCATACAGCATCTTCATGAGTCACAATACACAGTAGAAACAGCAGTCAATATATAAAAGATCCAATACACAGATATATCAGAAATTAATATGTTTTTCTCTTTAACACACAAACACACACTCATGCACTCAGCAAGAATAGAACTGATTTTAGCACTGGGCAATGGTTTCCATGGAAACGGGAAACAGCGTGGGCTGACTACATCGCATACTGGGCTTTTGAGAAGTCGAGTTTCAGTACCCCACAGCACAGAGAAATGCACAAGTATGCGTGCGCACACACGCACATGCAAAATGTTTGTACTTACTTGTGAGGACCCTCATTGACATAATGCATTCCCCCAGCCCTAACATTAGCCTAATTTTAACCTTTACCCCAATATCAAGTTTTAACCCTCAAACAGTGAATGAGTGAGGCCATGATGTTCTCACTTTTGAAAAATATCCTCACTGTCAAGATATGAAACTTAACTTGGTCCAAACTAGAATAGGAGTATCAGAGCAAACACAAACAGACACACAAATATACACACGTACAAACAAAATACCACAGCATTAAAATATTTTAACTCTTTAAACTCACCTCAGATAAATTATTGACTTGAATTCTTGATTATTGACAGTGAAGGGGCATCATCATCGTTTTCCAGTGTGCATCCCTTTTAAGTAGTTCAAGTATTTTTTTTATAATCCCAGTTAATGAAATCCTTGAGGCAGCAGAAACAAAACGGTTTCCATTTTGCCTCTTATGTCGCTCTCTGCGCTCAGAGTTGCCACTGTTATAAAGTACAAAATACAACACTTAATGTCCTGCTGCTGCAGTGACACGTCCGGCTGCTCCGAGAAGAATACACAATTATGATGCATGCCTTGATACTTCACACACCCACATAGTCAAATATATCTTCTGTCTCTCTTTCACTATTCACTCTCGCTCCCTCTCTCCTCTTTCTATTTATTCCGTCTGCATGTCTGTGTTTTTCTCTCCCTGCTTCACGCTGAATCTGCGGAGGTGTCAACAGAGATGCAATCCCAGCTTTACTTCTGTTCACCCACACATGGGGAGTATGATCTGCTGATGCACCTGTCTAAACAGGAAGAAAATAGGAAAAAAGTACAGTATATAAACCTGGTAAATCACAGCCAATCCAGGATTAGTCACTCGTTATTTCCCGCCTACGGGCTCCCACGTCATCCTCATACCACTTATACAATGCTTCCTCACCAGAGCTGAAGTTTTGATCACCAGATTGGACCAAAACAAATGAAGGTCTCTTCAGCAGATGTCCACTGACGGTATGTCTGTGTGTTGCAGAGTGAAGATGGGCTTTGGAAGGAGAGGGGCAGATGGTCAATCTAAACACAGGTGAGCCCTGTGGCCATGTGACCGTCCTAGTAGAGAGTGTTACATAATACCCCTTGAAGACATGAATCAGCCAAGTCTTTCTTTGGAGTGGAGTAATCTGCCCTGGAGATGGCTTCATGCAGGGATGCAAGGCAACACACGACATGAGGAAAACCATGATAGCAACCACTGTACTAGCTAGCTAATCGAGTCAATTTGGATCAGTGTGAGAGAGAGTGATGCTGACAGACTCTAGTGAGCTCAGTGACAGACAGGAGAAGCCAAAGCTGGTTTGTGGTACACAAATAAACTCACAGACGAACAGATGTAGGAAATAAGTGCACACCTGCACCTCGCTGTGTGTCAGTCAAGACAGTCTGAGAATGTGATAGGGTTTTGGTTGTTGATAACAGACAAATGGAGCGATGAATTGGTTCTTCCTAAGTGCCCATTACACTTCAGGAAGTTAGCCAGGCTAGCTGTGTTTCCCTGTTTCCAGTATTTGTGCTAAGCTAAGCTAACAGCAGCATCCACTTTCACATTTAGAAACGAGGTATTGAGAGAGGTATAAAATCTTCTCATCTAACTCTCATCAAGAAAGTGAAAAAGTGCAGTTCCTAATATGTCGAACCACTCCTTTAACTCTAGTTGTTATTTACACCATTCTCCTTCACAGACAACTCAATAAGTCAGATGACGATCACAGGGCCAAGGTCTGAGTCCACCCCTCTTAGTTGCCTTGAGAGATAAACTGAATGTTTGCTAGCTTCTCACAGACATTACTACACAGATATACATGTGTACTTCAGGTATTAATAAAGCATTAATTATAAGTCACTGTCTTCAAAAGGTTTTGGAAACCTTCTCAGACTCCGCAGAGAGCTAGATGTCTGGTGTGTATCTTGTGTGTATCTGTTTTGTTTTGTGTTTGCGTCCTTTGACAGAGACATAATAAGATAGAGGTGGTAGACAACAGGGCAGAGAAGTGCTGACTAACTCAGGACATCAACCCTAATCTGTGTAATCCCGTGGTCACTGTCCTGTAGGGCCTTGTTAAGTATGGCCCATCCCATAATCCCAGCCTCATCCCACCTCAGCCACATACAGATCACACACAGAGGGAAGTTCACAAAGGGAGACTTGCTGGGGTAGATCTTTATGTTATGACTCTGTAACACCTTACTTCACACAGAGTTAAAAGCATCCACAGCTGGAGAGCTGTAGTTACCCCCTGTCGGCCATGAGGCAGCACAGGACATTTAGGATAGAGTGCCTTGCCCGAAGGCATCAGTTATGAAGTGATCTCGGTGTTTGATTTGTCTTTAGAGGCATGTTTCTGTCCAGTTGGTTGAAGTCCTTTTGGGGGTGGTGCAAGGGTCTTTTTAAAGATATCCTTTCACTGCCAGTAGGTATAAAACAATGCACTTCATAAACAGGAAGTGGCAAGTAAACATGGCGATGTGTGAGATAAAAGACTGCAGCTCACAGTCTGTTGGCTCTATCTGCTGTCTACTTGGAGAACTGCAGTCAGTCACATTATATAGGACATTTTTGTACACTTTTGGTTTTAGCCAAGTAGAAAAACAACATAGAGAGGACCACAAATTGACTTTGGTAGGTAGTTTCAAATAGAGTATTCGAAAGCTGGGGTTTATTTAATTTAATTTTCTTGCTACTTCCTGTCCGGTTGACAACCTTCTTCTGTGTATTTATAGGTGAAATTGCAAACCAACAATCATACCACCACCTACTTTTTTAGAGCATGTAACGTAGTGTCATGAAACCATGTAAAGACTATAAAAAGTAACAATGTAGGCTACATGTACACATTCTACATTTTCTGCTACAAATGATCTTTTCCATTAAATACAGCATAGAATTAACATAAAGAAAGACATTATTACAGAATAGACCTTTTCAACAGCAGACATTTTGACTTGAAGGAAACATAGGAGGAAAAGCACAGGTTAATAATACTACTAATTACTAACAGCTCTGCACCAGAGTATTTCAGTAAGCCCAGCCTGTGATCCAGCATGCACAATACCTGGAATTCAGCCATTATTAATGTCATTAATTATACCTGCACCGTTCCTACTATGACATGTCAAAATGTCTGTTGTGAAAAAGGTCTATTCTGTAATAACGTCTATCGCCTCCTTGCAGGAGTTAGCACTGTTCAAAGGTATGATTTAGCCTCTCCACCACATGCTGCCATTATTTCCATTTCATTCAACTTTAAACCCTTCTTTGCCAGCATATGTTTGTGATAAAAGCCCACATATGCAGGGACCAGCATTGTTGTTGTAATTGTTTTTTTTATTATATAAAGAGAATTATGTAAAATTCTGAATGTAACACATTACACAATACATTATTATTCTCCCTACCCCCTCTAGATTAACCTGGAAATCCAGAGTTCTCGCAAGAGCACAATTTGAATCTGCTCAGCGAGTCACTCTGGCATTGAGTAATGATGCTCATTAACTATACCCTTGTAGCCGAGCTGCACCAATCACATCGGTGTATCTGATATAGGCGGGCCAGAGGCAAGCTAAACAGATGACGACAGTTTAATCTACCAGTTAGCTCCGCTGGTAGCTAAGCGTATGGGGTGGGGCTGGGCAATATATCGATATTATATCAATATCATGATATGAGACTAGATATCATCTTAGATTTTGGATATCATAATATTGTGATATGACAAGTGTTATTTTTTACTGGTTTTAAAGACTGCGTTACAGTAAAGTATTGTACTTTTCTGAACTTACCAGACTGTTCTAGCTGTTCTATTATTTGCCTTTTCCCCACTTAGACATTATGTCCACATTACTGATGATTATTTATCTAAAATCTAAGTGTGAAGATATTTTGTTAAAGCACCAATTGTCAACCCTAGAATATCGCTGCAATATCGATATCGATGTATTTAGTCAAGAATATCGTGATATCTGATTTTCTCCCTATCGCCCAGCCCTAGTATGGGGCTCTGGATACATCACCCTGTGTATTGTTGTGATTGGTCGTAGTGTTATCCAATTGTGTGCAGTGATATTTTAAAATGCATTCTTGGTGCCGCCCCTCAAGTTGGGCCATTTTCATTACTCAATGCCAGACCCTTAATCTTTCAGATTTGGGTCTGGATTTCCAGGCTACCTCTATATAGCATGGCAAGCCAAGTCCATTTTTTCACATTCTTTTAAAGCACCAAAAGTGTTTCTAGGAGTTGCATTTTATCATTATTGGCTTTTTTTATTTATAAATTTAGAATTATGAGGTTATATATGTTTTTATAAATACAATCTATATTGACAGGGAACTGTTTAAGCAGTTTAAACCACATTATAATAATACAGATGTAAGAAAGATAAACAATAAATAATTATTGGTTATTATTACATGGTTTGCATTTTGATCTCAGTAATGACATTTCAGTGGTTTATTCATTTAAATCATTTAATACAAGCAATGAATTGGTTATTATTGTGATAGAAAGCTTTCTTTTAACAGAATGACTTTAATCAATAAATCTAACTTAATACAGTAGTTATGTATTAGCTATCCCCACTATTTATGCCTGCAGTGTTTCATGAAAACATAATTTCCCATCATGTTGCTTAGAATATTGCACACAACTGTTTTTCTTTTAAACAAAGATGTTTTACTCATGGCCCACACATTCTGATTTTGAATGAATTTAAGTAAAATCATTCAACATTAAATCATTATAATAAATTGGAATGCAAATGCAAAGCCAAATAATTTGTGTAATTTCTTTGCAGTCTTTAAAAAACACACTGCAGTATAAAAGAATCCACTGGACAGATTTAATTTAAGTAAAATATGACTAATATTTCATCCCCAACCGGCACCGCCAGACACCGCCTACCAAGAGCCTGGGTCTGAGGAAGGTTTCCTCACCACCCGAGGTTTCTCACTAAAAGGGAGTTCTTCCTCGCCACTGTCGCACTAAATGCTTGCTCTTGGGGGAATTACTGGAATTGTTGGGTCTTTGTAAATTATAGTGTGGTCTAGACCTACTCTATCTGTAAAGTGTCTTGAGATAACGCTTGTTATGATTTGATACTATAAATAAAATTGAATTGAATATTTACCATCCTAGTTGCTTAACTTTAACACTGAGGGCCAGATGTACGTAGATTTGCGAAAGTAGCGTTATCAGCGCCATGGCCAACCCGCAGAAACCGCACGCTGTGATACTTCAGCTTACGTCTTATTTACCAAACCTGCAGTTTATCGGGTAATCAGCGCCTTTCTCCGCCCACTTTACCGTAAATTGCGCACATTTAAAAGCGCAATTGAATGGGCGATGTCAAAGAAATCCTGCTTGATGCGTGTTATTTCGGCATAAGTTGTGGGGAAATGTATGTATTGACTAGTGCGCTGTAGCAAAGCGTTAAGCATTTGTGCTATGATACGGCTAAGTGCAGACTGTGATATTCCCGCTGCTGATGCAATGACTGTTTGAAATGATCCTGATACCAATATTTGTAATGTAGCGAGGAGTTTAACAACTACTGGAATGGAATGTGAATGCTGAGTTGGAGATTCAAGGTCATCTTTGATTTCTTCCAGTAACTGAGATATTGCATGGCTGCTTAATCTGTAACGCTTAATGATTTCGTGTTCACTCAACTTAAAAAGTGTGATCCTTGTGGCAAAAATCTTTTCAGCTTGTCTCCTTGGCCTATTTCGCCGTCTTGCTCGGATTACTGCTGCCATTTCACCAGGAGGCATATGTGAGGAAACCCGCTTGCGGCTGGTTTACACCTGCTTTTAAGAGGTGGAGAATTTTCACGAGAGGTTTTTGTACATACTGCAGAATACATAATTAGGCGTACTTTACGCTTCCCTTCCCATCTCTTAGGAATTGGGAACTATGGGAAACTCCCACGTTCTCCTTCACCCTCCCACGAATGCATATGCATGACACGGAAAAGCGCAATTTGCCATTTTCAGTTCCTGCGACAGGCAGTCTGCGGTTTTACCTCAGTGCAGCCTGTTTGTACATACCTCGCCATGCTTTTTACGTGCACGTTGCGAAACAAATACGCCTGAAGTGGGCGCAAAACCGTTAGTACATGGCCCTGGCCCTGAGTTTTGTTATATTGAATTAACTTTACTTAGGTCAATCTTCATACAATCACGATTTTCTGCATCACATTTTTTACAACACAATTGCACATTTTAAGGAAAAGAAGAAATCCCAGCTCTTATGTAATATTCTATCTACAAATATGTAAAGTACAGAGTAATGCAGTTACAACCCACATTTGACACAATTGTGCACAGGATTAATGGCTACATCTGATGTGTTTGCATATAGGGGTTTGGCTCCTGTCTAAATGTTTTATTTAGTCATGGATGACTTTTCTATGTTTTGTTGGTACTTCAGCAGAGAGGACACTGCGGTGCTTTTCACATGCGTTTATGAACATGCATGACGTTGTTACAGACGGGGCAGGAATGCTGCACGTCCTTGCATTCATTCACACAGAAGGGGATGAGACAGAAAGGCCAGATCCTGGTGGCGAGTATCAGAAAAAAGTAAAAAATAATAATACTTTATCACATATCGTGTACACTGTAAATTATTTAAAGCTGGTTCAGTTTATTGGTTGTGTGTGTGTGTGTGTGTGTGTGTGTGTGTGTGTGTGTGTGTGTGTGTGTGTGTGTGTGTGTGCTAGGCTCTCTACTCACAAGAAGATTCCTAGTGTGCCACAGATCAGCCAGGTGAGCCAACCATTTGTGTATGTGACTGTAGAGACAACAGTGTTTTGGCAGTGAGGACACATCATCTGTCCAGGAAGCTCAGTTGGCCGCCTCTGTGGCTGCACCATCACCACCTGATTTACTGTGAGGGAGACACACAACATCCTGTAATTCCCACTGGCAGCTACAATTCCCATCATCTTACCATCCTGTCACTGTACTACTTATTTTAACGTGTGCAAAACCGTTGGAGAGAAACACTCACCAGGTTGAACTACCTGAGGTTGTTGGAACTGGAAGGCAGGTTGTTGAACTGGTAATGAGAAGGAGACATTTATCTAGAAAAAGGCTCAAAGATCAAACTGCCAAAAGGCTCCTTCCACATGGACTGAAATAAAAAGAATAACTTAAGAATATAAGAGCTACATTACAGCAAAATATGAAGGTAAAATAAGATGGTCAGTTGGCCACTGCTGTGCCATCTGGTTTACTGTGAGGGAGACACGCAGCACCCTTTAACTCCCACAGACAGCTACCATCCACACCTCCACACCATCTTGTCACTGAACTCCAAGCTCTCTGAGAAATGCAAATTAAGTTATTTTAACTTGTGAGAAACAACTGTAGAGAGGCACTTACCAGCTTGAATGACCTGAGGTTGTTGGTGGAACTGGAAGGCAGGTTGTTGAACTGATAATGAGAAGGAGACTTATCTTGAGAAAGGTTTAAAGAACAAGGTGCCAAAATGCTCCTAGCATATGAACTTAAAAGTCACAATGGTCACCAAAGTCGCAAATGACATTCTAAATGCCTTTGATAGGAAGATGCATTGTGCTGCCTTATTTGTTGATCTCTCTAAGGCTTTTGATACAGTTGACCACAACTTACTCCTACAAACACTGTTTAATGTTGGTATTGATAGCACTGCCAGAGCTATCTTGATGGGAAATGCCAGTGTGTGAAAACTGTGAACTTTAAACCTGATGTGTTACCCATCTTAAAGAGTGTACCACAAGGGTCGATTCTGGGTCCAGTCCTTTTTAGCTAATACATAAATGATATTACTTTTGCCCTAAAATACTTCCAAGCTCATTATTATGCTGATGACGCCATTGTCTATTGTGCAGCTGATACCTATCGATACCATATCTAAACAACTAGCTACTGAAAGACTGCAAGTTGCACTTCTAAACTTTTTTGGGGGGGCTTTTTCCCTTTATTAGATAGTGACAGTGGATAGACAGGAAAGGAAAGGTGGTAGAGAGATGGGGGATGACACGCAGCAAAGGGCCGCAGGTCGGACTCAAACCCGGGCCGCTGCAAAAGACTCAGCCTACACGGGGCGCACGCTCTTACTGGGTGAGCTAGAGGTTGCCCCACACTTCTACATTTTAAGATTGTTTTAAATGCAGAGAAGACTTAACATCCTGTAACTCCCACAGACAGCTACCATGCACACCTCACTATCCTGTCACTGAACTCCAAGCTCTCTGACTTTTTGCGTTATTCTGCAGTTATTTTAACTTGTGCAAAACAGCTGTAGAGAGGCACTTACCAGCTTGAATGACCTGAGGTTGTTGGTGGAACTGGAAGGCAGGTTGTTGAACTGATAATGAGAAGGAGACATTCATCTTGAGAAAGGTGTAAAGAACGAGCTGCCAAAAGGCTCCTACCACATAGCGGTAACTCAGCGTTTTGTTTTGTTGTTAAACTGTGTGTAAAATGAGCGGGACGTTAAATCACGAGTTTCAGGTAACAGCACCCTACGGTACCGTCTATTTGCTGGATGGTTTCAAGGTTAACGGTCGGTAGCTAACATTAGCAGATAAGCCCGTTGACAGCAACGTTATTGTTCATATTTTGGCACAATTTGTCTGACCGTAGTAGTGGTCATAGTGACTGAAAGTGTGATGTGCAGTGTTGGGGAGTAACGGAATACATGTACCAGCGTTACGTATTCAGAAAACAAATTATGAGTAACTGTATTCCGTTACAGTTACAATTTAAATAGTTGGTATTTAGAATACAGTTACATTGTTGAAATCAATGGATTACATGACGATACTTCTCTGTTTTACGGGTTTATTCACTCTCCAACTCCATGCATTTCCCAGAATCCCCAATATGAAAACAAAAAAATTTGCTATTTGCGTGATCACTGATAGAGGTAAAGATGGAGTCGGAACCGGCACAACAGAGCCAGGGCAGGAATGCGTTTCTATCTTAGAAATTCAAACAGCATTTCACATTAAAGGAAGAGAAGAGAGAACGAAATATAACTGTGCACTGCAGTGCAACTTCTGCTTGCCAGCAACCAACTTCCTTTCAGCGTCCAAATTACTCCACCTCCAACCTGAAGAAGCATCTTAAAGTAAATTATTTTTAGCCAAGGTCAGTCGTCTGCTGTAGTTTTACTGGTCACCTTGCTATTTTATAGTTGACGTGCGACTTTACATTCTCCTACATGCTGATTTACTAGCCCCAGAGCCATTGAAAGACTAGCCCCGTTTGACATGTTAGCTAACGTTAGCTAAAATTAGCTCATGGTAGCTTAGACTGCGGTTAGATTTTTGTAGTATGCAGTTCGGGACTACAAATACAAAAATCTATCTGCTTGTTTAGGTACACATTCAGCCAGTTGGAACAGAAGAACACACCAGAATAGGCCTGTTTAGTAAGCTGTATGTGATGGCCACATTGCTACTTATAAAATGCAATTCAATGTGGAAGTAATCCAAGTATTCAGAATACATTACTCAGATTGAGTAACGTAATGGAATACGTTACAAATTACATTTTTGGGCATGTATTCTGTACTCTGTAACGGAATACGTTTTGAAAGTATCCTTCCCAATACTGGTGATGTGACATGCTAAAAAGAAACTACACGCTGTTTTCAGGTAACGTTACTTTTTAACGTTCAACACCCCCCCATCCCACCCTTCCCCCCTGCCGCTGATGAAAAAAATTCTAGAGGAAACTGATAATATTGTGATATTTTCCTAGGCAATACTGTATGAATACACAAATGGCAAGTATTGATCGATATCATTATATATGTGTTGGTTAGTTTGTCTGCTTGACAATTCCATTTTACAGCAATACAATTTAACTGAGATGAACAAACAGAGAAATTTATCTTTTTAAATAAAACTATTGTTGACAAAGTTTTCCTTTGGGGACATCATTTTAAATTGAATATTTGAAGTTGAATAAAAGGTAATGCATTGCAATATATCGCAGAATATTGCAATATGTTTAAAATCGCAATAATATTTTGACATAACTATCGGGATAATATCATATCATGAGGCCTCTGGTGATACCCACCCCTATTGTCTATTGTGTAGCTGATTCTATACAACTGAAAGACTGCAAGTTGCGTATAATGACCTGCAAGCTGCACATTTAAATTTTAAGCTTGTTCTAAATGCAGATAAGACTAAATTTAATGGTATTTACAAATGCTATAAATATTGACACTATTAATCTTGTATAACTACAGTTAACAGCTCTTGTATTGAAAGTGTGTCCGAGTATAAGTACCTTGGTATGTGGATTGATCAAATATCTTCTTTTAAATATCATATTTATAATTGTGTCTGCAAGCTGCGCCAGAAGGTTGGCTTGTTGTACAGAAACAAATCCTGCTTTCCTATATCTCTCAGGAAAAGAATTGTGGAAGCTACTATCTTGCCTGTTTTCGATTATGGAGATGTGACTTATAGGCACGCTGCGTCTTGAACATTAAAACCCCTAGATTCGGTCTATCATTCTGCCCTTACATTTATTACAGATGCAAGTTGTAACACTCACCACTGTCTTTTGTATGATATGACTGGTTGGCCATCTCTTGAGAGTAGGTGAAATGCTCATTGGTTGGTGTTCATCTGTCAGGCACTTCTTAGCAAATTACCCCATTACATTTCCATGTTGTTAACTCCATATGTACATACATTTTACACTCGTTCCAATGAATGGCTTTGACTTGAGATCCCTCATAGTCAGACTGAGCTTGGCAAGACTGCTTTTTCATTTGCTGCTCCACATTGCTGGAATGCTGCACAAAGCACCTTAAAATTGGTCGCTCCCCCATCTATCAGTCAATTTAAGTCCTTGATAAATTACTTCTATGTATCTTCTTATGTCTGCTTTATTTATTTTTATCTGTTGTTATTTAAATTTGTTGAAATGCATGCTGTGCACTCAGCCCCATTGAAAATGAGGGTCTCCCTCAATGGGCCACGAGTTTTGAATAAAGGTTTGAAATGAAATGAAATGAAATGAAATGAACTCCAAGCTCTCTGACTTTTTGCATTATTCTGCAAATTCAAAGTTATTTTAACGTGTGCAAAACAGTTGAAGAGAAACACTCACCAGGTTGAACTACCTGAGGTTGTTGTTGAGGGAAGGCAGGTTGTTGAACTGATAATGAGAAGGAGACATTGATCTTGATAAAGGTTTAAAGAACAAGCTTCCACAACGCTCCTACCACATTGACTGAAATGACAGGAATAACTCAAGAATATAAAAGCTACATTACAGTAAAATATGCAGGTGAAGTAAGATAAAAGTCCCTTATCTCTTACTGCATTGGTTGCCAGGCTCAACGCTGACTACCACGTTACAGTTCATTTGGTTGCCGGGGACTGGTACATTTTCCATGATAGCTGCAAAAGGAGCAAGAAAAAAGCCGGTAAGCAAAAGAATATATGGTAATAAGGAAGTTGAATAAGGCCTTGTAATCCAAGAAACAGTTCCACTGTTTACACAGCCAAGTGAAGATGTTTAATAGAGGTGTTAAGAATGTGTGATCTATTTTTAAACCTCTTTAAACTCTTCTCTCTAATCTGTGACATCTTGCTAATCAAGTTGTACAGCATTTTAAATCAATAAAAGGCCAGTTGTTAAAGTACACCCTCTCTCTCCATGGCGTGTAAAGATAGCTGGTTTGGTGGCATTGAAGTTTTGAATTATAATGGAACAAATCATCAAAAGTGACACTAGTAACACTAGTGTGTACATTATTTAAAGCTGGTTTAGTTTTTTGGTTATGTGTGTGTGTGTGTGTGTGTGTGTGTGTGTGTGTGTGTGTGTGTGTGTGTGTGTGTGTGTGTGTGTGTGTGTGTGTGTGTGTGTGTGTGTGTGTGTGTGTGTGTGTGTATATTGTGCGAGACAAGATATGTATTTCACTAAGCAGTTTCCCACAAAACTAAGTGGTACTACGACAAACCTTTACCAAAACTTTACTTGCAAAATTATCTTTTAAATTGACCAACATCACATGTTTAATTCATGCCTCTATTAAAACGTGATCAAAAAATAATTTTTTTCTCCCCATTCACAACCATAGATATTTTTTCTGAAATAAGGTCCCATGGGGTCCACGAGAAGGGGAGGGACTTCACCTCTGTATGCCAGCAAGAACACATCGTCTCAACTGTCAAAAGCATTGTGTGTGCTTGTGAACTTGCGATTTCATTCTTCTAAGAATGATTAGCAAGAATGTTCTCCCTGAGAGTTGCATTCTTGGGATTGAGAAGCACCCAAGTGAGTGGATGAGATGGCAGATCTCGTCCAACCTGTCCACCTGTTCAGGAATCAACCACCAGATCAACACTGTTGCATTTAGAGTTCCAGGCATTACTTTCTCTGGCGAAACCTGTAATCATGATGGATGATTCAACTCTTAATCATGTTAAAAATGTCAAATAAAATGTTGCTTTTAACTTAACATGGGACAAGCCAACGCCACATTTTAACTGGTACACACATTAAACCAAGCAACACACACACTCTTCCAACATTCAGTGCAGGTTTACTGTAGTTGTTTCAACTAATCATAAAGTACAAGACATTACATTAACATAGTCTTAATACATTTTGTTTCCATTCAACACAACACTGTATTTTTTTTCTTTTACTTTTTGACAGTCTAAATAGGACAGCGAATAATCTGACTTTCAGAATGACTGTGATAGATGACCCTTTTCTGAATCTAAAGAATAGACATCATAGACAGAATCTCAGCAGCACTCTAAACTCTGCTTGTTTTAGTTTATTTTGTAATTGCACTTGAGTTGCTCCTTTTGATTTTAAACAACAGAATCATGTGTCAACAATTCAGACAAACAAGAAACTTTCAGGATTTCCTAGCATGTAGTATTTCTCCTTAATCTGAGTTTACATTTATTTTGCACGTTATAATGCTCGCCTAGCTGCTAGCGTGGCACGCCCTCATACTCTGCAACTGACTAGCTAGCAGGGCTTACCTAGGTACTGTGCATGTGTGACTCCCAACAAAGATGGAACAAAAGTGAGATGCCTCACTCTGTTACTAAAACAGAGAGCTCAACACACAGGGTGAAAAGAGGAGCTGCAGCAATGTGTAGTGTAACAAAATATGGTGTAATAAACCTATTCTGGTACAACCTCTAAATACAATTATGAACCTGAAAATGATCATAATATGAGCACTTTAAACTAATCATATACGTCAACAATTTAGACAAACAAGAAACTTTCAGGATTTCCTAGCATGTAGTATTTCTCCTTACTCTGAGCCTACATAGGTTTTATTTTGAGGCCAGATGTAATGCTGCTTACCTTGATAAAGAGGTTTAGGAGGGTGCGTGAGAGCTTCTTCCTCTGATGATTGAGCGCAATAGAAGAACACAACAAATAAAATGTTGCTGTGATGTGTCAGAAAGAAGGTGGAGCAACATTGTGAAAAGGTGTAGACCTCAGCTGTGGATCGCACTGCACTTTGTAGAATTTAGGTTATTCTGTTATTCTAATTTATAGCTCTTTGCTACACTTTCAAAAAAACAATCACCATTAGTTTTCTGCAGTGTCTTGCCACATTAACAATTTCAACAAAACTGTTTATTAGACAGTATTGTATTGTTTCATTTATTTACTCTATGCTGTGTTCAAGTATTAGATCACTAGTGTAACTTTTGATATTTGCAAACATTTGGCTGACTGGGAATAAAAAATCACTTTGGTAGGCTGACATGAAAAAACTTTAAAGGATAAGGCTGGCGTTGTTCTATATTTTCTTATGTGAACAAATCCTCTAAAAAGACCAAAGCCAACAAGACATTAGTCTGTCTATTCCCCACATATTCCCAAGCACAATAGTTTTTTTTTAAAGATTTGAATCTTTAATGATGGGTCACAAATATATACTTTGCTTTAAATAAAAAAAGCCAAATAATGTCCTCAAATAGCTGGGCACTGTACTTTTTAGCAGGAGTAAAGAGTGCATTTGTAGGGGACTATTTCCAACTGCAAATGAACAAACATTTGGAACTGCAGCAGGACAGTGTCTGTAGGATCAGCTGAAAACCAGCACTGCCCAGGTTCATTGTAATGGAACATGTCACACAGTGCAACAGTGTGACTGTTCTTAAGAGTCGAGTATTTAAAAATGAAAGTGTAACAGTAAAAGAGCACCAGGAGAGGGCTCTGTGTGACAGTGTCATTAACATGAAGTGTGACTTTGTGTTTTGTTCTGAAGAGAACAACAGCTCAGGTTGACAGTCAAATCAAGTAAATGAAAAACTCTCTTTACTCAAAATTAAACTGCCTGACGTAATGCGGTGCTGCTATTTTAGCGACCTGGTCCTCATCATTTATAATTTGTTTGTGTGCCATCACATTCATCACTTGTATTTGCTTTTACGTAATCACTTTTATTCCAGGCAGGTCTTTTTGTTTCCTATCTTTTGTGTTGTGTTTTCAGGATTAATTTACCTTGTCTTTAGAAAGGACTGCACCTTTCAACTCAGTTTTAAATGCAATGCTGCACATCTGTATCTGTTGGTATCTGCGTTTGTGTTTTCAGAGATGAAAACATTTTAACAGAACATTTAATGCGGAAAACAATGCTTAGAGTGATACAGAAATGGTGTCATTTATTTGTTTGTCGAGCAGAGCATGGTCAGCAATTAACGTGCAATACTGATATTTATTTAGCTATTTAATTATATTTATTTATTCTTTATTTTCTCATTGTTAATTTATAGAATTGGTTGACAATGTAATACTCTGTTTGTCTAATGTACCATTGCATCGGTGCACAATCCAAATAGAAATGGTCCATTTTCATTCCAGCTCAGAAATTCACTATATCGGCCGCCATATCGGTAATTGGTGAATTTCCGTTTCTCAAAAATTCCATATCTGTCGTGTTTTAATTTATTGGCCTCTTTTCCATTTAATACAGTGTAGAATTTAAAATAATATAAGACTGGATTACAGAATAGACCTTTTTCCCAGCACACATTTTGACTTGAAGGAAAAATAGGAGGAAAAACACAGGTTAATAATACTAATACTACTAATTACTAACAGCTC
The DNA here is from genome assembly GCF_031162955.1 of Sander vitreus. Classification (NCBI taxonomy): domain Eukaryota; kingdom Metazoa; phylum Chordata; class Actinopteri; order Perciformes; family Percidae; genus Sander; species Sander vitreus. Next base: position 11,617,296 of record NC_135856.1, on the reverse strand, counting down.
TGCCCCAATTAAGTATTTCAGTAAACCCAGCCTGTCCAGCATGCACAATACCTGAAATGCAGCCATCATTAATGTCATTAATTACACCTGCGCCATTCCTACTATGACATGGCAAATTGTCTGCTGTGAAGGTCTATCTCTCATCTCCCTCAATGACCCATATTGAAGTAATAATCAACAATAGACCGAAATCCAGGAGAGCTAATCTTAAATATATCAAGCCTTCTATGTCTGTCCCTGCTAATACTTCTTATCGCACTATGAAACAGCTTACAGTAATGTTAGATCTCTAGCCAATGGATGGTAATAACAGATAGCATGGTCCTACCAAACTCTCGTACATTTCATTCATTTATGGAATGGACCACCGGAGGAAAATAAGGGAGGGTCATGTCTTTTTATTCTTTGTTGAGGGGAGGGTCACCCAACACTTTTTAGTCTAGGAGGGGGGGTCACCCAACTTTTGTATTCATGAAAAAAGCAACATTTCAAAGTGGCTTGTTTGGTGCATATTTTTTCATGTAGCTCTAGTCTCTGCCCTCCTTCGCTACCAGATGGGTCTGACCCATGAGTTTGCTGGGAGGCAGAGGGAGCACTGCTCCCCTAGTGGCTGAAACGGGTAATTGCACTGTTTAAAAAATGAGAAATAATTAATTATATCTGGCATGACCAGATATTTTATAAATATCTTAAATAACACAAAACAACTAAATGGTGGTAGGTAATACATCAGATTTCATATACTGCTTTAGTAAAAAAAATATTACCTGGCTGACGATGGGAGCAGCAGGACGCAAAAAACGAAAGTTGGACTTAGTCTGGACATCTTGCCGTGCCAACCTTGCAATAAAGGTTTCCTAAATGCCATGTATAGACATGTGATGTCAGCTTACTAATTGATTGCGGGTTTTGTGTAGATTTGGACTTTTATACGTTTATTCCACTTTGTTTAAACGGCGAAGTGGAGAGGCCTCGTTCACCTGTTTGGAGCTGGCTGGTGAATGTGACGCCTTGCTGGATACACCGTGACTCTGTTTGTGGATCTACTGATCGCTGTGGATTACTTTTTTTTTTCATTGTCATTGGATTACGGCAAAATAAGGATCTTTTTTCTCAACGTGTCTTAACGTTTTATGGTGAGTTTGGAGAGGCATCTCAACAGACTGTAGGTCCAATACTGATTGTTCACTGTTACATTTTAGTTTGTCTATTGCGTTCCAAGACAACCGTGCCGCGATTGGATTTCATAAGGGCGAATTGTTAAATTGTTACAATGTAATTTAAAATCTGCTTTAAAAATAAACATATATGTTTTGGAATATAATGTTCAGCTTCGGCAGCTTTACCTATGTGCTAAATATACGACTGAGGAAGCCTAGTGACGAGTCCATAGCAACCAGTGTTGAATTGTTATTTCCCAGTGTGCTTTGCTGAATGGTCTCAATGTTTTATTGTTTTATTTCATATGAATACTAGTTTACTAGAGGAGTAACTTAGTATTTGAAGTAATGCAGTAATGCAGGAAGTGTGCATTTAGTTTCCATGCTTATTGTGTTTTCACAACTATGCTAGTGAGTAAATCTACTGAAATGGCCACCACACCATAACAGAGGAGTGTGATGTGTAAGATGAGAATGCAGAGGTTAACTCATGTCTTGGAAAGGCTGTAAAAAATCAAATGGTTTCTGTATGTCTTTGCTAAGTGCAAGTTAACACATAAGGAGAGGGTCATAGGAAAGTTATTACTGGCGAGGAGAGGGTCAAGGCTTTTCAACATAAAGGTCCCAAAACTCCTCAGGTGGCCCTTTAAATAAATAACCTTATCTAACTCCTTCATCACTATCGGCGAGCTGGAAAAAAACAACTCAAACTAGCGCACAACCTCAACGTCATCGTTCTCAGCCACTTCATCTGTTCGCTGAGTGGACCGGTAAAGATTTGGCCGGAGAAAACCCAAGAATATACGGCAAACCCAGACAGAGTACTGAAGGACAATTGTGTACATTGCGCTACTAGGAAGGGCGGGGGTTGCTGTTTTATATGATTATGTTTTTAGCTGTAAATCTGTGTCTTTTGGCATTTACCAGAGCTTTGAATACTTAGGTCTAGTTATTCTAATTTCGCTGTATTGTAAAGTACAATGACAATAAAGGCATTCAATTAAATTCAATTCAGTTCAAATTCATTTAACAATAGCTACCAGTCTGTTTACCAGTAACTAATCATTAGTGCTTGAATCAGTCAATCAGTAACTTATCATTAACTAACCATTCATTACTCATTCATCTAACAGTAGCTACCAGTCTGTTTACCAGTAACTAATCATTAGTGCTTGAATCAGTCAATCAGTAACTAATCATTAACTAACCATTCGTTACTCATTAATTCCTTATTCATTCCTCATTCATTCCTCAGTAACTACATTTTTGTGTACCTTATTGTAAAGTGTTACGGGAGAGCTCTTCCCTGGAAGGAAAGGCAGCGCAGTTTTGTCAGGGTTAGGTTTCAGGTGGTTTGTGGACATCCAAGAAGAAATGTTTTTCACATTCTTTAAAAGCACCAACAGTGTTTCTAGGAGTTAGATTTTAACATTATTGGCTTTTATTTTTTATAAATCTGGAACTATGAGGCCATAGTGTACCATCTATATTGACAGAGATCTGCTTTAGCAGTTTCAACCACATTGTGATAATACAGATGAAATAAATATGTGCAATAAATAATTATTTGCTTCATGGTTTGCAATTTGATCTCAGTAATGACATTTCCTGTTGATCAATTGGTGATTTATTAATTTGAATAATTTAATGGTACAAGCAATGAATTGGTTATTATTGGTATAGAAGTCTCTCTATTAACAGAATGAGTTTAATCAATAAATCTAACTTAGCCTCTGTATGTAACTTTATAATGTTTCTGAAACAGTGTAATTGTTCATCTAATGATCATAAATGACCTGTAATGACAAAGGAGACTAACAGTGAAAAGAACACTATTTTTATATAGTTTTTATTAATGCCTTTGCACGGGTCCGATTTTTACAAAATCAAAAAATTCACAAAGTCCCAAAATTATTTACAACAGGTAGAACAGCTCTCTAACACATTCTGATGATTTCTTATATATGGGCCTAATTATATTTTCATTTTATTTTAGAAGTTATCTGTTGTAGTTCTGGCTGATACTGGGGCAGGGCCATTACAGAAAAAAAGAAATTAAATGAAGAACAACTAAAATAAGGGAAAGTGACAGACAATGGGGAAAAATCTGAGTCTATTCCGGTCGGGCTTTCAAGAAATGGAGACAATTACGGGATTGTAAATAATTCAAAACCCACCCCGAATTGGCCCTTAGGTATGTAATATGTCTATGTCATTCATTCATAAAATAATTTTACAATGCGCGATGTGGTTGTACGTCAATACTAACTCAGTAACCTATATTAAATTACGTCCCCCTTCCATTAAGCTCCAGGTTTTTATTTATTTTCAGTCTGTGTTTGTGTTGGCTTACTATTTTCTTTTCCGTTGTCCCCCTGTACCTGTGTAAAGCGTCCTTGGGTTTCATGAAATGCGCTAAATAAATCAAAGTAATTATTACGTTGGTTGCTACAACAGACTCTTAATACTTTGGCTCGTGACACAGTGACAGTGATACCCGGTTTATCTCATGAGACATCCAAAGTAGGCAAAGTTACCGTATGCAACACTTGAAATGCAATAAGTCATCTATAATGCACTCTCTTATTGTAAATGAATGATTTTCTGTCTGTGCAAAATGTTCATCACATCTATTTAACCTCTTGGTAACGCTAATTCGGAAATACAGTGGGCAATAAATGTTGACTGGAATATTGTACAAACCTTTTTTGCTTTTAAACAAAGATTTTTGACTCATGGCCCACAAATTCTGATTCTGTTCACGTTGAAATATTTCTTCAATAAAAGCAAATCATTTTTAAGTCAACATATCAAATAACTGTTATTTAAAGCATATCATTCAACATACAATCAAAATTAAATCAATATAATTACTTGAAATGAAAATGCAAAGCCAAATCATTTGTGTAATTTCTTTATAGTCTTTAAAATTACATTGCATTGGATCTGTAGTTCGAATGAACTGGACAATGTAATGTAAAGGACAATTCCGCTTCCACCCTGTAGGGGGACCGAAACGGGAAAAGTTCTTTAGAGCTGTTACACACCAACCAGACGGCCGACCGTCGGCAGAAAAGGCAGTCGGACTGATCAGTCCGGTCCCCGAGGTCCAAAGAAATGCCTCAAAACACAATGAGGTGACGCCAACTTGAGCGTACGCTCTGCGCTGTGCAAAATGTAATACGTCTCTATAGTAGGAAGCAGCGCTTCTCTGTGTTGTTTCCCAGAAAATGAAAACAGGCAGCTGATAGGACGAACGCATCATGTGGGTCTTTTTCCTCCAGAAATTCACAGCCAGACTGTCGGCGGCTTGTTCAGAATACGATCTCATATTGTACTAAAATAGTCCACCGAAACGTCTTTCTGAAAACATTTTAAGCAAGAAATAGGCCATACAGTTGTTGAATCTGTCTTCATTTTAGATCGACAAAGGTCAGTTTAAAAGATTTTCGTCAGATTTTGAGAGGCTCATCCGCTCGCCATTTCCCGGTGTCCTGACTGCCCTGTCTCCGACTGAGCATGTCAGGTCGGCCAAAATGAAGGCCGACAGCTCCTCCGACGGACGGTGGCACGGAACACACCGAACAGACTCGAGTCACTGACTTGAATATTGTCCGAGGGCCGATAATCGGGTTGGTGTGTCAGGGCCCTTAGTGTTGCTTTAATTTAAGTAAAATAAGTATAATATTTACCATCCTTCATAGTTGCTTAACTTTAACACTGAGGTTTGTTATATTGAATTAACTTTACTTAGGTCAAGTCAAGAAAAAAATATGATCATGATTTTTCACATTAGATTTTTTACAACACCTTTGCATATTTTAAAGAGAGAGGACACTGCTGTGCTTTTCACATGCGTTTATGGATGTGCACAAGGTTGTTACAGACGGGGCAGAAATGCTGCACATTCTTGCAGGTATTCACACAAAAGGGGATGAGACAGAAAGGCCAGATCCTGGTGACGAGTATCAGAAAAAAGATAAAAATAATACTTTATCACGTATCATTGTGTAGATTGTAAATGATTTAGAGATGTTTCAATGTATTGGTAGTGTGTGTGTGTGTGTGTGTGTGTGTGTGTGTGTGTGTGTGTGTGTGTGTGTGTGTGTGTGTGTGTGTGTGTGTGTGTGTGTGTGTGTGTGTTGGGCTCTACTCACAAGAAGATTCCTAGTGTGCCACAGATCAGCCAGGTGAGCAAACCATTTGTGTACTCGACTTTAGTGACAATACTGTTTTGGCAGTGAGGACACGTCATCAGTCCAGGAAGATCAGTTGGCAGCTGCCGCCTTACCTGATTTACTGTGAGGGAGACACGCAACACCTTGTAACTCCTACTGGCAGCTACAATTAACATCATCTCATCTGTCACTGAACTCCAAGCTCCATGAGTTATTCTGCAAATTCAAAGTAATTTTAACGTGTGCAAAACAGTTGGAGAGAAACACTCACCAGGTAGACCGACCTGAGGTTGTTGTTGGTTGTACTGGTAAGCAGGTTGTTGAACTGGTAATGAGAAGGAGACATTTATCTTGAGAAAGGCTTAAAGAACAGTTGATAAACAAACTGCCAAAAGGCTTCTTCCACATGGGCTGAAATGAAAGGAATAACTAAGAATATAAGAGCAGATAAAATAAGATGGAGGTCAGTTGGCCGCTGCTGTGCCATCTTGTTTACTGTGAGGGAGACACGCAGCACCCTGTAACTCCCACAGACAGCTACAATCCACACCTTCTCACCATCTTGTCACTGAACTCCAAGCTCTCTGACGTTTTGCATTATTCTGCCATTTGAGTTATTTTAACTTGTTAGAAACAACTGTAGAGAGACACTCACCAGGTTGAATGACCTGAGGTTGTTGTTGGTGGAACTGGAAGGCAGGTTGTTGAACTGGTAATGAAAAGGAGACTTATCTTGAGAAAGGTTTAATTAGCAAGGTGCCAACATGCTCCCACCACATGGACTTAAAAGTCACAATGGTCACCAAAGTCGCAAATGACATTCCAAATGCCTTAGATAGGAAGATCATTGTGCTGCCTTGTTTGTTGATCTCTCTAAAGCTTTTGATACGGTTGACCACAACTTACTCCTACAAACACTTTTTAATGTTGGTATTAATAGTACTGCCTGTAAATTCTTCCAGAGCTATCTTGATGGGAGTGTGTGAAAACTGTGAACTTTAAACCTGATGTGTTACCCATCTTAAAGGGTGTACCACAAGGGTTGATTCTGGGTCTAGTCCTTTTTAGCTAATACATACATGATATTACTTTTGCCCTAAAATACTGCAAAGCTCATTATTATGCTGATGACACCATTGTCTATTGTGTAGCTGATTCTAAATGCAGATAAGACTAAACATCCTGTAACTCCCACAGACAGCTACCATCCACACCTCACTATCCCATCACTGAACTCCAAGCTCTCTGACTTTTTGCATTATTCTTCAGTTATTTTAACTTGTGATAAACAGTTGGAGAGAAACACTCACCAGGTTGAATGACCTGAGGTTGTTGTTGTTGGAACTGGAAGGCAGGTTGTTGAACTGGTAATGAGAAGGAGACATTTATCTTGAGAAAGGTGTAAAGAATAGGCTGCCAAAAGGCGTGTTCCGCAAGGGTCAATTCTGGGTCCAGTCCTTTTAAGCTTATTCATAAATGAATCCTTTTCGCAAAAAAAAAATGGCCAAGCCCATTTTTATGCTGATGACACCATTGTCTTTTAGGGGTGGGGGGAAAATTGCTATAGCATAATATCATGATCTTTTCCTATGCAATACTGTATCAATACACAAACACCAAGTATCGATCAATATTATTATATATGTGTTGGTCAGTTTGTCTGCTTGGCAATTCCATTTTGCAGCAATAAAATTGAACTGAGATGACATACAGAGAAATTTATCTTTTTAGATAAAACTATTGTTGACAAAGTTTTCCTTTGGGAACATAATTTGAAATATTTATTATTATTATTATTATTATTATTATTATTATTATTATTATAGAATATTTGAAGTTGGATAAAAGATAATCCATTGCAATATATCGCAGAATATTGCAATATGTTTAAAATCGCAATAATATTGTATCGTGACATAAATATCTGGATAATATATTGTGAGGCCTCTGGTGATACCCACCCATATTGTCTATTGTGTAGCTGATTCTATACAACTGAAAGACTGCAAGTTGCGTATAATGACCTGCAAGCTGCACTTTTAAATTTTAAAGCAACACTATGTAACTTTTCCCGCTTTGGTCCCCCTACTGGTTGTTTCATTGGAACTACAGCTGCAGCTAAAAGTTACATAGTGTTGCTTTAAGCTTGTTCTAAATGCAGATAAGACTACATTTAATAATAATAGTGCTGTGCACTCGGCCCCATTGAAAATGAGGGTCTCCCTCAATGGGCCACGAGTTTTGAATAAAGGTTTGAAATGAAATGAAATGAACTCCAAGCTCTCTGACTTTTTGCATTATTCTGCAAATTTAAAGTTATTTTAACGTGTGCAAAACAGTTGAAGAGAAACACTCACCAGGTTGAACTACCTGAGGTTGTTGTTGAGGGAAGGCAGGTTGTTGAACTGATAATGAGAAGGAGACATTGATCTTGAGAAAGGTTTAAAGAACAAGCTTCCACAACGCTCCTACCACATTGACTGAAATGACAGGAATAACTCAAGAATATAAAAGCTACATTACAGTAAAATATGCAGGTGAAGTAAGATAAAAGTCCCTTATCTCTTACTGCATTGGTTGCCAGGCTCAACGCAGACTACCACGTTACAGTTCATTTGGTTGCCGGGGACTGGTACATTTTCCATGATAGCTGCAAAAGGAGCAAGAAAAAAGCCGGTAAGCAAAAGAATATATGGTAATAAGGAAGTTGAATAGGTCCTCGTAATCCAAAAACAGTTCCACTGTTTACTCTGAATGTAGTGAAGTGAAGATGTTTAATAGAGGAGTTACGAATGTGTGATCTACTTTTAAACCATCGCTTCTCTCTAATCTGTGACATCTTGCTAATCAAGTTGTACAGCATTTTAAATCAATAAAAGGCCAGTTGTTAAAGTACACCCTCTCTCTCCATGGCGTGTAAAGATAGCTGGTTTGGTGGCATTGAAGCTACTTACTTTACGATTTTCCTTACTTGCAAAATGATCTTTTAAATTGACCAACATCACATGTTTAATTCATGCCTCTATTAAAACGTGATCAAAAAAATAATTTGTTTCTCCCCATTCACAATCATAGATATTTTTTCTGAAATAAGGTCCCATGGGGTCCACGAGAAGGGGAGGGACTTCACCTCTGTATGCCAGCAAGAACACATCGTCTCAACTGTCAAAAGCATTGTGTGTGCTTGTGAACTTGTGATTTCATTCTTCTAAGAATGATTAGCAAGAATGTTCTCCCTGAGAGTTGCATTCTTGGGATTGAGAAGCACCCAAGTGAGTGGATGAGATGGCAGATCTCGTCCAACCTGTCCACCTGTTCAGGAATCAACCACCAGATCAACACTGTTGCATTTAGAGTTCCAGGCATTACTTTCTCTGGCGAAACCTGTAATCATGATGGATGATTCAACTCTTAAACATGTTAAAAATGTCAAATAAAATATTGCTTTTAACTTAACATGGGACAAGCCAACGCCACATTTTAACTGGTACACACATAAAACCAAGAAACACACACACTCTTCCAACATTTAGTGCAGGTTTACCGTAGTTGTTTTTAAACTCATCACAAAGTACAAGACATTACATTAACATAGTCTTTATACATTATGTTTGCAATAACACAACATTGTTTTTTTATTACTTTTTGACAGTCTAAATAGGACAACGAATAATCTGACTTTCAGAATGACTGTGATAGATGACCCTTTTCTGAATCTAAAAAATAGACTAACTCAGAATACAGCTGCTCAAAATATCAGCAGCACTCTAGACTCTGCTTGTTTTAGTTTATTTTGTAATTGCAGTTGAGTTGCTCTTTTTGATTTTAAAGTGCTCATATTATGCTTTTTCACTTTTACCCTTTCCTTTATTGTGTTATATATCTTTTTTGTGCACGTTATAGGTTTACAAAGTGAAAAGGCCCAAAGTCCTTACCATCTCCAACAGAAAAAAAACAGCTCTAATGTAGTCCAGCCTTTACTTCCGTGACTAATGCTCGTCACTTTGTAACACACGTTATAATGCTCGCCTAGCTGCTAGCATGGCACGCCCTCATACTCTGCAACTGACTAGCTAGCAGGGCTTACCTAGGTACTGTGCATGTGTGACTCCGAACAAAGATGGAACAGAAGTGAGATGTCTCATTCTGTAGCTAAAACAGAGAGCTCAACACACAGGGTGAAAAGAGAAGCTGCAGCAATGTGTAGTACAACAAAATATGGTGTAATAAACCTATTCTGGTACAACCTCTAAATACAATTATGAACCTGAAAATGATCATAATATGAGCACTTTAAACTAATCATATACGTCAACAATTTAGACAAACAAGAAACTTTCAGGATTTCCTAGCATGTAGTATTTCTCCTTACTCTGAGCCTACATAGGTTTTATTTTGAGGCCAGATGTAATGCTGCTTACCTTGATAAAGAGGTTTAGGAGGGTGCGTGAGAGTTTCTTCCTCTGATGATTGAGAGCAATAGAAGAACACAACAATTGCTGTGATGTGTCAGAAAGAAGGTGGAGCAACATTGTAAAAGGATCAGACCTCAGCTGTGGATCGCACTGCACTTTGTAGAATATCGAAAGGTTATTCCAACTTATAGCTATTTGCTGCACTTAAAAAAAAAAAATCAATCACCATTAGTTTTCTGCAGTGTCTTGCCACATTAACAATTCCAACAAAACGATTTATTAGATAGTATTGTATTGTTTTTCTTTATTTACTGTATGCTGTGCTATGGTATAAGATCACTACATTCTTGGAAAATGTTATGTATTGATGATTGATTAAAATTTGTATTTAGTAGAAACTCAGTGATGGTCTTACAGGGACAAATGAGTGTGACAAGTTGTTTTACATAATAAAACACAACAAGAAAAAAAATGACAAGAACATAAATTGTCATATCCAAGTTGTATTAATGTTTCAATGACTGTGAGAAACCTTTTAGTGTGCCATGTCCAAGACTATACCAAAGGCACTTCTATTTGTAAGGTGCAAAGTAAATATAATCAGTTTTCTCTAGCATTCTTGTAATTCATGTAATCCTAGGGATTCATAAAAGAAGACTACACTGAGCTTGTGTGGGATATTTTGAATATGTTGTGCAAACAAAGGACTTTTATAATTTGGTTAATTTTCATAAGTACATTTTGTTTCCATATTCCATGTGATTGGCAAAGCCTAAAGTGTAAGTTTTGACATTTGCAAACATTTGGGTGACTAGAATAAAAAGTCACTTAGTAGGCTGACATGAAAAGGCTGGCGTTTTTCTATATTTTCTTACGTGAACAAATCCTCTACAGAGACCAAAACCAACAATACATTAGTCTGTCTATTCCCCACTTATTCTAAAGCACAATGTTTTCTATTTAAGATTTTAATCTTTAATAATGGGTCACAAATATATACATTTGTTTTAATAAAAAAAAGGTCTAATAATGTCCAGCTGGGCAATGTAGTTTTTAGCAGGAGTAAATAGTACATTTGTAGGGGACTATTTCCAACTGCAAATTAACTAACATTTGGAACTGCAGCAGGACAGTGTCTGTGGGATCAACTAAAAACAGACTACAGTGCCCAGGTGTATTTTATTGCAACAGTGTGGCTGTTAATAATAAAATCACATTGAGTATGTAAAAATGAAAGTGTAACAGTAAAAGAGCACCAGGAGAGGGCTCTGTGTGACAGTGTCATTAACATGAAGTGTGACTTTGTGTTTTGTTCTGAAGAGAACAACAGCTCAGGTTGACAGTCAAATCAAGTAAATGTAAAACCCTCTTTACTCAAAGTTAAACTGCCTGATGTGATGCGGTGCTGCTATTTTAGCGACCTGGTCCTCATTATTTGTAATTTGTGTGCATATCATCACACTCATCACTTGTAGCCTATTTGCTTTTTTGTAATCACTTTTATTCCAAGCATGTTTTTTTTTGTCTCCCATCATGTTGTGTGTTGTGAGGTTTCACCTTGGTTACCTCGTCTTTTGAAAGGACGGTCCCTTTCAACTCAGTTTAAATGCAGTGCTGCATACTGGCCATTTGGAATAAGCAGTCAAAAAGGAATATCTAGAGAAATACATTTTTCAGGAATGTGGCTGACTATAATCTGATTTTAACACAGCTTTACTTGCACCAGTATTACTCCTGAGTCTCCTCCTCATGACTGTCATCGTTGAGTTTCCACATCCGTCTTTATTGGCCTTTAACTACAGCCAGGATTGACTCTATGCCGCATGTGAAAAGAGTTTATATTCACTTTGAGGTGATAAGGTTCATCCATCCATCCATCTTCATCCGCTTATCCGGGGTCGGGTCGCGGGGGTAGCAGCTCCAGCAGGGGACCCCAAACTTCCCTTTCCCGGGCCACATTAACCAGCTCCGACTGGGGGATCCCGAGGCGTTCCCAGGCCAGGTTAGAGATATAATCCCTCCACCTAGTCCTGGGTCTCCCCCGAGGCCTCCTCCCAGCTGGACGTGCCTGGAACACCTCCCTAGGGAGGCGCCCAGGGGGCATCCTTACCAGATGCCCGAACCACCTCAACTGGCTCCTTTCGACGCAAAGGAGCAGCGGCTCTACTCCGAGCTCCTCACGGATAACTGAGCTTCTCACCCTATCTCTAAGGGAGACGCCAGCTACCCTCCTGAGGAAACCCATTTTGGCCGCTTGTAACCTGGATCTTGTTCTTTCGGTCATGACCCAGCCTTCATGACCATAGGTGAGGGTAGGAACAAAAACTGACCGGTAGATTGAGCGCTTTACCTTCTGGCTCAGCTCTCTTTTCGTCACAACGGTGCGATAAATTGAATGTAATACTGCACCTGCTGTGCCGATTCTCCGACCAATCTCCCGCTCCATAAGGTTCAGCTAGTGGATATTGATCAATGGCTTGGGCATTAGCCATGTCACAAAGGACTGCTTGGGTTTCCTACCACTGTACAAAGTTAATCAGGGTTAATTCCCCCTTTTAGCCTTTGATGACACTGAACAGGATAGGTAATTAGTAAAATGGATGGATGTTGAAAGTGTATATGCATGTACTGTAGATATTTTTGATGAAGAAAGGCGACTGACGCAGCTGTTAATGTGTGGAAGTCGACCTCTATTACTAACAAGACTCCTTTAGAAGAAAAACTATTTTTCTCTCACTATATAGACTGTCATGTACCCTAGCGAAGTTCTGCCCTTCATTATATATTCATTATTCATTATATAGACTGACAAAAGAAGAAATAGTAAATAATTGTAGGAGTGAGTGCAATAAAGAGGTTAGTAAGAAGGCATTAAAATAATTGTAGTAACTGCTATTGAAGACTCTCTCTCTCTCTCTCTCTCTCTCCCCCTCTCTCTCTCTCTCTCTCTCTCTCTCTCTCTCTCTCTCTCTCCTGGATCTTTCTACAGTTATGATATTCTCATAAAGAGGCTATGCTACCACAGAACCTGGGTTGGAAGAAGAATGGGGGGTTGTACTGTATTTGGTGTCACTGAAGAGAAACACTAATTTGTCATCTATTCTGTCATTGCTACTCATTACTAAATTATTTCACAATCTCAAAAACGTTTAAGTTAATGGTATAATTATGTAGTGATTACAAAAAAAATGATATTTTATTTTGTGACTTCATTGAGCTTTGCTATTTTAACACATGATCACAAAACAATTAAAACCTTGTTATATCAAAATGTCAACACTGGAACAAAACAAAGCGCAGATGTCACACAAATATAAAAATATGTTTGCAGATACATTCATGCAGGGTGCAGATGGAAATGTTCCTGTAAGCAGGCTGACAGGAATAGATGAAAGAAAAGACCTCATGAAAGTAATTTATTAGTATATAACATTCAAAGAGTGGGGCAAGAAGAACAGAGCTGTACAAAAGACGTGGGCTGTCCGCAGGGTGTTGTTTTTAAATAATGTAATTGATATAATATTAATATTATTAAATTCATTGTCCAAGTTTGAAAACTATACATAAATGCTCGACTATGTTGACCAGCTAGTCTGTCTGCTGTTTGGTGCTGAGCTGTTAGTGTACAGTGGGTTCATCAGAGCTTTTTCTGCTGAAAACAGCTTCCTGCTGCTGCTGAACACAAAGTTGGGAGAGTTGTTGAATCTAATCTAATCTAATCTGTGAGACTGAACCTAAACAGATGGGCTCAGACTAAAGTGTTTGCTTCATTTATTGTTAGTGTCGTGGGCTAAATCCTTTGAGATGTTGTCAATGACATTGAGTCATCCTGACTGGGCTGGACATTTATTTCAATGTGAAACTTTTACCTCAAATGACAACAACTCTCTTGAAAACAAATGGGGCAACGGCTGCAAGCTAGTTCAGGCAGCCAACTCGAGCTGCACTGTGGACACACACATGACATGCCTCACTCCCCATATCATTTACCAAACACACCCCCTCAATTTGGAGGTCTATTTAAGCTGCACAATTTCCCCATCTCTGCCTTGTCAATGCTGCTGCTGCCCTGCACCTGTGTCGCTGCCCGCTGTTAGCCCCACCACCACCCCCCCAGCATCCACCTGCAGGCTCCGGCCAGGGGGAAGCTACTTTATCATCATTCCCCAATATCTCATGCAAACCCATACTGCGGGGAGTGATGAGGTCGGAGTCTGGCTGCCAAACACAATGTTCTGCTGTTATAATAAACATTTCAAACATTAGCTGTCTGACTGAACTGTGTATTCGTCTTCGTGGTTGCAGCCTTTTTTCCTGTTAGCGCCATAGAACAGGGAGCTCACAAAATGTTTTCTAAATGGTCATGGCTGTGACTTTTATATTCAATCCAACTAAACAATTGATGGTGTTGGCTTTCAAATGCACAATGCTCATTTTTGTCTTACTCCCCTAAATAAAGGTCATCCCACAACTGGGGTTCTCACCTCCGCAGTTACAGCAGCTGTAGCTTTAATGGCTTGCATCTACCGCTCTAGTGTGTCAGGAGTGTCGAGAAAGCCTCCCTCATCAGCTCGACAGCCTCCCTCTTTGTTGGTGTCCCTCTGTGGATAATGGGGTGACGGCTACAAGAAGCACAGAACACTTATTGCACACAGCTATCAGCAAGATTTTAAGGGATGTTCTTTTTGGTTCATTTAGCCGACTTTCGACGCATTCGTTTTTGTATTTATTTAGCACCTTTTAAACTGTCATTACTCCCACATGGATGGTATTTTTTAACACAAACACAGCCCCACGTCTGACTCATTGTGTCCATTTAACAAAGTATAAAGCTGGAAAGAACCCAAAACGCAAGATACAGTCGCCTATAAAAATTTACAATTATTTAGTGATAATCTCTCAAAATATTGGATCAGTTCAAAGTTATGAAAATATTGTTTCACTACTTATACACTGAACCACTACATAATATCAATAATTCCTTTTTTTTTTTTTTTTTAATGGTCTACAGACATAAATGCTTTTTTTTTTTTGCTATGTTCTTCGTAGTGTGCTTTTATAAGTTTGGATATGATTCTTTTCTTTCATTTTGGGGTACAGACATCCAATCACTGAGCTGACATGGGGCTTCTGGTATAGGACCTCTTTTCACTCAACCACCATTGTCGAGAAAAAGCTACTGTTAGGCGCTAGTTCTGACCCAGAACGCAGAGATATCACACAGACAATGTAGAGCAGTTTTAAAAGGTTTAATTAAACAACGTGTACTCAGAGTTACACAGTTGATTGTGTCAGGGCGGAAAAACTCCTGGCTGGTCCGAGATAGAGGCGAGCCGACGGGGAAGAGTCCAGGTGGTTTCGGGACACAGGCAGAGATGAGTACACTGGTGGTTTTCCCAAAGTGGAGACTGAGGCTGGACGGTGAGGCTGGGAGCATGCAGGCACAGCGGAGAAAGCTGCAGGTCTGAGCGGGAACTAGAGAGAGACACACAGGGGACGTTTAAGCACAGAGAACAAAGGCAAAACTAGAATTCTTCTGGGACTTGGAGCCAAGTTACCAAAAGGGTTGTAGTTAACGAATTGGCGCTAAGGGGGATGAGCAGCTCGGGTTTAAATACTGCTGGGTTGAATCTGGATGATTAGCTGCAGCTGTGAAGATCGGCAGTGCGCGGTAGAAGCGGCCACGCCCCTTGACCTACTTTCCTCCAGACCACGCCTCCAGCACTCCAAACGGAAAAACACAGACAAAACATAAACAAACACAGACACACAGGAAAAAGACATCCAAAGCAGGGCGGAGAGAGAGCTGACCATAACAGCTACATTGATGTGTTCATCCCCATGGAGTACCTCAGCCCTGTGTGAAGCGTCAGTCCTACATTAAGGGGCATAACAAAACCCTTGTCACAAGCCGAGAGCGGCAGGGCTCGACAGTAACAGTTGCCTGGTTGCCCTTGGCAACCAGATTGAGTCAATTGGCAACCGTTTTATAGCCTCTGGTTGCCCCCTTTGGCAACCGCCTGTTCAATATTTGTTTTTGTTTTTATATATATATAAACAAATCAAAACTTACAAAACTGGAAAATCTAATTTTAAAAGAAGTCAACATTTTATTTGGTTGTCTCCGTAAAGTTTAAACACTATGTTCATGTGCAACACAACATTTCAGCTGTTATGCAACCGCTTTTCACACACTGCGTTTGCCCGGTGCCCAGTATCTACCAGACGGAATATAGCAACGCGGATTTCGGTGCCACTTAAATGTCTGCACTGTTCTCTAATGCTCCGAAACAGACGTTAGAGGCAACAGAAACATCGCTGCATGTCACGCAACACCATAGACTGTTTTTTTTAAATTTTATTTTATTTGCAAAACTTTACAAACATGTAGTATAGTGTTTGAACAGTTCGGCATCATACACACAAAAATAATCATTTCCAACCAGGGAACATTACAACCTTACTTAATAAAATAAAAAAATAAAAATATATATATAATAATAAATAATTAATAATAATAAAATTGAAATATATATATATATACACAATTTAAAAAAGGGCATTTAATACATAAATAATTAGGAAAAAAAACCATAAAATATAATACAAAGGCAATATGAAATTGAATGAAGGCTATATAATCACATTTCCTTGCAAAATCCTTGCAGTAGATCA
Organism: Sander vitreus; assembly: GCF_031162955.1. Taxonomy (NCBI): domain Eukaryota; kingdom Metazoa; phylum Chordata; class Actinopteri; order Perciformes; family Percidae; genus Sander; species Sander vitreus. The sequence continues at coordinate 11,600,868 of NC_135856.1, read as the reverse complement.
GCTAAATAAATCGTTTTCTTATTATTAATAGTTTGGAGTGACTCAAAAAAGTTCCGAAATTCAATTCTGAAGTGAGTAAAAGCTGGCCGAGATTTAGAAAATCTCGTTTTATGGATATGAAATTTCCCTATTAGAATTAATAAGTTGACAATTCTATGTATTGTTTTGTTTTTGTTATCTTAATTAAGAATAACATATTTTGCTTCCAATTAATTTCATGGTTCTTTTGAATATTTAAATAATTTTCAATATAATATAATATATTATTATTAATATATAAATCAATATAATTTTTTTCCAGAACTCCACAGAATACCGACACTCCCAGAATAGATGTATAATAGTTTCTTCTTCAATCTTACAAAATTCACATTTATTATCCACAGCCGCAAATCTTGAAACAAATTTGTTAGTAGGATAAATATTGTGCAGTATTTTAAAATGTAATTCTTTCAGTTTATTAGGGATAACAAATTTGTACGGTAGAAGCCACGTTGATTCCCAGAATATAAAGAGTCCCAAACAAATTTCCCCCGTGGAGTGATTTTCCTTTTACTGTAGAAGTAATTCCTTATATGTTTATTTGTACATTTATTACTTTTAATATTGATTCCATTAACAAAGGCACCATAGACTGTTAATATTAATGGACAGCGCATGTGTGACGTCACCCATTGGTTTGTGGCGATCTGCTATGAGTTGTTGAGTTTGCCGTTGCGGGCGCAGCCATACTGGTTGCGGACGTGACGATTTTAGACGAGAGGGAGGAGTGAGAGAGGAGCCATAGACTGCTGCTTACACTCTACGTTACATTACACACTTTCACTGGTAATCACACCATAGCCACGCCCTAAAACACCCCCTGCTTTATTGCCGAATTTAAAATCAGAGACCATAAATAAAAAATTAACATCATTCTGTGTTGCAGAAGACTTAAAACTAGCGATTGAGACCATAAACTCATTATGAAAATGTTTACTGAGGTAATAAATCGAGTGAGAAGTGGGTCACTTTCTCATAGACTTCTACAGAAACCGTCCTCCTTTTGCAACCGCACGTGTCGCCCCCTGCTGGAATTCAGATAGAATGCAGGTTTAAGGCACTTCCGCATTTGCAGCACTTCGCTGAACCGGATGCTTTGTCCATTAATATTATACAGTCTATGGTAAACACTAACAACACGTTACACTTGACAGGCAGCAGGTAACGTTAGCCTATTGTTAGCTACAGTGGTAACTGGATTAAACACGGTTAAAATGCTGACAGCTAAAAAGTGTAAAAGTGTGACTATATTTCACTGTAGAGGATTCCAACATGGGGACATACAACAGTCTGCCACTAAAGCTATGAGCTAAAAGACACAAGCTAGCACAGTCACTGCTGTTGTCGGAAAAACAACACAGACTTGACTAAACCGTATTTGTGTAAATAAGGTTGTTTTATTACTATTATTATTATTATAACTAATTATATTATATTTTTCCATTTCCTATAGTTTATGTATATTTTTTCTCCTATGTCTAATTAATGTGTATTTGTGTTATTCTGATGTGTGTACATTTTTCTTTTGAGCTGCTGTAGCACAGGAATTTCCCCAGTGTGGGATTAATAAAGTCTGTCTTATCTTATCTTATCTTAAAGGTTGCGTTTACTTAAAACTGGCATACCTCGTGATGCATTCAAAGTTATTGTAAAATACCCTTTTCTCATCTATTTTTGTTGTTTAACAGCATCTTATTGGTAAAAGAAGTAATTATTGTTAAAAGTTATTATTACATTTTTAATAATCATTTAAATTCCCCCCTTTTTTGTGTGATCTGAAAATTGATCCAATCCGTGACTCAAAACCGTGATCTGAACCGTGAGTTTTGTGATCCATTGAACCCCTATTTGAGAGAGATGGGAAATTATATTGCAAGCCATTCTCTCATTGTTGTATTATTAAAATTTGTGGTATAGTTACATATGAAATGAATTGCTCCAAATATTGGCAGTTTAAAACATGGCAACCGTATTGTCAATGTCAGCAACCAAAAGCTGATGCCTGGTTGCCAAGCCTGGCAACCACTTAGAAAGTTAGCGTTGAGCCCTGGAGCGGTTCTTTCTTTGTACATACACAAAGACTGGATAGGAAAAATATATTTATTTCCTATTTTCCTTATATTTCCCACAACTTTCACCAATAACGTAGGTTAGTCTGTATGTAGCCGGAGAGGCGAACCACGTAGGCACATGACTCGCTGCTGCTCTTCAGCTCATCGCTTTGAGGGCGCGGTAATAAGACTCAAGACAAGCATACGAACACTTTTGGTCAACTCTTCTCTTCCTTTATCAAGAATATATTTGCTGGATAGTGAGAGGAACATTTTCAACAAGTTAAAGTGAGGGGACATGTCCCCCCCATGGAAATTATGAAATGCTGACCTTAACCTTCTGCTTTCATTGCTGCACTGTAGACAGTTGAAAGGCTTTATTTGTTATCTTAATTAGGGACAGGTGAAGGAACATCAGCACTAATGCATTATCATCAAAGAGGAGTGCTACTCTGGATAATTAAAACTAATCAAAACAATGTTTTTCTCAATGTTCTTCAGTTTAATGGTTGTCTCCATGTTGGCACTTTCTCAGGGTTCATGCTTTCATCCACTTAAGCTGATGGCAAATTGTAATGGCAACACTTTGTTATATTGGCTGTGACATTCAAATCCAAACTCTGCTGGATCCCTCATCTTTGCTCCCCTGCTGTGGACAAGAAGGACTCACATTTCATATGTAGATCACTGGCAGCTCAAAAAGGAGAAAGTGACAGCAAGTGAAGATGAAATACAAGAGAAGGATTTTATTCAAAACACTGAAAACAAAACATTCTTAAGGCCATACAATACTTGTGTACAAAAAGACGTGCAAGCTAAAGAAATGACTGATTCTCAGTTTATATTCAAGGTAATTTATGTCAGTTGAACAGTGTTTGTCTGTCATTTAGACAACCATTGCTGTTTGAACTGCAGCCTTGTGTGTTTGGTGGCCTTGTATGTTTGTTTCAGATAAAAAGGCCTGTTCCATTGTCCTAAACTTGCAGGGTTATGTCTAAAAGTAGTTCCTATACAGTTCCCCTAATATGGGAAAATCAAATAATTATCTGTGTTAAGACTATTTTAGACTAGAGTTTATTAAGTACCTTTGGACATAGGTGGACAGAAGCAACAGCTTTTTTGTTTTTAAATTTTATTTATTTATTTACTTAAAAGGGACCATGCACAGTTTAAACATAAATGTCACCATTTGATACAATGTACCAGATAACAGCTTTGAACTATTTCACATCTGCAGTCCCTTGACAGACAAGAAAGAAAGGTTCTGGTAAGTAATCTTTAGTATCTTATCTCTTTTTTTATCTCATAATTCTAAAATAGTTAAACCTGCAATAGCAGATGTTTTTGGCCTCTTGGGGGCAGCGGAAATAAGACTTTTTAAGTTGATATGATGAACTCGTTAGCAAACAGTTGCTAATTAACACATCCAGCAGTTACATTGTGACATTAGCATTTCTTTGCCTTGTTTTTTTGCCCTTGTGTATTTGGCCCTTTAGTTGTTAAATGCTCCACTATGTTCATGCACTGGTCGCTAACTGTGTCTTTCTGACTGTCATTTCGTGCTGAGCGGGTACAGTGGAATTATACCGCTTTTTTGCTCAAAACAGCAGCCTTCAGCGGCAGAAAACGACACTATGAGAGCTGTAAGAAACAAAAACAATGAGCTGAAACAGCAGGGCAAACAGTACGATCACTATAATAACAGCAGCTGCTGACTTGACAAAAACAAAATCTTAAACATACAGGCTTAACACGTATAGGCTGATTACCACTTGGGTGTTTTATTTGACATATTATTAATGATGTGCCCTGTCTGTCCTCAAAATCAGCACCTGTCAGTCATTTCTTGATAATTTGTTGATAGCAGGTTAGATTATGCTCTGTGCGGACGAGAGGACACAGAGATTATGTTTCAACAAAATAAGGAAACCCTGGAGGGGAAAAGACGGCAGCCAGCGTAAAAACAATGAAACTCAGAGAGGCAATTAGAACCTTAGAGCAATGGGCTACCAAGTATTCAGCCTAATAACATGCATTGTATCCTTTGAATGTGCTTAAAGAAAGATGGGAGCTAAAATAAGCTAACTGATCCTGAGACAGTACTCCTTGAGGCAGTGCTTTACAGTCCAAAAGGCCGAGTCCAGTCTTTATATGACATATTCCAGCTATCTCAGGGTTTGATTACAGCTGCAAGCGAGTAAACGCAATTATATACCAGGCAGAGAAAACCTTGCAGCCCTGTAGGTCAGGAGAAACATAGAGCCAGTGTTCATTTAAAGCTCGTTATGTGAAAAGGGTGTGAAATGTAGTGACGGATGTGTAAGTCCCTGCTGCAGATGTGTGACTGTGGGGGAAAGAGAGGGACAAAAGTGTACTCTGTACTCTGTACTCTATTCATTTTTTTATTAGATGTCTTTTGTGCTCTCTTTTAGATACTATTCCATACGTAATATTTACATTTACATAATGTTACATGGTTCAATTTAGAACAGGACACATTACACCCTGGTTTTGCAGAAAAGGAAAGTGGAGGAAAGGAGCAACAGCTTGATGCTGAGTGCAGCGGAGAGGGGTGAGAAGAGCAGTGAAGAGATGAGAGAGGACCAGCAGAGAGTGAGAAGCTGGTGCTGTGGAGCTGCGATGAACGCAGACCGCCGACAGCGTGGCCTTTCATATTTCAACACCCCTGCTCTTCCATTTCGTTCTCCGGCGGACCTTGCTGTCCGGCCCAAAAGTCTCATAATCTCGCCAGGGGGGCTTCAGCCTTTCAAACAAACAAAGACAGGATTTTGCCTGAACACACACACACACACACACACACACACACACACACACACACACACACACACACACACACACACAGGATTTCTGCCAAGGCTTCAGTTCAACTCTCTTGCTCCTCTGGACAACAAAGACTGCTCTAATTATATACTGTAAGTGCAAATATAATAATAATAATAATAATAATAATAATAATAAAAATAATGGCCATGTTACATCTGTGTGTAATTAGAGCAGACCAGAAATCACAGTGTAATTGGGTTTTACTGTCACACTCCTCTCTTCACCTACTTCTTTGCGGTTCCCACTCTCTTCTGGCTCTGATTTCGAGCTGCACACGGGAAAAGTTGGCCTTCAGGGATTTTTGCCAGAAATCTTCCCAGGTTTAAGCAACAAAACTACTTGGTTAAGTTTAGGAAAAGATAGTGATTTTGGTTCAAATAAACCCTCTTCAGCTCTTTAATTCCTTATTCTCTCTCAAGATGACTCTACAGCTTTAAATTTCCCTTCTCAAAGATCTCTGTTTCGTTCTCTTTTGCAGCACCTATGGCAATAAGCACTAATTGCAGATGTGTTTTTGAATCTCACTTCCCAAACAGTGTACCGCTTCACACACAAGTGAGCTGAAGAGCAAGTCTGTTGCATTAGCTCCGTCTACCTACCCACTGCTGGGTGATGGATAACATGTTACTAAAGGCCTCTTTACTGTCGCCGTTCCTGACCTGTCGCGCGACAATGTGACGTCAAAATGACGTAGATCTCGCTGGCACGCCAGGATTTAAGGTAAACCAGATGTCGTGCACCACTTTTTTCAGCGGTGCACGACAAAGCAGAAACAGGAAGCATGAACGAGTTTGAGGGCAATCTCTCTTGTAAACTTACTGGGTTAAGATGAGTTCTTTTATGGTGAATAAAAGGCTTGATCCGACGAAGTAGGTCATCAAATCGTTGTGCAGACATTATGAAGTATTGAAAGTGCCAGTTGTTGTCTGCCATTGTTTACCTTTTTCTTCTTCTTCTAGTCCGTAGAAATAGAAAAGTCAGTAGCCTTTCCTCAGTTGCGACACCTCTGTTTGGGAGAAGACTGCAACTAGCGCGCAAGTATAAATAGTTAGTGCTCCCATGACGTGACACTGTCGTGCGACAGGTCGGGAATGGCGAGTATACTGAACGTTTGACTATGTACCGCTTGTGATTTTTCCTAGGAATGTTGCCACAGATACCTAGTTCGTAACACTGCAAATTCTAGGGCTTTCATCCGTGGGCCATAGGCTCAATCACGATTGTGTTACCTCATTCGGCAAAAGATAGTGGCTTAACAGACATTTGTTTAATGAAAATCTTTGAGGTTATAACTTTAAAGGCTTTCTTATTTCTCTTCACTGTGCTGTTTACTCCCTGGCATTTTCTTCTCACAATTTTACGTAATTTCATTCAAAACAAAGATTTATTGAAGAAAGCTGTCAGAGCTAACAAGCTTGCTAAGAGTTTGCAACTGATAGTGATGTTATGGGTTGGTGTGGTTTATCTTATTTTGGTAGTCTGTTTCTGTTCTGTATTTTGCTCAGTTTCCTGTTTTATTTTGATAGTTTGGTTTTCTGTCTCGTCTAGCCTGGTTTTACTTTATGTCTTGTGTTTTCCCGCCTTTTTTGATTGTTCTGCCCAGCCCTAATGTGTTTCACCTGTTTCCCAGCCCTTGTGTCACCTGTCTTGTGTTACCTCATTACCCTGTGTATTTAGTCTTTGTGTTCCCCTTGTCCTGTGTCAGATCATTGTGTGTTTTTGTGTTTCCTCGTGCATGTCAGTTCGTGTCTGGTTTTTTGCTCCCTGGATTTTCTTTGTTCTCAAGTTTCTGGTTTGTTTTCTGCTCTTGTTTTTTGGATTCACTGTTTTTATTTTCTTCACTCTGGATTAGTTTTTGCCTGCCGCTTTCAGGACTCCCTTTGTTTATTTGTACTTTGTTTTATGGACTAATAAATGTTCCACCTCAAACTTTTTCCTGCCTGCACTCTGCCTTTGGGTCCTCAACTTCCCTGAACCTAACAAGTGAACAAGCAGTTGTCACTAACAGGACAGCTCACACACTTCACATTTACAGACGTATTTATACCATCGTTTCTTAACTCTCGGCAAACCATGCCTCTTTTGTGGGTCTGTTTATACTCCAACAGAGGAGGTCAAATAAAAGTGGATGGAACACAAATAATAAGCTGCAATAGCTCTCTCCTGTTTTGACCCTCCGGCTAGATCTCTGTTTTGCAGCACTGTCAAGGCGGTTTTCTATTGGTCAATTTGCATTTTAAATTTTACCATAAAGTACAACTTGACACAAAATATTGGCACGTTTACCTTGCCCCCGTGAGCAAATACACACATCATAGGAATTATATGATATGAACTGATTTTGCCACTGAATGTTACCATTTTAAATGCTGGTGTGACAATGCCTTAACAAAAGATGTGACGACAGTAAGGACTTTGTCTGTCCGTGACATGTGATATATCCCTGAGTGTATTTTGATGAAAACTGGAGATATGAATAATGACTCCCCCATATTTGTTTTTTCTGATGATCCAGGTGCTGCCACACCGATTGTGTTTCATTCGAACCAGAGAACCAATCAATATCTCTGAAACCACTGATCTTGGGGAAATCTTTAGCCTACATCTCATCAGTGCAGCCGAGCAGTTTCAAAATCCCACTGATTGGCTGAACAGGGCCTCTACCATTCCAGGTGAGAGAGATATTTATTGAGCTGTTATTGATCAAGGATGACTGTGGAGGATGTTTACGGTCATGAACCAAAGGGAAATGAGGCCACAGGAGATGTGTAACTGTCTGAGGGACAGTGTTACTGAGTTTTCATGTTTAAGTCTATATTTTGCTAATTTCATTAGTGTTTGAATTCATACAGTAATTAAAAACATTAAAAATGTAATAAATAAGAGTTTAAAAAGGGATGTTGGATTTAAAATTGTACTAAAATATTTTACCTTAATATTTTTTTTAGGGTTGTCAATCGATTAAATATTTTAATCTAATTAATTACATACTCTGTGATTAATTAATCAAAATTAATCGCATACATAATTAACGGTGCCTGAACCGATACTTTTTAAGAAAGTAAAAAAAGAAAAGAAAAAAAAAGGGTTCTAAACAACAGTTGGTGGCATTAAAGAACGGCTTGTTTATTGCTAAGGCCATATGGTCAAAATGAAATGATTTAATAATAATGTATAACAGTAACAATAACTTATTTCACTAGTAAATTGCTGTTGAACGACAAAAACAACAACCAGATGGGAAAAAGGCATTTACAATAACTACAAATGCACGACGAGGCTGTAGTTTACCAGTTTAATGAACGCACTGGCTGTGTTGTTTTTTTTTGTTTTTTTTCCACCGTCTGTGTTGTTTCTCCAACGGCAGCTACAGATTGTTACATACCGGTGTTGAATCCTCTACAGTAAAACACAGTCAAACTTTACACCGTTAAGCGTTAGCTGTCAGCATTGTAACCGTGTTTAATCCAGCTACTAGCTAGCGGTAGGCTAATGTTAGCTGCTGTCGAGTATTGTGTTAACTAGCGTCACATGCAGCGGGGTTTGTGTTTCCTGTAACATCTGTTTCAGAGCATCAGAGAGAAGCGCAGACATATCAGTGGCACCAGATTTTCATCTGTATGCAAACGTCAATATGGAATGGATTAATCTGCGTTAAGTTTTTTAACGCGTTATTTTTTCTCAGATTAATTAATCGAAATTAACCCGTTATTTTGACAGCCCTAATTTTTTTGTTTAAATTTGTTGTCCTTTATTATAAATGTCATTTTTGATGTTGAGGTCAAAGGTCAAATGACCAGAGTTTAGCGAAGGCCTCACCTGTTGCATTGTGGGTTAGAGGAATACCGAGAGAAAGCTAACATGGCTGCAGAGAAATGATGTATGGCCTCAAACAAAGATTTTGCTCGGTCCAAGAGGCGCACACGGTTATTGTGCTTTTTGTATTTCAGCCTTGTCATATTTGTGTTTAATATTTGTTGTAATTTCTTTGCATTTAATGCACTTTCTGTACTGTTGTGACGCTAACATTGTGGGGCCGTCTACTTAAGGAAACGTGCTTAAGAGACTGTAAAATGACTGAAAGAAGTATATTGACTCATTGTATTTTATGTGTTTATTTTTCTTGTAGTTTTCACGGTGTGTTACGACGAAAAGGTGGAACTAAATGATCAAAGGACATCTGTATGGTGCGTGGCCTTATTTAATTGGACCAGTGTAATTACAAGATGACTGAAACATATTTTCAACTTCTGTCTCCTCTTTGACAACTGCTCACTCTCTTAGTTCCCTTGTGCCCCTCTCTACACACAGTATCTCTTCACTTTTTCACGATTATTCTTTCAGTGGCAGGAGAACTGCCCTGCATAAATTAGACAGCCGACTGAAGACGTGGATAGTACAAGAAATGGAGAAAGAAAAAGCAATTGGTGTACAAGAAGCTGATCAATGGGGAGAATTGAGCATTGACCTGAAGAAAGGAAGTGATGGAAACAGTTTCAATAGGAAGAGATGACAGAGCAAAGCCTCCCAGATTGCAACTGAAAACATAAAGGATTAGTAAATTGAGAGTTTACTGTAAATAGAAAATAATATTCATCCCCGTATTTCCCATGAAATACTAAATATGTGCATTTTAAGCCATTTGGAGAGCAAAAATGTAGCTTAAAACCATGTGAAAATGAATAAATGAATCTACCAAGCAGTATTTCGTATTATAGTAATATGAGAATCAGGTTAAATGTTGCACTGAATGATCCACAGTACAATCGGGAAATACAGAAGAGGCTGAAATGAAATGGCCGAAACTAAAAATCATGTTTACTTAGTGTAAGTAATCATTACTTACTTTGTGTGTGTGTGTGTGTGTGTGTGTGTGTCTTATTAGCCAGCGATGAGCCAAGGACCAAATGGTCATTGCATCAGTTCTTTGTCGGTCGAGCATTTCTCCTTCAGACCTAATAGGTCTCAGGTAAGTCTCACCCCTTTTTATGTTGAAATTCATACATTCTGCCTCTTTATATTTTACATTTCTCTGCCTCTCTCATGCATTTTTCTTTCACTTCTCTCTGTCACCGCATGACATCACACTGCGTCATAGAGCACAACAGAGTATCAGTGTGTTAGTATGTGGAGGGGCTATTCAGTGTGTTGCTATGCCTTTCCTGATTTGTGTATGCCCACTGATATGGGTGTTTAAGCATGTTTTGTAGGAAAAAAAGCTAATGGTCAAGCCAACTGAGCCTGCAAAACAACTCGGACAGCGGTCCTTTCGTTCTGACCATGCCTGTCAGGAACTGAAAAAACAGCTTTGTATTGCGTTGTCTTCATTTTCATTTTACTTAGAAGGAAATACATTTCAAAGTTATAGTGTGCAACTTCCTGAATGTATAGTTATACAGTGGTGTGTGTGAACATGCAATCAGCAGCTTTACAAATTGTTAAGGTGCTGCTTAACATACAATATTAAAGAGATGAGAGAAAGAAACAGAACTAAGGGACCGTTTTGTATTTATGGAATGGACCACCGGAGGAAAATAGGGGAGGGTCATGTCTTTTTATTCTTTGTTGAGGGGAGGGTCATCCAATTTTTTTTAGTCTATGGGGAAGGGTCACTCAACTTTTGTATTCATGAGTAGAGCAACATTTCAAAGTGGCTTGTTTGGTGCATATTTATCCATGTAGCTCGCTCAGTCTCGGCCCCTATCGCTAGCAGATGGATCCCTCCCTATTTAGTCAGCCAGACCTGTAGCTTTAGAGACCGTGGGATTACCCAAATTGAATAAATCCCGCTCGCACATATAAACACAAAACTGCTTTGCTAGCCCAATCGTGTTGTAACTAAGACATCTGCTGAAAAAATAATTGTATTCATTAGCATGATTGCCGTACTGCTTAGTTCAAAAACATCCAAAACACCGTACGAAAACATAGCTGACCAGACGCGAGCTTTTATTTTGAAAAGCCGAAACTCAAGTAAGGGAGAGTCTTGTCCTCTGTGGTGCAACCAGCAGATATTTTGTCATGGTCTCCATTACTCTCGGGACCACCTCAGTCGTGAGAAGTGGTGGGTCTCTCGCCTCAGATATGGTGCTCCGTATAGGCCGATAGTACCTGCAGAGCAGGAGTGAGAATATGGGGGGAAAATGGATAATGATGTGGAATTGAAAACAGGGGGAAACATTTTGTCATATTTCAGACCTGTGAATGAAATGTATGAGTGCATTTTATCATCACCTACCTCTTCTGCATGGTTGGCTGTCTTCTCTGGTCCAGTAACCCTGCTGCCTTCTGGGAAGAGATATAGAAGTTTCTGCTGCCGCACCACCAGACTGCAGAGCAGCTTTTTCCCCCCAGTTATCAGACTCTTAAACTCTAGTTCATCCTCCGCACTGCTCCACTGATTATAGTTTATTTCTGTTTACCATTTTTATAATTGCTTCTATATTAATGTATATTGTCTGCTATGTAGCAGAAGGGAGTTACAAACTCAATTTATACTTTGTACTATATAACCTGTTATATTGTGACAAACTAAATCTACCCACCTACCTTAAAGAAGAATAAAGTGAATGTTTTGGAAAGGCCAAGTCAAAAGTTCTGACCTTAAAATGACTGAAATGTTGTGGAAGGATGAGGAAGCAAGCAGCTCATGTGAGGAATCCCACCAACATCCAAGAGTTGAAGCTGTTCTGTACAGAGGAATGGGCAAAGATTCGTCCAAGTCAATAAGCAGGACTGTTCAAAAGTTACTGGAAACGTTTTGTTGCAGTTATTGCTGATGTACTCAGCGTTGACAGCCTGTTTTTAGTAATGTAATTATGTTTTTGGACTTTCTTTTGAGGACCTTGTAAAATGTTCTTACCTTAGGGCTTCACAGTAAATTTTCTGCAGCCATAGATTGTACATGCAATGCCTTTGAAAGCATGTATGTGCTATTATATGTTGAATAAATGTTTAAGACTTGTATGGCTTCTCTTCACTTGCATGACACAATGGGAGTGTTGTATGTTATACACACTGGAATGTGTATAGAGAAGAAAGATTCACACAGTATATAGCACACTGGTAAATCATTCTTTTGGCCAGATAGCCTACATTAGGACATTTCTGATGTGAGTTTGTTGTCTGAGCTGCTAAGAAGCTGATAGCCGTGTTAGAATCAGGTTAAAACAGAAGGGCGTGCAGGTTTAACGCTGGGCTGGGGGTGAATGATGATGATGATGATGATGATGATGATGATGATAACTAGGTTGCAAATGAAATCAAAAACCAAATGAAATGAACAACAACAAATACATCTGTATCAGTAATCTTGATTTAAAACAGTTACCAAAGACAATAGGCTACAGTCAGTCATTTAAATACTGCCACCTGCTGGTAGAAAGGGGGAACAGTTTGGTCCATTACGGTGGAAACCACATTAAATATTAATTTAATTATATAATATAGTGCTAACAGTAACAACTCTGCACACACAATAAGTTCTTAGGTTAACTATTACCAACTGTATTGAACCAAACAATGCGCTCATTAAACGTGACCGGTGATGTGTACGTGGATAGGCACGATATTAAATCACTGTAATAAACTACTGTTGCTAACATATTTCTTTCGGTCCAGGTTTATATAAGCCTATTTATTGATTGATTTTTTTTCTTCTAACGTTACTCTGGTATAAAGTTAGTGCTGCATATTATAAAAGCTTGGCTTTTATTTTTATAGGCCATATTTACTATTACTTCCGGGTCACTTGGCTAACCTGTCTTTCTTTTAATGTAGATATTCAAACGGAGAAATGAAAAAAGGAATTTAAAAAAAAACAAAATCGGACCGTTATTTGAATTTGGTTTAGTCGTTTTTCGTTTTTGGATTCAGAAACCAAAAACGGGAGAACGTCTCTTTTTTTACCGTTTCTTTGTTTTTGGTTTGAAACGACAAACGAAAAACAGATGGTTTCTCGTTATTTTGTTTTGTGGTTCAAACGAAAAAACAAACTATCAAAACGTACACGGACCAATATCACACAATCCTCAGATGTTAAGGACATTTAGTCCATGCTATAAAAGTTAAGATTGTAAGTTTATTCTTGACCTTGGGAACAACAGCAAACAAAATCACTGTAAGGTCCATTAAGTATGTTATTGAGTTGTTGTTGTTTTTTCTTAAGCCCTTTGAGGACATTTTTTTTCCAATTATTTGTTGGATGAGAAGTCCTTAAAGTGCTCAGATATTTGAACAGCTATCTCGTTTTCGTCCGCTCGGAGTCTTCACCGATGCATAAGTGTTCTACTATGCCGCCCAATGATTGGAAGTGAGACTCCGGTTCCTTTTACAGATGTTTATTAACACCGTAGAACTAAAAGTTCAAGTAGACAAAATAAAAGACAACATCATATATTGCAATCATTACATAAATAGCATGACTTAGCACTGAAGCTAATGCTGATAAAGAATAGACTAATACTGACCACTTTAGCCTGCTTCTCAACCAACGGCAGAGTCATTCCCCAGAGGCAATCTTCACAATCAAAAGTATGATTCTTCAACTCACACACAGTTGTAGCAAACACCACGAAGCATGGAGTAATAATAAAAAAAATAAAAATAAAGAAACAAACTAGCAGGTAACATCACCGCTACAGGTGCCTTGGTCTCTGGTGTAGCTTACGGAGCCAACAGGCGCTACTTCCGGTTTTTACTCATGTCAAAATAAAGGTACGTATTTTAAAATAAATTCAAAAAACAGCTGCATTTACACTCCCACCATCACACAATGTGTGATTCACAATACAAATTAACATTGTTGACAGAACCCTGTAAACCATTGATGTAAATACTCAAATATAAACAAAACAATGTCATTGAAGAGCTAACCTACTTATTCAGCCTCAAGCAATAGTACTGTTTTATGTATGGACCTTTCTAAGTAAACTGGCTTATTTGAGCATGGTCAGCCGGGTTATTTTCTGAGGCAACATATTGCCACTGACTTGGTTCTGTGCTCGATTTGATCTGCTGGATCCGGTTGGTTACGAATACATGAAATCGCCTTTCATCATTAATAATGTAACCAAGGACGACCTTGGAATTGGTCCAAAAGTATTCCTGTAGATCTTCGATCTCCATCTCTCTCTTTAGCAGATCACTTGTCCTTGTGGACACGACCGCAGCTGAGAGTTCCAGCCTTGGGATTGTTGTTACCTTCGTCGGTGCAACCCTTGCCTTCCCCATAACAAGAGCGCAATGGACTTCTCCAGACTTCGAAATAACCCTAAGGTAAGAACACATTCCATAGCCAGAAACACTAGCATCGGAAAAATGGTGAACTTCTTTGGCCGTCAATGGTATGTAGTGCCGTGGTATCTCTACCGAAGACAGATTATGGAGGTCTTGGAGCCATGCTTCCCAACGCGGCTTGAGGTCGTCAGGAAGTGGCTCATCCCATCCTACCTTGTCTTGGCACATCCTTTGTAGAATCTGTTTACCTTTCAAAATGACAGGTGCCACAAATCAAGGATCAAAAATTGAGGCCACTGTTGACAGTACTCCTCTTCTGGTGCTCTTTTACCCTCACTCTGAACTGGAACTTACCTGAGCTAATGCACCATTGGACCCCGAGAGCCCGTTCCATCTTGTGTTCACCCAAGGCCATGTCCAGGTCAGCTGCAACTTCAGCAAGTTCTTGCTTTGGGATTGTGGCAAGAACCTTCTTGTTGTTGGTAATGAATTTGTGTGCGGAGCTTACCAGTGTTGCAGGGCTCTCTTGCCTCTCTAACAAGCTCAATAGCTTCTTCTTCACTGTCCAAACTTGTTAATCCATCGTCAACATAAAAGTTGCGCTGTATAAACCTCACTGTAGCTTCACTAAACTTGCCTTGTCCTTCTGCAGCCAGGTGTTTGAGCCCAAAGTTCGCGCATCCAGGTGACGATGCAGCACCGAACAAGTGAACCTTCATGCAGAACACTGATGGTGGAGCTTCCATATTGCCTCTTTCCCACCACAGAAACCGGAGGTAGTCTTGGTCCCTTGGTGCAACATGAAATTGATGGAACAGCCGTTCCACATCATACATGATGGCTACTTGTCCTTTGCGGAAACGACACAAGATCCCTACAAGGGTATTTGTAAGGTCTGGCCCGGTGAGTAGATGCTCATTCAGTGATGTATTCTGAAACTTAGCTGAGCAATCAAATACCACGCGAATCATTCCTGGCTTTTGGGGGTGGTAAACCCCATGGTGAGGGATATACCACGTGGTCTGGTTGGTTACTTCTGGCTGTGGAACCTTTTCAGCATCGCCTCTTGCTATTATGTCCTCCATAAAAGCCACATAATCCTTGTGATATTGATTGTCTTTCTTAAGACGTTTTTCCAAACATCTGAGTCTATGTTCTGCACACACTTTGTTGTTTGGCAGACTTGGCCTGTCTTCCTTGAAAGGCAATGGCATTTTGTAATGCCCATTTGGCTTTCGCTTGATGCCTTCTTTCAGCTTCGCCAAGAACTTAATATCTTCTTGTGATATTAGAACTTCTTCACTGAACTTCTCAGTAAAATCTGACTCAAAGACCTTGAGTATATCTGCTGGAGTGATCATTTCCTTGACTTGAGTTCTATAAACAAAATGGATCTCAGACTTGAGCTTTGTAGAGGGCTTGGTAGCTGGCTGAACTTTCTTTATGATGATACGGTGGCTCACACCGATTTCATCCTCATGATCATAATCAACTTCAGTGCTGCTGTAGCCGATAATGCTCCAACCCAACACAGACCTTTGTGCATATGGCTGTTTTCATTGCCCGTGATGACATCTCTGGGAAGTAAGGCTTGTGGACAGTTATAGCCGATTAACAATCCTACTTCACAGTCAAGCTCAGGAGACATTTCATCTGCCAAATGTTCTAAGTGAGGCCAGGACTTTGCGGTTGTGCTTGTGGGTATATGGGATCTGTTTGCTGGTATGTAATCTCTGGTATAGGTTGTTGGGAGTTTGATTTTAGTGTCAGAGCTGATGCCTCTTATCTGTAGTCCTTGCGCCCTTTTGGCTATTTTTGATGTTATCGTGGACACTTTAAGTTTTACTGGTTCTTTCTTGGCACCCAATGTTAGAGCTGCATCCTTCAGGATGAAGGTTGTGTCGCTCTGACTATCAAGTAAAGCATACACTAAAACTTCCTTGTTTGGTTCCATTGTCGTGGATACATAGACTGGAACAATTGATGAAGTATGAGTGCTGCTCTTTTCTTGAACAACTCGGTTAGAGGTAGCTTGCTGTATTTCAATTGATTCCGACTGTTGGTTCTTGTCTCCTTTGTTTTCATTTGACCTTTCTTGTTTTATTCTTACTCCTTGTTCTTGGTCTTTCTTCCCACAATCTTGATGTAGGCAAGTGGGGTGGCGTTTTCCACATAAGTCACACACACTCCTGAATGTACAAGCTCTGGAGTTATGGCCGATCCTAAGGCAGCCAAAACATAATTTCTCCAGTTGTACAAACTTAACTCTTTCTTCAACTGTTTTTTCCATAATCTTGTGACACCTATGGAGAGTATGGCCTTTTTTCTTACAAAACATGCATGTGAAGCTTGTCTTCTCACTTGTATTAGTGGTGAAAGTCTTAGCACTAAAGTTTTGATTTCGTGACGAGCTTCCATGTTGAGAAATCTCACGAAGTATCTGAAGTCAGGGAACATTTTGTGTCCATCTTGATAAATCGTGGCTTCTCTATTCCAGCGTGAGCTCAACCAATCCGGGAGCTTGACAGTAATCTTTTGGTTTTCCACACAGTCGTTGAGAGTTTGTAGACCTTGAACATATGGCATAGCTGATTCTACACTGCTCAGGAAATCAACAAACTCACGAAGATTTTCGCTATCCTTGGGGCCAATTTTATGCCATGTATGTATCTTGTCACGGTATGACTTGGCAGCTATGAATGGATTACCAAATCTGTCTTCAAGTATGTCCCAGGCAGCACGGTAAGCTGTTTCTGTTCCTACAAGGAAATGGCCTTCAATAGCTCTCTTGGCTGAGCCACCAACATACTTGCGTAGAAAGAAGAGCTTTTCTTGAGTTAGCAGGTTCTTGCGATCAATCAGAGTAAAAAAGGAAAGCTTCCAATCATTGTACTTGAGAGGATCTCCTTTGAAAACTTCAGGTTCTGGGATTGGAACTCGATTAGCTGTGATTGCTTCAGCAAGAGTTCTCACAAGGTCATTGGAAGCTTCATAAGAGGTTAAAAAGGCTTGAGTGGCTGAAGCTTGAGTGGTTGGGGCTTGTTGCATGAGTGGAAGTGCAGTTGGGGTGATGACTTGACTTACAGGGACTTGAGAAAATGTGGCTGACTGTGGAACAGAACATAAGGTGTACATGGAAGGATGTGGGAGAGGGTATTTAGTGGCTGTGACCTCATGTGGGTGATGGACTTGACTGGGCTTGGCTTGTTGCGCAGGAAGAGCTTGGGAGACTGGTGCTTGATAGGAGGGAAAAAATGGATCCATTAAAGGGTTAAGTACAAGTGGTGGATCGACAGATTCTGAATAAACCTGCAGTCTTGCTTGAGCTGCAACATGCCCTTTAAGTTCTTCTAGCCGTTCTACTTCTCTTCTTTTCCCTTCCAGCTTCATTTTTCTATCACCACTTTCTGCTATGAACTGAGCTCCTTTTTTAGCACTCTCTGCTACAATTTCCCTTTCTTTAGCTTCTCTTTCAGCTTTCAAGATTCAAGATTCAAGATTCAAGATTTGATCTTCCACCTCAAGTCTTTGAATTTCTTCCTTCTGCTGATGTTGTGCATTTGTTATCTTTATCACCTCTTGTGTAGCCACAACTTCAGCTGCCGCTTGTTTTGCATTCAGGGACAGGATGGAAGAGTGTCTGGATACTTTGGAAGAAGCCTTTGACTTAGCAGTTTGAGCTGAGGAAACACTAGACACTGTGCTGTCAAACACTGACTTAGCGTCAGGCCAAGATATATATTTTCTGAATCATCACCACTGAGGAAATGTTGAACATTTGTATTTGCAATCCTAGTAAATGCCTGGCATGTGTCATTCATTCTCCGAATTTTAGGTTCAGGACTTGAAATGGCTCTTATTTTGAGGTAGGTATTGTTAATGTCAACTTGGATGGTATTGATTGCATTTACAGTCTCATCAATCAGATCATCAGCATCATTATTCTTAATGGACCGTTTTAAGCCATTGATGTGATACTTCCATCTTCTGTACATCTTTACAAAACTCACATTTAGAGTTCAATTTGTCATCTAACAGAGCTTTTCCTTTTTCAGTGAGCCTTTGTGTACGTCCAGTTCTCCTAATTCCAGGAGGCAGTTGTGTGTCATCCGCACCAACCTGAGATTGTGTGTCCTGCACTGTGTCTTCAACTTGCTCATCAGCGTCAGCTTGCTGTGATAGGGTAGTCTGCTCTGCGTCACTATCTTCTTGAAGGTCTCCAAGAGTGACCTCTTCAGTTGGAAGAAAAGTGTTTTCTTTTGTGTGTGACATATTAAATGTACAAAGTTTTAAATGTGTTGAAATTTGAATAAAATGTATTCTGTTCTCTACTGTGTGCAAATATGAAATAACATGAAATGTTGAAAATGAAATTAAATGTAAATATAAATCTCTTTGATTACCTTAGCTTAACCTTTGCATAATGCACATCAAACACTACAGTATCATAATAACACACTTCAATAAATGAGTAATAAAAAGGCAATTAACAAAGTGTAAAAAACTCTTGGCACAGTCTAAATATGAAAACTCACTTGTATGAACAATGATTCAACTGGGAGAATGGTTAATTTACTTATCTACTTAGTTTCTTGGATTCTTACTAGATAATCAATTGCAGAAAAAACGTCCACTGCTACTTTAAGGAAAAAGAACACAAATGAAATGTCTGTGTGCTATAATGGCAGCTAACAAGTACTTGCGCTACTTTCAAGACACTCTCCTCGACGTGCTTGCTTGTGTAGCCTTGTCCGCTTGCCCCTTGGATTCACACAAACAGTTCACAAAGTAGCATCTCCTTCACCGCATGTGGCCTGCAGCTATCTCGTTTTCGTCCGCTCGGAATCTTCACCGATGCAGAAGTGTTCTACTATGCCGCCCAATGATTGGAAGTGAGACTCCGGTTCCCTTTACAGATGTTTATTAACACCGTAGAACTAAAAGTTCAAGTAGACAAAATAGAAGACAACATATGCATATATTGCAATCATTACATAAATAGCATGACTTAGCACTGAAGCTAATGCTGATAAAGAATACAGACATGGGTCGATGACAAAAGGGCAACTCCATCTCTTGACGAAGCTTGTGTTATACTGTATGACCCGAAATCTCTGGATTAGCCTCTAAATGGACCTTGTAGTGAGCTTGTTTGTTATTGTATCCAATCTTGAACTTCAATCTCAACATTTATGGGAAACGTTTTATGATTCGTCACAATAAACTCACCTATAGACCCTTTTCACGGCAGACATGTTGACATGTCATAGTAGGAAAAGCACAGGTGTATTCAAAACCATTAATGATGGCTGCATTCCACTTAGGAGAGTTTCCTGGTATTGAGTGCATGCTGACTCACTGAAATAGCTTACTGGGACACTTGATGGAATTGAGCCATTGTTAAGGTTATCAATTTCAGCTGTGCTTTTCCTACTATGACAAGTCAAAATGTCTGCTGTGAAAAAGGTCCATTGTATATCAAATGTAAATTGATACTACTGTTACTTCTCTCATATTGTGACTTAAATTGTGTGAACATGGGAAAGTATTTTGAAGGTCCAAGACTATCAACACCAGATTTAAACTGATACAATTTACTGTAAATGGGTCATGCGTGCATAGGCCTACATAACTCCCTTACACCATTCTGATAATAATAATCCTGATTTATGTAAAAAAAAAAAAAATTGGGCTGTCAAAATAACACGTTAATTTCGATTAATTAATCTGAGAAAAAATAACGCGTTAAAAAAAAAAAAACACTGATTAATCCATTCTATATTGACGTTTGACCTGGAGCCGTTCTAGCTACCACTGGACTGTAAAATGAAGGAGGGAGAGGAGAATGTGCTGCCTGGATCATTAATTGGAACATTTACTTGTAAAAAACACAAACACCGCTGCACATGACACTAGTTAACACTATACTCGACAGCAGCTAACGTTAGCCTAGATTAGTAGCTGGATTAAAAACGGTTAAAATGCTGACAGCTAACGCTAAATGGTGTAAAGTTTGACTGTGTTTTACTGTAGAGGATTCAACACCGGTATGTAACAATCAAATGTTCAATGAAACTGGTAAACTACAGCCTTGTGGTGCATTTGAAGTTATTGTAAATGTCCTTTTCCCATCTGGTAGTTGTTTTTGTCGTTCAACAGCTATTTACTAGTGAAATAAGTTAGTGTTATTGTTATACATTATTATTAAATCATTTAATTTTGACCATATGGCCTTAGCAATAAACAAGCCGTTCTTTAATGTCACGACTGTTGTTTAGTACTCTTTTTTTTTCCTTTTCTTTTTTTACTTTCTTAAAAAGTATCAGTTCAAGCACCGTTAATTATGTATGCGATTCATTTCGATTAATTAATCACAGAGTATGTAATTAATTAGATTACATTTTTTAATCGATTGACAGCCCTAGTAAAAAAAAATAACCTCTATTGTGTTGCCTGTCTGCCCATGGGCATTTATCCTTGGACTATGCAAATAAAAAGAAACACTGTATTGCAGCTGCCTGGAAAAGCACTGAGACACCTTGTCTGTTGGACCATAAAGTCTGTCAAAGTGTTTAGCAATGGAAAAACTGAGTTATGCCACCAAGGGATATTTTTAAATATGAGGACAATTTCTTAAATATCTTTAAAAGAAATACATACAAAGATGTTTGCTGAGTACTTGAAAAAACAGAATGTTGTATTGTATAAATATAATGTCATAATATTCAGCATAGCTGCAGGTTTTTGTGTGTGTGTGTGTGTGTGTGTGTGTGTGTGTGTGTGTGTGTGTGTGTGTGTGTGTGTGTGTGTGTGTGTGTGTGTGTAGACCTCTATACTGTATGTGTATCTGTTGAGTTATTTCTGAAAACCCCAATATATATAATTTTCCAAAAAAGCAACAAGATGAACACAACAACCGTCTTAGCAGGGCACTGAATAAGATACAATGTTGCACGATATAGGCCGTAAAGGTTTATGAATAAGCATTATTACCTGCTGCTTGCCTTTCTTTCATCTCTTTCTTCTCACAGCTGTGAGTTTGAGATAATGAAGTGTACAAAGATTTAAAAAAATCAATGTTCTGCTCTGAAAGTGTGTATGTATGAATGTGTGTGATGTCAGCCTCAGAGGACTGAATAACATAAATCATTTCATGTAATAATGTTTAATTTTACTACATAATGCCATTAAGACTGTGCACAGTTGCCTGTGTTTCTGTGTGCAGAGGCTACATAAGTAAAGAAGGAGAGTCAACCTGACATGCAAGTCTGTGGTCATTACAAAGATTGTCCGTCTCCAAAGACCTTTCTGTGAAAGAAGAAACACAACATCGGATAATGACTAGGGGTGTGAATCTTCACTGGTCTCACGTTTCGATTCGATTACGATTATCCTATCAATGCTTCGAATCGATTCGATATCATGATACATCACGATGCGTCACCTCCTCAATATTATTATTTATTGCTACACATGGTTTTCATCAACAAATTCAAGCAGTCAGATATATATATATGAACTCCGTTTTTTATTGTATCTGCTCTTAATAAAGACACTTCCTGAATGTAGCGGAGTCTGAACACAGCAGACAACAGACAAAAGGCAAAAACAAAAAAAGCAGCGACCGGAAAATCAATACGTAACATCAGTAGGCAATAATCGGTTATGGTCTGTCACTGCATCGATGCAGAATCGTCTCGGTTCACATTGCGATGCATCGATGCAATGATTAATTTCAACAACCCTAACAATGACACAGTATAAGGATGCAATTTCTGCTATTCCTCTCCTCTTAAGTAAATTATTAGTTCATAAAGTTAGGATGATGGTGTAACAAATACCAATCGACACAGCACTAAAGCTTGAGGATGGAGATTCACTCTTTACCTTGAGAATGTATAAATGTCATAAACTATTCTTAACCCCAAGTTTCACCTATGAATTTATCCTGAAGCTTCTGACCTTAGATGGTCTTAGTCTTTGATATATATATATATATATATATATATATATATATATATATATATATATATATATATATATATATATATAGATATATGGGAATGTATAAATATATGTGGGAATGTACAGACATACTAAGTTTAGAAGTTCAGAAATGTGTGGTTTTTATAACACCATTTTATTCCAAAATACCCAACAAACATATAGCACCGAAGCATCTAAACAACTGTATATAATCTGGTAAAATATACAATATGTTATCTGTATTTGCATTTGAAAGCCTTCCGTCTTAACAGCTTTGCTAATATTCTTCTTGCAGGGGCAGCTTCCATAAGTTTCTCTCTCATCGCCTCCCGTCCTTACATTCACCTGATGAGCCTCTTTTCACTGCGTGCCACAGATTAATTTTCTTTTTTTCTTTACATAGAAGTAGCTGAAAAAGCATAAACATCGACCATTGAGATTTTTTCACAGCTAAACTCATTCTCACAACTACATGTCCCATAAACTCATTCCATTGATGTGAACATTATTTAGTTCTTATCAGCTTGTATTGAATAACACAATGACTGATTTTATAAAGGGATTGGTTGTGTGGTGATATAATACAAAGACCAGAAACGGTTCACATAAGCAATAATAAAGCAATACTTTAGGTGAGCTAAGTGGCCAAAAAGAGAAGCTGTGTTCAAATTGTCACCCGTTTTTTAATAAAAGCTGGCAGGCCAACACGTTTGCAATATAAGCATTTCAAAGGCTAATGGAGGGTGTTGTGGCAGAGGTACTGTGCTGCCAGTCTGATCCGAAATAGTCACTGCATATGTTTTCTATTAAACAGTAAACAAGGCGCTGAGCAAAGCATGGTCACACATTAACAGAAGCAACAATATATACTGCTATAAACCCTGGATTTACCAGCACCACATGTTCTGCAGAGAGAAAACATGAATACATGTTTATGTGCAAAACAGCCGCAAATGCACACGCATACAAGACACGCAAATACACAAAACCACAAATTAATAGGCATATATATACAAAGAGGGCTAAGGGTTTTGTGTTCAATGCTGGCTACATGTTTACAGAAAAACACTCAGCAGGGATAGATTCACATTTCCTGTGACTGAGAAGCTGATAAACCGCAAGCATTCCATTTTCTGAAAAATAAAAACAGTATTCAAGAAGGATTACAGCAGACTTTTCCCACAAAGCTGTACAAATGTCAACTTCATTAATCACAATTTACCCGTTTAAATTATGTGAAGAGAACAGAAGTAAGTGGGAGCTTTAAACAATTTTTTACTATAATACAGGAAACATTTACCCTAAATTTGTGCATTATGCTGTTTAGCTGTTTACAGTAATTAAAGCAGTAGCAGGTGAGGTGTTTATCTGAAAATACCTTTCATTTTTTCAGCCGAAATCACAACGTGTGGTTGCAAAAGAGAACCCTGTAATGCCCGGTTTACCAAAATAAAGTAAATATACCTGCAGAGAATCTTCTCCACTGTGTCCTCAATGGCATTTTTTGGTTCTGATAAGAAAATACATTCTTACATTGTGTGTAACAGAAGAATAGAGGGTGAGAGAAGGAAGGCCTGAACCTTCCTGTGTCTGTTAAGGGGCCGTCATAATTGCTGAGAGCAGCTGAAAAGGCACTTTTGTCAGATGGTTGGATGGAAAGAAAAATGGAGCTTGTTGAACAGCTGGCTGATTCATACAGGTAAAGATACACATCGAGACATGAAAAATATTCATGAGGTTGTTCCACTGAAATGGATCCTAAATGTTGGAATGCATGTAGAATGAGTGTTCATGTGTGTGTCAGAAACTAGCCGACTTTTACATTGTAACTGCAGAAAAACATCAGTTTTTTCTATTTCGATCAGCTAATCAAACCCCTCTGCTTCCAATTCTGTAGTCTCATATCATGTTTTTCCTCCTCAGCTTCTCTTTTTACTTCCTAAAACACAGTGATGTTCATCGTTCCTTGGCTCCTGTTCCTGCGGAGCTATGAATGCTGGAGAGGAGGGCGTAGTCAGGGCGTAGTCGGGGCACCGACGGAGGGAAGTTCAGCGCTGGTTACCATGCAGGTTACCGTGGAGGCTGCTGTGGAGGTTACTGTGGTAGTGGTGGGTCCGATTCCTGGGCAAGTGGGGGGAGGTTGACATGAAGGGGTGGAGCGGTGCAGGTCTGCTGCTGTGTGAGAGATAGGCGAGCTTGGGGGGTGAGGAGAGATCTTCAGAGAGAGGAAGAAAAGGGCGAGATTCATGGAATAAAGGAAGAAGGCAGCAAAAGCAGTGGGAAGGTAATACAAATGAGGGGTGGCATGTTAATGAAGGCAAGAGGAGGGAAAAGGTGGAGAGAGTAAGAGAAGTTATTTCAACTTTATGTTTAAAGCAGAGGTTTCCAAACTCCACAAAGGAAACAATATGGTTCTGCAAAAAAAGTGAATAATAACAAGCCTATTATAAGTTATTTTTTGCAATAATTACCTAAAACTTGCAGCAGTCTTCGCTTTCCTCATTACTTCCTGTCATTCCCCCAGTATAAATATACTGATTTTAATTAATGTTTGTGTGAGGTGCTGCTGAGAGGTCTATCTGTATTTCTTACTGTAATTAAAAAAAAAAAGCACAATGACATACAGGGAAAATAAAGGTCAAGTTACAATCCTTAATATTTTTGTGAAATAAAACCCCATTAATGATAAAATATATGAGTGCTCATTGTCAGTGGCAGAGTCCATTCCCCCACTGGATTTTTGTAAATTGTCTTCACGCATGAGGGCTTCACAGGAAAGGATACAGCATGTAATCCATTAAACTGTGCTGTAACCACAGTAACCACATGTTTGACCAAACCATCAGGGCTAAAATCCTATGGATTACAACTTTAACTTTCGGTTTCTGTTTTTCCTTGGAATCCTTCCCCATTCTCTCTTGTGTGTCACTCTCTGGGCCCTATCTTGCACCCAGCGCAATTGACTTTGTACACCAACACATGTATCATTTCTATTTTGCACCCGTCGCACAGCGGATTTTTCCCTCCACAGACTCACGTCAGTAAATTAGGGAATGAACTTGCGCTCCCGGGGACGGTTCAGCAAAAAGAGGAGGCGTGTTCCGGTGTGCCAGTTTAGTTGGTGATCATGTTAACTGGTGATATTTGCATGAAATACAAATATCCATGCCCTGCGTTCTGCTCTGCCTCCGCCCCTCGGATGCCAGCGGCTCACATTTTCACGAAGTGACCAAAAGAGTCGATGGACTAGCTTCTATGTCATCTATACCACTACACTACACACCACTGAAATGATTTTGTGATTTCTATCTATATATTAGACTTTTAGTCTAAGTTAAAACAGGTTAACATATGAGAGAAATATACGCCCATTTAATGCTTTAGTTAACTGGAGATATCACAATTTAACATGGGCAAATGCAAGCCTCGAAACAGTAAAGTAGGTCATCTTTGCCTCACATACCAAAACCTAACTGATGTACAACAAACAGGCATGTCCCCACTTAACACTTTATTCCGTTTTGGGGGTAAAAATGAAACACGTCAGTCATGCACAAACATGATCTTTTATCATTGTTATTGTGGGCCATCTCATACGAAGAATGTGATGGCCTATCTCAGCACAAACAGTCTCTTTCAACCTGTGCCACAAGTCAACTGATTATAGTTGTGTTTAATTTCATTAGGCCCATAGTATGTCTGTGTCGACCCAGAATCGCGATTTTTGTCTTATGGTAGCCATAGATACACTATTGTTATGACCATATGGCCATTGAATGTTTTGCAGCAAGGTGCTGATCCACGTTTTCTTAGTGTTATCTTATTCTCGGTTAAGTTATGAAGTGAGTTGCAGCAAAAGTCTAGTGATTTGAAGTGAAGAACGAATATGAAGTTTATTTTCTCCGAGTTTGACTTTTATTTATCCCACACATAATTTGTTGGCCTACTTTGATGACACAAAATGGTCATTATGGTATATGATTACAAAACTTCGATGTACTGAGGGAGTTTGATAACATTCAGATATGTTGCTGTTTCAGATTCCTAATATGGGTCTAATGAAATTAAACACAAATATAGTTATTAGTTGACTTGTGGCACAGGTTTGTGCTGAGATAGGCCTACACATTCTTTGTATGAGATGGCCCACAACAACAATGATAAAACATCACGTTTGCGCATGACTGACGTGTTTCATTTTTACCCCCAAAATGGAATAAAGTGTTAAGTGGGGTCATGCCTGTTTGTTGTACATCAGTTAGATTTTGGTATGTGAGGCAAAGATACCTACTAAAGATGACCTACTTTACTGTTTCGAGGCTTGCATTTGCCCATGTTAAATTGTGATATCTCCAGTTAACATGGGCGTATATTTCTCTCATATGTTAACCTGTGTTAACTTAGACTAAAAGTCCAATATATAGATAGAAATCACAAAATAATTTCAGTGGTGTGTAATGTAGTGGTATAGGTGACATAGAAGCAAGTCTGTCAACTTTTTTTGTCCATGACATCCAAGGTTCAAATCCCAGCTAGATCTCTAGTGCGTTGTTTCGTTTTTATTTTTTTCCGTTCATACAGTATGTGTCGTATTTGTGTGGATAATGCTTAAACGGACATGTATTACACATAAACTGGTGATGTTTTTAGCGATATCCATTATTTTGTCTCACTTGCAAACACTTTGTGAAAATGTGAGCCTCTGGCACTCAAGGGCCATTATTCACTGATTTCATGCAAATATCACCAGTTAACATGATCACCAGCTAAACTGGCACACCGACGCAAACGTTCCCTAGTGCTATTTTGCAGTTTCAGAAAACAATTCCACCACAGACCAGAAAAAAACTATTCTAAAGTCAGTGGTGCATTATTCAGATGCTATTTTAAGGACGCATGCTTGGCCATAAAGTAGAGTGTGCACACCGCGCATACACTTTGCTTCTCTCATCTCACGGACCCAGCAGTTCCCATTTCTGCAAACCATACATTAATACAAGGAAAAATATGACCTTGTTTTACACAACATTTCCATGAATCATGGATGTGTTGATGACATAAATGAGGAAATATTAGAGGACTTAAGGAGATGTGATGTTGAAATGCATGTGCTGATGCCACTTAACCCAAATGCCCCATCAACAGCACGGGAGAGGAGAGACAGAAGAGCTGCATCGTCTATAGTGAGGTAATCTTGGTCAAATGTTAGACAACATTGCAAATATATCACCATGAGTTCATAACCTCGTGATTCAGTGAGAGTGAGCTTTATTTATTTACATTTTGTCAAAAAGAAAAATCAATAGCAAACGTTGGTCTCCTCGGCTGTGAACCGCTCCTGGCGTGTGCCCATGGATGTATAACCCGCAATTTCCACCAACTGCGGAACGGCTGCGGTTCGGCTCCGCTGCGTGTCGGCTCCGTGCTCCGCCGTCCTTCAATACCCACCAGGTCCTGATTTGTTGCGGAATGGCTGCGGCCATGACTGACAGCTGAAGTCACGAGGACCCACGAGATCTCGCGAATTCACGCATGATCGCGTGATATAACAGGATGTAGTTTCTATAAACAGAACCACAAAACCAACAACAGTTTGTTTCAGGCCTGTTTTCGCCCATTATGACGTTTTCAAGGTGTAGTACAGGGAAACATGATCTGCTGTGAGCACGGTGTATTTTATTTTGAAAATTAACCGGATGTTTTATTTTGTTTCTGTGCTCTACTTCCTGTCCCGCACAATCTGCCCTGTGCTGAATTGCTGCGGAGCTCTCCGGTATCTGTCAAAAATAGAAGCTCTGCGTATCTGCTCCAGAGGGCTGCGGATCGTCAAGGCTGGGACGGAGTCGGAACGCAGCCGTTCCGCAGTCAGTGGAAATACACACGTTGACTTTAATAGAAACCTAATGACTCCGGAGCGGATCCGCAGCCGTTCTGTAGTTGGTGGAAATTGGGGGTTAAGAGCGTGCAACTAGCAAATCCGCCATTATAATAGCAATCCGCCATGGAACAAGCGCGCCTGCTTTAAAAGGGAATGTGAGATAACGCTGTGATTGGTTTATTGCACGTTACGGCCAAACCACACCTATGAGTAATGTAGCTACTTCAGACCAACCCATTTTAGATTTGCGTTGGGTGCAAAAGTCATTTATCCCGCCGGTATAATAGCAACAGCGCCAGAGATCTGCCCACAAAGCTACTTGCGTTTGGCGTTTGATACTTGCGTTTCAGATCGTTAAAATAGGGCCCTCTGTCTTTTTCTAACATGTTTCAAGAAATATTTGTTGGTTGAGAAGATAAACAGAGAGAGATACGCTGAGACAAAACAGACATGATTTGTGACCAGGAACATGAACCAGCCAACCTTTTGGGGGTTGGTCGGTGTGTGTGCATGTGTGTGTGTGTGTGTGTGTGTGTGTGTGTGTGTGTGTGTGTGTGTGTGTGTGTGTGTGTATTTTTCATTGTATTTCTGGTCCCATGAAGACTAACCAGAGATCCATACATCAATAATTGAGGACTTTGCATTGACTCACTAACTGTATTCTGTATGTACTCTGTGACTTTTGGAGGAAGTTGTAGTTTTGATCACCATGAACCAGTTGAAAGAGCTTTGGGAGAGTCTCATCAGAGCCACTCTGACAGTCTAATGCACCTCACAGCTTCTGTACAAGTCTAATTGGTCAATCATCTAATTGGTCTTTTCTAGACCGCCCTCCTCTTTCTGACACACACTCCCACCTTCAGAATTTTCCTCTAAAGCAGCGTTCATTTACCATCTTTCTTCAATTAGCTGCTCAAACCTGGCTGTTGATTTAAACTTTAGTGGGTAACTTTTTTATATTAATGAACGTCCGTTACATTCAAGCCAAACAAACAAACTAAAGCATCTAAACAACTATATAATCTGGTAAAATATACTATATGTTATCTGTATTTGCATTTGAAAGCCTTCAGTCTTAACAGCTTTGCTAATATTCTTCTTGCAGGGACAGCTTCAACTCGAGTGAAGATACTGTAATTACCTCTTCTGAAGAGTCCATCATGTTTTTTAATCCTCCGTGTCCTCCTTGGCTACTAGCAGCTGCGTGGAAGAGGGGTAGGGGCGCATGCGCGATCACGGAAGGCTTGTGTCATGTGGATGCAACAACAGTGGTGTCAGACAGAAACTACGCACTATAGCTTTAATTTAGACACACAGACACACACACTACCTGGCTGCTCTGGGGATCGTGGTAAGCCTGGTTACGAGTGGAGAGACGGATGCAGTCGTGTGCTGTGGTTTTCTCAGTGCGTGGAGCACTGGGGTCGCCATCATCCACACCATTGGCCTTGCACCTCACACTCCTTACACACAGCACCTGCAGGGCCACAACAGCAATTACCTGTAGAGACTACGTCTGAAATCTCCAGGAATGACAACAGCCATTGTGTTAAAGGTCCATTGACCATACGTATGTAATAAGATAAGGCAACATTTGACTGTACACAGTCATTTTGGACACACTGTTACACAGTAAAGTATACTCAATTTACAAGTTGTAGTCTCATTTAAAGATAGTTACAGTAAAGCCGCTATTTGCTGATCTTTTAGCATCTTTCATATTGTTCTAATGACATAAGTTTTGTCTTTTAGAAAAAAATGTAATGAATATTGATTGAATTGCATTTAATTTAATTCGACATTCCCTTGTTGACTTCCCCGCCGCTATCATAAGTGTTGTTCCATTTGTCTGAAAAACTAAGGTGAACTTTATTGCCTTTGGATGGAACCATGCTAAGCTAAGCTAAATGGCTGGCTGTAGCTTCATCTTGACAGTGGTATCAAACGTCTCATCTAAACCCGTCTCATTTCTTGGCAAGAAAGCAAATAAGTGTATTTCCCCAAATGTTGAACTACTTCTAACTTCGCCTTTACACAGTTTTTATACCCAGAGGACATTCAACCTACTTTTCTAAAGCTCTGTCTGAAGTTGTCCGACAAGAAACCGTACAGCACCGGGTTGGCACAGGAGTTGGCGTAGGATAGAATGACAGCAAAGAAGTAGATGCCAGCAGTGGCGCTGGACTCTGGTATAATGACCACCAGATTGACAATGTTGATGATGAAGAACGGCAGCCAGCAGAGCACAAACACCACCACGATCACCACCACCATCCGTGTCACCTTGCGCTCTGAACGCCGACGCTTGGTGAAGCCCGCCCGCGCCCCTGACGACTTCATCTGCACCATTATGATGATGGTAAAGAGGATAAATATGAGAGTGATAATGATGAAAATGAAGGGGGGAGAAGGGTGTTGAGGATTACAGAAATAATCATTATGTCGGTGCAGATTACAGTATGAATTTATACGCCCACACATATAACGACCTTGATAACGATAAGTAGGTAGCAGAGGCAAATGATGAGCAGCGGTCCAAAGAAGCCCACTGTGGCAGTGTAGAGAATGAAGGCTGTTGACCACACGTTCTTTGGCTCTGGCCAGTTCATGTTGCAGGAGTTAAATGTGTCCTAAAAGGAAATGAAACCACCTGAGTAAAATAAATTAAAAATTCAGCCAAAATATCTGCTCAGACAAGGGGGAGGTAAACATTGGACTTTGAGGCCCACAGGTTTTATAAGTACAAAGCTATGTTATGCAGAAATGGGATGTTTGGAGAAATGCAAAATACATTATCTGCTTTCATGGGCTTTAAAGAAGCACATTTTGCATTGTGGAAGACGTGGGCCAACAACAAACAACCAGCAAGTAAGTCCTGTTTTTATTAAACCAATGGTCTTTAGCAGTACAGCACGGCATGTTCAGTAACAAAGCAACTTTGTCAGAAGTGACGTTCTCCACCTACTTCTGTTTTACACTGTAACAGTTGCCAGCAGGTTGTAGAGAGCAGCGAGAGTCAAAAACAGTAATGTTCTGAGCTATAAAACAAAACAATGAGCTTTAAGATGCTATAACGATCCATACAGCTGGGGAGAACTACAGAGGTGTGTGATAAAATGTTAAAGATTGTTTAGAGCAGTTTTGAATTAAAATGTTAACCACTAAAAACTGTTCATGACAAACTGACATGTTTTGACGATATGCCTTCATCATTACTTTTCTATTTGGCAGGTTTCTATAGATCACAAACATCAGTTTCTTTGACTGTATTAAAATTAAAACACTTGCAACCACAAACACAACTTTGACAAAACACGAATAAATATAAACATGTTTTGAATCCTCCAGCAAATAAAAAATTAACATATTTACTGTAATAACATCAATGGAACAATTTCCAGTTTAATGCTAAGCTAAGCTAACCTCTCATCTAATTCTCTGCAAGAAAGTGAATTCAGTGTTTTTTTGCAAAATGTCAAACTATTCCTTTAATTCTGATCTTGTGACATGTATTGTATGTTATCATTATTGTTGATAGTTCTTTAAGGAAATATGTTTGGTGATCCTATATGAGTTTTTGACTGGACTGAGTAGAAAATGACTATTTATTTTTTATCAGAGGCAGCTATTAATTAAAGCTAATTTGTATTTAAATAGAAAGGGTGGTGACCAGGACTGCAGTTTATACCTGAACATCAGAGAAGATGACCACAGGCAGGACCACCACAAAGGACACGGCCCATACGGCTGTGCTCACCACCTTGGCCACGCGGGGGTGTCTCCACTTGGTGCTGCGGATTGGATGAACCACAGCCAAGTAACGATCGATGGACATGACCGTCAGGCAGAAAATAGATGTGAACTGGTTCATAGAGTCTGCCGTCATGACCACACGGCACAGGAAGGAGCCAAACGGCCAATAGGAGAGCACGTTCTGTGTGGTGAGGAAGGGGAGCCCGATGATGTAGAGCTCATCAGCCACAGCCAGGTTCAGGATGTAGATATTAGTGACTGTCTTCATTTTGGCATAACGCAGCACCACATAGATGGCCAGAGTGTTACCAGTCAGACCCACCATGAAGACTGTGAGGGAGATGACTGCTGTCATCAGAGTGCTGCTGCCTTGAAAGGGGACACTTTGAGTGGACAGGTTGGAGGAGATGTTGAAGAGGTGGAGGTAGGAATGGAAGAAGGATGAGGGAGTGGCTGCAGAGGATGAGTTGAAGTCTGATGCAAGGTGAAACCAGTCAGGCTGGTCTAGGGGCTCCATTGTGGGTTTCAGATAAGAAGATGGTGCCACAGAGTCCAGCTGTAGATTTGCTTCCTCCAGTTTTCACTGACTTAGAAGAAATACTTTACTTCTGCCATGCTTACTTTGGAACAGAAACATGAGGAGAATCAGCAACCACCACACTTCAAGATATCAGGTGAAAAGACCTGAAAAAGTGGTTTGACCTATCTGATCTATATCTAATCTAGTGTGTCTCAAATTGAAGTGTGTGTTTGTGCGCCCAAGAAATAGAGGGTGATTCATAGCATGTAGGTGGGTCCTCTGACCACAGCTGAGAGCCGGTACTCCTACCTTGTCTGTGTCTTCTTCTTGCGTCAAGAGGAACTCCAAAGATAAAGATGTGTTGCCTTGTATGCTACATACTAACACGTTTTTGATAAGGAGTCGTATCCGTAATTACGCACCGGAAAGTCTCATCCTACATGACACTGCAAACACATAATTCATCTGACATAATTCAAGAGGGAGTATCGCTGAGAACAGTGCCACGGCTTTTGCGCACGACTTGACTAAAAGCTCTTAATAATGCCTGCGTTATGAATACAAGCAATACTGTATATGTATGTTATGTCTGCACTGATTGTATATCAACTCTTTGCTTAATGACTTGTTGTAGCCTACTACCAATGCAAAGTTGTCTTTTTAAATCACGCATACACTACAGTGTTGATTTATTCAGAGAGCAAGAAGAGAGCATGCTTACTTTGGCGAGCAACGGGGAAAGTCCAAGTCTTTCTGTGATCAAATTAAAAGCAGTAGATCCCCTAAACCAAACTGCTCATTGTCAGTCATTATCATTGTCTTCTGATTCTCCAAAAAATCTCCAATATCGATGGATAGCTTGTGTCCGAGTTCCCAATCGTGCGCTGTCCGCGGTGCTGAGCAGAATGTGTCAGCAGCAGCAGCTCCCTGCTTCTCCTTCGCCCTTTAACTTTCTGCCCACAAAGCTCTGCTGCTTCTCTGATACGATGTGTTGAGAGAGAGAGAGAGAGAGAGAGAGAGAGAGAGAGAGAGAGAGATTATTATACTGCTTCAGTGGTGTGGGGCTCTTCAGTTTGATTATGACATGAGAAGAACCAATCAAGCAACTAATGTACTACCTATTAGATAACCTCCTTGTACTAGATTTGAACCCTTTAATGTTCACTCCAAGAAAAAAACCCCAATGTAAACATAATTATTTTGTATTTTTATGTTATTGGGGCACTAATAACATAAAACTAATAAAAATGTTTTACAGACCCCACAGTTTTTTTTTAAATATAGGCCTCTACCAAATGGTTGAGATGCTGCTTGATGGTAAAAGTACCCAACACATAATAATAAATGTATAGTAACAATTATCTAATAATTTAATACCTACAAATACAAAAAAGAAAGTACAAAAAAGTAAAATTACCAGAAAACATGTCATGTCAAGTACATTTTATTTCATCAAAAGAACTTCACTACCATTTTTTTACATAGAATTCCAACACTTTAAATGACACAATTGTATTGTCAAAAACATACAGGGCCTTTATGTATTTCCCCCTCTCAAAATCACAAAAAACTACCCATGGCGACATGTCCAACTTCTCAACTGTGCTGTGTAAAAAAAAAAAAGGATTCCCACAACTCACCACACCAGCAGGAGGATGACAGGGAGAGAATAGCAGTGAGAGGAACAAACTGATGTGTAGGTAGGAAACAGAGGAATCAGACAAAACTGTGTCACTGTGATTTTCATCCTCCATTCAGTGTCAGGGCTGAGCTCGGATCTGTAACAATTTCCAGATTAGTTTTTTGGATCTGACTCTTTTACCCAAAGCCAAAGATCCCACTTCCTTTTTTACATTCAGCAGGTTGTCAAAGGACAAGCGTGTATCTGTGCTGAGCGGCAGGAGAAGGTGAACCAGCCTCAGATTAAACCTAGGAATAGCAGTTCAGTGCTCCTGTAATAGTGCTCGTCTTCCTCTCATTCCACTCTCAGAGTAACAGCTCATTACCACAGGACTTCCCCCAAGGAACCTTGGGTTAGGGGTTTCATCCGGCTCTTCCATGTTGACTGTTTTTAGGGTGTTTTTTTTCCTTTTTTCTTCTTCTTAGCATATTTGCTTGTTGAGGGCATCTCCTCCTCATCCAAAGATTCAAAGGAATGATCC
The DNA here is from genome assembly GCF_031162955.1 of Sander vitreus. NCBI lineage: Eukaryota > Metazoa > Chordata > Actinopteri > Perciformes > Percidae > Sander > Sander vitreus. Next base: position 11,566,395 of record NC_135856.1, on the reverse strand, counting down.
CCAATCACCTTTGCTTGTTTGCGCAGATAATCATGACCCCCTATTATGTCGTCATCACTCAGCTCAGCCTCAGAGTCTTGAGGATCTTCTGGTACAAGGGCCAGAAGATTCTATGGCCTTGAACTATAAAATGATTTAACATCCATCTATTATTTGTAAAAAACAGAAACAGATGGAAAAAAGAAATGATGCACTATTATATATAAATGTCATGTGGGATTTGCTTTGTTTCTCTGAACAGGGTTGGTATACGAGCATCAATACACAATTCAAACCATTCATTTCTAGTTTGCTGGTCATACTGACTGTTTACCTGCATGTCTACATGTACATTGTAAGTTTCACCCCTACTCGACTGTGATTGGTCAGTGCCATTTGCCAAAGCAAGATGGATGCAGTATATACAGAGATAACATATACCTATGGTTAACTATGGTTGTTTTTTGTTTTGTTTGTTTTGTTTGTTTTTTTATTATTTGAAGTTATTTTGTTTTTCTTTGTGCTTGTATGTTTGTCAAATGCTCTATTTTTGTATATTCGCTCAAGCTTTTTGTACCACAGATAAGTGAAAAGACTGTATAAACCTATTTTGGTTGGTACACAATAAAGTTATGAAAAATACTATGGTTATCAAAACGTATGTAGTAGGAATTCTTGAAGTTATTTTGGGTTTAAGGGTTTAACTGTTGTTATATTAAAATATGTTATCAGTAAAACCAGGGATATTGCAGTTGCTTGATATGCGTTTAAGTGTTCTGACCCTTTAATCACACTACATCCCAGAGAGACAAGGGTTACTAGTTGAGGGTAAAATAAGCAGTCCTTGGTGTGTTTTCATATATTGAGGGACTGGCCATCTAAAAATTGGTCAAATACCTGCAGGGCTGGGCAACAAAGGGCTTCTGGGACCTCTGAGAATAGACCATTACATAGATTTAAAATATAAAAGGAAGAAAACAATGAATAAGGAGTCCAAGCTGCCAATGTTGCTAATTCCGAGGTAATTTACAGAAAATATGTTAAAGACTGCAGATTATGTCGAGGGTTGGGTCTATTACATCTAGTTGCAAGGTCAATGGACATGATGACATTCTGACAGACTTCCCACTTCAAGTGATAGAAAAGGCAATTTAGCAGAAAGTACTTTAACCTGACATCGAGCATGCTGTCTTTTCCTTGACATAACTATTCAAATTGAAATCTGTTCTGCCACACCAGACTCCCGTTCAAACCATAAGCCTGCCCAGTAGAATAGAGAAGAGCACAGGTAATAGGTAAAGAACTCAAACTTGCAGGTCATAAACAAATGAAAATAGTACATTATGTTCAGTTTGTGATATTATTGCATAATCCAATTTGTCCACAGCACAAAGATAATGTAATGAATGTTAATTAAATCATATCACAAAAGACATTGCATTCTATAAATGCTTCTTAAAAGGTTTTCTTCCTGTCACACACACACACAGTCTTTAGTTAATATGTGAGTGTCAGGTGGGTATGGGGGTTATGCCCATCTTCACAACAATCCCCTGGAGTGAAGCTATCACACAGCCCGAGGGTTGACCTTACCAGCCTGTCAAACGATATTATTGTCCTGTGGGCAGATAAAAGGAAAAACCGGAAAACATGGCTGCCCAGAAAGAAAAGAAAGAAAATATTATCAGTCAGAACACAGAGGGTAAGCAGCTTTATATTTTCCTTCTCCGAATATAAATGAAAATGTAAATTAAATATGCAGAGTTGTTTTGATGAGAGCCTATGGCTTGGTTAAAGGCTAAATAGTACTGCTATTTAGGTAGACAAAACACAGGGGGCAAACTGTTGATGCAGAAATCCTTGACAGAACAAATGTGTGTCCTTATAAAACACACCAAAATGTGAAGAGTAGTACTGTACTGTGAGAGTTATTCACTGTGTTATTCTTAAAATAATTAACTCTGTTTCTCTTACTTGTTCTCTCTTTTATAAAAACCAAAACCAAGAAAAAACTGGTGATATAATTGACCTCTCTTATACCTCACCAAATCCAGATTTGATCACATTTAAACAAGTCGATAAAAGCTTTTTTGTTAGTTCAACTTTCAAAAAACATTTTTCTCAGTCACTTTTGAGAAATGTTGACTAGATGCTGCAGCTTTCACATGGTGTAATGTCTTATCATTGTGATGGTTTGCACGAGTAGAAGGCTGTGTACTTAAGAATAAAAATATAGAGTTCTCTGACTTACATGGAGTGTTAAATACAATACAAGTAATGAAGCTGCAAACCACGTTTATGATAGCCTAAAATCACATAAATGATCCAGAAAATGGAGACAAAAATTCCTGTTGAAAATTATGTTTTACCATATGATTTTTAATTGTTGGCTATTTGTAATTTCAAGATTACCAAGACCAGAATCCCCAAAATAACTGAAAGATATAAAGGCTGTGAGCCCATTTCACAAAAGCGAAATTTGCAAAATTGCAAATTGTGGCAGCGTCACTACTACTAATGCTCAACACAACCCTGAAATCACAGCCACTGATTGGCAGGCTCAATTGGCAGGGCTCTTTCAAACTCATGCAACTGTGGCATTGTGTTGATGTGAAACGTGTCAAAATTAGGAAAAGAGAAAAAAAATGTTCCACATGTCTGGACATGCCCGCAGCAGTGACAGTAAAAGCAGAAAAGGAATAAAATCCACAAAACCTGAACACAGTACATATAGGGTATACATATACATTTAGCTCAATGAAGATCCTTTTTTCACCCAAGGAGAAACTATAATTAGATCTTCTTGCACATGGATGCTGAAGTAAATCTGGAGCTGATTAAATACAATGGCAGCTAGTGCAGAGAGACGTAGGAAGTGATGCTATTATCTATTTCTCACTCTATTCACTTCACTTGTTGCTATTAATAGATAAAGATATATATTTTGTTAGTTTATAATAAAGGCCAATAATACAAGGACCAGCGGTGGAAAGTGATACATTTACTCAAGCACTGTACTTAAGCACAGTTTTGAGGTACATTTTCTGCTACTTTATAGTTCTACTACAATTCAGAAGGAAATACTGTACTTTTTACGCCACTACATTTATTTCGTAACTTTAGTTACTTTGCTGATTCATATTAATAATACAAAATGTTATAAACAAATACTTTATGATGTATTATTATAGGTTAAGATAAGACTTTATTGATCCCTTTATTGAAATTCTCAAGCTACCCAGCAGCATATACTGTGTAGTAAAACAAAATAAGCCCCATGTTATCAGCTGCAACATTAGTGAAATGTCATTAATGCATTAAAAGTAAAAATTCAATGACATAATGTTATTATACAGTATATATCATATACATATGTTATTATTAATGCGTTAGCACATAAGCAGCCTTTTTATGTTACAGCTGGTGGAGCTCATTTTAACTACTTTGTTTGGAAAGTTTAATCTCTAGCACTGCATCATATTTCATAAATTGATAACATGTACAGTACGGGTCTTAGATCCCCAAGTTGGGGACCGCTGGCTCGAGGTGAAATGAAAGAAGTTTAAACAGGTGTAGTCACTGCTGAGGAGAAAAACATGATGAAAACAAGTTTCTTTTCATTGTTGTGCATTTCATCTCTGTTTTCAGTCACAATCACCTCCTTTTAACAGATTCTTCTTCTTCTTCTTCTTCTTCTTCTTCTTACTCTGTCCTGGTTTCTATCATATCTCTCTCCTTCTAGATCCCCCCCCCCCCTTCCGGTAGCCCTACAATAACACAGACGGAGGCCTCAGTAAGTGCTGTTTTCCTGGCTGGGCTGGAGGACCCTCCCCATAACCAAACAGGAGCTCATTTTACCTTCAACAGTCCAGGCGAGACAGATACCAAATACTACATTTCATACATGTGGATGAAGTGGTTCAGCAGGGCAGCTCAACTAGTCTGTAATGGCCAAATATGATCAGTACACACTGTTCTTTGTATATGTGGTTAGATCAGGATGAACTAACACGTATACAGGCTTAGTGACAAAAATCCATATCCTGATACTATAAAGAATGTGTTTCTGGTATAGTTATATATCATAATATAGCAAAAATATACACATGTTAAATGACAACGTCAATAACTCATTGTGTTGTTATTTGCCACGCTGCAGTGTGGTTATAGAGATGGCATTGTCAGTCGGTCAGTCGGTGTACCTCTTTGATCTACACTAAAATATCTCAACAACAATTGGATGGATTGCCATGAAAGTTTGTACAGACATCATGTTCCCCAGAGGATGAATCCTGATAACTTTGTTGGTCCCCTGACCTTCACTATGAGGTTCACATTTGTGTTTTGGAGTGAAATGTATTGATAGATGAATTGCCATGAAATTTGGAATATGTATGCCCCTCTCAGGATGAACTTTAATAACTTTAGTCCATTCCCTTTTCATCTACAGTAGCACCATCATCTAGTCATCATTTGTATTTGTCCAATACTTTGGTTTATGATGAAATACCAGCAGAACTACACTCATTTCAGTAAAACTTTACTTTCACTGTACTTTGTGTTTAGTGTTAATTAGCAATCATGCTAGCACACTGAGATAGCGAACATATACCTGCATTATACATGATTAACAGTATGTGCTAAGCGCTATTATACCTGCTAAACATCAGTATGTTATCATTGTTATTGTTAGCATGTTTGCATGTTAACGTTAGCCTAACATGGCTGTATGTTGTTTGTTTTATTTTGTTCAGAATCCGTCATTTGAAGAGCAGAATTTTGTCAAATGAACTTGATTGGCAGATTATTTGATTCAATTTAACAAAATGTTTCCAACCTGAACGTAATAGAAAAATCAATGTGTCCTTTTTTAGGGAGCACTCTGGTGACTCAGTGGTCTACGGTCTAGTACCCTTTTCTCTGTGCTTGAATGTGATGAGTCATTTTGTGTCTTATAATAATGTGGGCTTGTGAAGCCCTTTGAGACGCTAACTGTAATTATGGGTCAAGCAATTAAACTTGACATGGATTGTCTCGACCTTTGTGTCACTTCCCTCCCTCCTTGTCCCTGTTAACTGTAAAAGCCCAAAAAATCTCCCTCTGTAAACTGTCTCTGTATCTTTCAGAGATGTTGCACTTCCGTCATGGCTCGAGGTAAGATTCTCTGATAAGCAAGTATGTAAAGCTGTATTCTCAAACACCTGCCACCAAATGAAGTGAGTGTCATCCCAAAATGAAATGTCCACTCTACAGGACGCACTGCCTCATGACTGGCATCAAAGTACAACTCATTGGCAATGTTTAACTCTTTAATTTTCTTACGAAATATTTTAGGGTGTCATGTTTTATCATTTTTTTTATACTGATTAAGGGACACAAATGTTTAAGCCACTATGAATAGTCAGTATCATTTTCTCTGTGATGTCTATCACTATCTTTTTCTATTTACTTTTCACATTTGGTCCATCCGCTCTTCCATTCACACATATTTTGCTTCGCAAGTATGAACTCTACAATGAAATGCTGCCAATGAGGATAAGAGAGCACAAGAGTTATTGTGGGACTCTTCTTTTCTTTGTGCAGAGCCGCAGCTGCCTGCAGGGAGGATGGCTGGGCCCCGGCCAAGTCATCTACCCAGGAAACATCTCCAATACGTGCCCTGCACCGCTTCAGGAAATACTGCAGAGAGAGAAAGGGAGGGGGACGTGTTTCTAAAATGTGAAGGAAGTTTTACAACTGTCATTTCACAAATCATTGCAGAGTGGGCCAGTGTCATTCCTACACTTCAGAAACATTTCACATCTCTGTGGGTGAAGGAGGCCATATCAGCAGCTGTCCAATCACTGCCTCAAGATGAATGAAGAGTAGCTGCTATATAGTGATACAAATTCATGTTTTTTTGTACTTTGATTTTATATATATATATATATATATATATATATATATATATATATATATATATATATATATATTAGAATGCATAGTGAAGGTTGTGGTTAGGGGCTACAACTTTCATCAACCGACATGTAGCTCTTCTTCTGTAGAGATAATGAAACACAGACACATATGCACATACTGATTTCGCACAATTGTAATGTGGTTGTGCCACTAAAGCATCCATAAATATAAATGAAATTAAATTGATTGTGCTTGAACTGAATTTAGAAAGATTCCATCTTCGCTTGGCTCAACCTCATGCTGTGTTTACGCCCAGAGACAGGCTTTCTGAGAAACATTAATAGACGGGCCAGCTGAAAACCCTCCACCACCACTTTGTAAGCACTTCTGAGGACAGCAAAGGGAATGAAAATAGTGAATATTGTCAGGTATGCTATCTGGTTATTGTAGAAAAAAGGGGGAAATAACTCACATTTACATTGTACAGCCTCAGTTACTGTTAGAAACACAAAAAGGCTGCCTATGTATGGAGTCAGGAGAGCTGTCAATTGTGGGAAACTGGATATGTCTCCTCTTCTGGCAAAAAAAAACAAAAAACAGCAGCTTTATAAAGCCCGTGAGAAACATCAGTATTTCACATTTGAGCCCACAACATATACCAATCGGTCTTTTTGTTGTTGTTATGTTGTTTTTGTAATCAGCGTTGGTTGATTAGAATGGTACTGTTATTGATAGGATTTTATGAATTCATAAACTGACCCTTGCACCTTGAGCAAGGCTGGATTACCAACTGGGCAAAGCATTATTATATTATATTAATATTCATTGGATGTAAGTTGGTTTTGCTAACTAAATTGGTTTGTATAAGTGCAAATTATGTCTGGGACAGTTCAAATGTCAAAGGGACTTTGTAATAATACCTGTCTCACCAGTGTGTCAAATTTACATGCTACATATTCCTCATTAAATATGTAATTAATCAGAGTGCCCAAAGGGGCCTATGAGGCTAGTTTTTGCCTTGGGGCCCACTGGGTTAATCCAAAAATGACCATAATAATAGAAAGAAAACCAAAAAGGTTACTATTGAGTAGTAATTGATTCAATATGAACACTAATTATATATATATATATATTATTATTATTATTATTTTTTATTTTATTTTTACTTTTTGTAATTATTTGTTTTATTTGTAAGCGTTTTGTAAGTTGTGTTCAATACAAGACAATATAAGGGTTTTAGGTGCTTTATTGTAATTTCCCTACTGGGGATTAATAAAAAGTATACATTTAATTAAATTTACATTCAGAAATACAGAAAGGAATGAGGGGACATAAATCAGTGCGCCTGCAGCGTCGGCTCAGGGAACTGCATGATGTGGAAAGAGGAGGAGAGAGGAAGTTCTCCAAAACTTTTTTTTTCCCCTGAAAGGATTCGGGAGAAGCTCCGTTAGATATTTAGAAGAGGGGAATCCGACCAGAAGAATAGAAGAAAACGCAGGGGAGATAACGGCGTCAAAGGGGTTATCCCTTCTTCTCTTTGTGTCTCCTCACATGAAAGCCGTGGAAAAAGGACGCGTGTTTGCTTTTGTCCTGTGTATTTAGTTCCTTACCAGACTGAGAGGACTTACACATCAGAGGCGATGAGATGTGAGTGAGCTATGCCTTGTGGAAATGGACAGACTTTATCCAAGCGAAAACATGGCGTCTGCTTCCCGAGGTTTAGCTTCTTTTCCAGTCTGCTTGTGGCGCTCTGCTGCCTGGAGGCATGGGGCTCCGGGCCGCAGGGGGACGGCGGCAGGAGTTGCAGCCCCTGTCCCGTTAACTGCAGCTGTGCGCTGGCGGGGCCCCAGCCATCCTGCGTCGTCAACTGCTCCAACATCGGGCTGGAGAGGGCCCCAGCAGCGGCAGACATCCCGCTGGCCACCAACGTACTGTAAGTAAAGTGCATAAACAGGCTGAGGAGGACAGGGATGTCTAGTGGAGGGTACATGAACTCAATTTAACCAGGTTTTAATGGTTGGAATAGTTTTAAGTTTACTCTAATGACAATTTTGAAAGGATCCTACTTGGGTATATTCATGTAAGTCTCATAACATGGCAAGCAAGTAACCTAAAAGGCTACTTTAGATTTTTTTTCCTCCGCGCACTATTTATTTTTTTGTTATTCTTTTGACAAATTTGTGTTTATATTGATGGTTGTTTGCCATGTGGTGACCAGTAACTGGCTGGTTTACAATTTTTTTTTATTTACACCACATCACTCTTTTTTGCATCATTTACAATTAAGAAAAATGTAGTTTTTAGTGTAGTTAATATTTAGGCTACCCTATGTAAGTTGAGTTTATTTGTGCTTTTTTGTTTGTTGTTGTCATGCCAGAAGCAAAACCAATTGGTCAATCCATAGGTCAGTTGACAGAAATGTAATCAGCAGCTATTTTAATAATCGATTCATCATTTTAGTCACTGGTAAAGCAAAAAATAAAGGCGGATATTTTTGCAGCTTCTTAAATGTGTGTATTTACTGCTTTTCTGCATTGTGTATCATTGAAAATTGATCATGCATTTTTTCTCAATTTTCAGATATTGTGTGTATCATTTTTAATGATTTGGCGATTAATCGAGAAAATAATTGGCAGATTAGACACTAATGAATAGAATAATTTCTTGCAGCCAAAACCATGCATAAGCACTCTGACATACAGTATGTGGTGATTGAATTATAATGTGGCCTTGAAAAACTTTACACTGAACCTGCACTGTGCAACAGTGCAGGTTGTTCTAAATTATATTTCAAGAAAAACATGCAACATTTATAATAATACAAATGGGTAGGACTTTCTATGCATAAAGGTGTGGAACAGGCTTCTATTAAAGGCCAGACTGCTAGTGACACTGTGTGTGTTGATGTGTGTGTTATTCTTATGTGTCTCAGTTTTGGTAGTTTAAATGGAGTTGGTCACCAGAGAAGTGAACCTGGTGTTTGCGGTGCAGATCAGTGTTTAGCTTCTGGTGCTGCAGCAGCGAGAACATTCTGTTCTGCGCCGACGGAAGACATATGTTATCAATTATTTATCTCCCCTTACACTACCTTTTTATTTACGTTAGAGATGTACCAGGCCTATAGTCAATGCAAATTATTTTGGAACTTTAAGAGACTTGACTAAAAAATCATGTGAATATTGTTTAAATTAGGTTTTGGATATACAACAACAAAAAATACAACTGCGTTTCAACTGAAATTCCTCACAACGAAAGGCAATGTGCATATTTGTTATTATTTTGAATGGATTTAAACTTTTCCCCTCATCTCAACAGGCTTCCTTAATAGCACTTGACATTTAGTGATATCTGCACATGGGAGGAAGGGTGCTCTGTTAGGTGCCCTGTTAATTAGACACAGACCCTGCAGCAGGCTCTGTCTTTAATCATGTCAGACTCTATTGGAGCGATAATTGCATCAGTCTAGATAAACCTCTTTGGCTCTACTGTACCAGCGGAAGCCTTATGTGGAGGTGACTCACTGTGAACATTACTGTCCTCACTAATTTGGCTTCTTGTATGCTGCTCCCAAGCAGAAGCATGGAATTAAAATCAGATATTTTAATTAAGTCTCCTGGCAGACAGATGAGAGTGCAGAACTCAAAGCTGTAATGTATTAGTTAATTAATGCCCTCCTCCAGTCCTAGATTGTACTTTTTTCTCTCTCTTTGTGTTTTGAGTCCAGTTTGTTATTGGCACTGTTGTGTGTGAATTTGAGACTTTGGAGGAGTAAACAAACCGTGGATCTGCACTAGGATTGGTGTCAAGTGTCTTTATACATCAACTAGGAGGGATGCTGTAAATGAATAATAGGCTAGTGGTGTGTGTGTGTATGCAGTTGCAACTCTTTCGCTTCATACAGACTTGGCTAGTCCTGCTTTCATTCACAATGTCAGTATGTACATGATACCATTGAAGGGTTGAGAGATGACGCACATACATGAATGATATTTCATTATCATCAAATGTTGATTATTCTCTAGAAAAAATTCCAAAAGTAGCGGAAAATGCCCATCACAACCACACGCCAAAAGTGAGTGTTTTGTCTGACCAACAGTCCAAAGTCCAGAGATATTCCATTTACTATCAAATGAGACAAGGAAGGTAATCACACATTGGAGAAGGTGGATCCAAAAACGATTTGTCATTTTTGCTTGAAAAATGACTTAAACTATTAATTGATGATCAAAATAGTTGCTGATTGATTAACTTATAGACTAATTGTTTCATCTCCAATCTTTGTTCGATTTAGCCTGTGAGGGCAAGGGCCACTATTTTGGGGGTTCCATTGTAGCCAGTGCGCTAGAGGTTATATAAATTAATCAAATAATTGATGCATCGAATCGTGAATATGGACCATGCTGCATCGATAATCGGCCGGGCCATAATCAATTATTTCTGTTTACAATTTAATGTATGCCTTACAACCTTTCTGTTTACATATTCTGTTATGTTTTGCACATTCAGGAAGTGCTATGTGCTCAGTGCTGTAGTTTTATGTATCCAATTTATTTAGTATTAGAGCACTGCAGAATGTTTTGTTTTTGAAGCTTGAAAAGCTATGAATTAAATATCCTATATGGCTTTAATAGTAAAAAATGTATTTGACGCATCGTGATGCATCGAGATATTGAATCAAATCGCTGACATGATAATCGTAATCGAATCGGGAGATCAGTGAAGATTCACACCTCTACTGTGCGCCAGTCATTGTTTAGAGTCAAAACTTTTTGGAGGTGTTTTAGGTCCAGACGACATTTCGGTTAATCTCTATAAACAGATATGTGCAAATGAATGCAGATAAATAAATAAAACAGCTCATCAAAAGCTAAATAATTGTCACACAATAGCCGATGGTTTCCGAGATTGCATTTCGGTCAATACTACTCGGACTACAAATGAAAACCATGCTTCCAATGCCAAAATCCTATTCTGTCTCTTACATATTCTGTTCATATGCAAATATCTGTTTCATATGCAGATGTTTTCATCTCCATTGCAGATACATGATTAAGCATAGGCATTCAGATCTCACCTCATTATCATCATAGTTACTAAATGACTGTTATAACAGTCACCTCACTCAATAAATACTTGGGGCATGTTCAACTTTTATTTAAACTGAAACAGTGGTGTGTTGAACACCTTGTTGTGTGTGCAAGTGCACTACCTTTTTTAATACCACAAATTTGCATGCACATCACTGCCGATTGGTTAACACCTCTGACACACCCACCGACGTATCTCAAAGCCTGTTGCACACCTTTTCGAGAAAACATGTCGTCAACCCGGACACTGTAGCAAAACGCTCCTTAGTTCAAGTGAGGCAAGGCGCCTTCACTATAAACACTGCAGGAAACCCTGGAATGCCGTAGTGATTTCAATGCTTTTTATGCACATTTATTTACTCATTTGTTTAGTTTTGCGATAAATAGATTAGGGGTGCAAGATATATCGACTCAATACCGTTATCGCAATATATGGAAAGTGTCGCAAAAAGTATGCAATATTTAGTTTATTTCGTGGAGCACTGCGTCCCGTCCGTTGGCTGTGTGAGCCCGCTTGAAACGCTATAATGATCATGTTTCATTGGCCAGTTACCGTGCCACTTGCACATATTAGTGCACGTCAGCACTTTATTTATTTTATACTGTACAACCAGTAAAACATGTCCTGTTCTGTAGACATGGTCCTTATTTATTTATTCATGTTGTACCAGTCCAATATGACAGTCAGTTGAAATAAACCTTGTGTTGTAAGAAAACTTGTTTAATTTGTTATGAATCTATTTTGATGCCTTTTCCTATAACTTTTGTAATTTTACATATGTTTAAAATTAATATCGATATCGCAATATTCACAATCGATATCGCAATATCACATTTTGTCAATATCGTGCAACCCTAAAATATATGAAAGGAAGCCAGTATGATGCAGTACTACTTTTTAAGGAAAGGATAATTGTGATGGTTTGCATATATGGTGTCTATGGTGATATATCGATCACAAGGTCAATTTATTGTATATAAGGAAGCCGGAAATGGTCTCCCTGATGAATTTGAAACCATGTTTTCATTTTGATGGACTTGCATTGAAGCTTTCACTGGTCTGCACCTTGTTGTGTGTGTGTTTGCTCATAGTGGGAACTTGTTGCCAAAACAATTCTTTAGTAGTTTAGTTTCTAGTGTAGAGTTCACCATTTGACAGTTTCAGCAGAGGCAGGCGCACGCATCAGAGGCATTTTCTGTGGTAAAATGAGGAAAGCAAAATTCAGATGTTCATTTTTTCCATCAAAATCAGCAATGCAATGTGACCTTCATGTGTCTCCGCTGGTCGTGAGAGAGGTAGAGAGTGAGAGAGAGGATAAGGCACGATGGATTTGTTGTTGAATTTCTTGTTTTCATGCGCTTCTTTTTTGCATGAAGACATTTAGATTATCACAGCAGTAGTTATTTTGGCAGAGCGTGATTATTTTGACTTTAAATTTGTGTTTGTGCATTGTTTTAGATAATAAAAGTTTTTTTAATAATGTTCAAAGTCAATGTTTTCACTGGTCTGTGTAATCTTATTGCATTTATCAGAGGCTAAATTAGACTCAGGATTATTTTTCCTATAAGAAAAATCCTGATTCGTGATTTATAAAAGGCTATTTCATCAAGGCTTAGAAATATTGAGATATTACTACTCTACTCTAAAGTTTGCTGTATGGAGTCTGGTCTAAAATATGCACACATGCTCTGTGAGCCTGGAGGGGATTTCAAGCTTGTTTTCTGTTTAATGTCAGAAAGCTGTTCACAATGACAAAACTGTTTTGTTAAACAGTTTTCTTTTCAGTGAAAAGCAACAGATTTTCATATGATGAATTAAAAGATTAGACAGTAATAAAAAACTGAAGCAAGAACGCAATGAAAAGGACCTAAAAAAAAAGTTGAAGTAATTATCTTCTAATCTCCTCTGTGCCCCTACCTGGCCTCACATTTAAATATTGTAGACATACAGCTGGTATATACAGTATATATTTTTGAACATACTACAAAGGGCAGTTGGAGAAAAGCATTCCTATTACACACCAATCCATCTGTTCCAACCCACACACATCATAAAAATCTCTTAGCACTTCATACAGACAGTTATGCAACTCTGAAGTCACTTTTGGGAAATGCTTGTGGATTCCCCTAAGGTTTTTAAAATCTCTATAGTCTTTGTTTAGTATGCAGAATGCTGTGACACCATTTATTGTGGTGCTATGCCTGACTTGGGATAGTAGACAAAGAAAGGTGATGAAGAAATTCAGTCAACATTTGTCTGAAAGTACACAGTTTAGAACTCTTATTCAGTTCACACTGGAAGACAAGGGGTTGGTGTAATAGAATTTATAGAATAGAATAATAGAATTTATAGAATAGCATTATAGAAAACATGTTATTTAATGCATTGCTTAGTATTTCAAACTACAATTTCATTGCTGTTATTTTCCTTTTTAAAAGCTTGGTAACCTTATTCAATAGGTTATAAAAACAACAAATATTCTAACATACTGATGATTGTGGGGTTCTTATAGCTGCAGTCATTTGACCCTTGGTATATAGGCTACAGTACACACATTAAATTCAGTTAAGTCAGTCAAATAAAAAATAACACCGAGGCCATGTCAGAGTCGAAGGAAATTTTTTGCTTTTTGAATTACAGTACAAGCTGAGAAGACTTTTCATAAAAGCAAAGAGACACATAGGTGCTTCGCAGTTGCCAGAAAACAAACGTGTGAGGAAACACTTGATTGTTTTTTATTTTGTTTTGAGCACAAACTATATATGTCAGGCTTAGCTCTGCGTTGTCATACTTGAGTCAGCTGTCATCAGTCTTTGCTCTAGGCTGCTTTAGCTACTTTGTTAGCCTCAGGTACTTTGTCTCAGCTGTGCTTTGATGTAAATGTTAACGCTAATATGCTTACAATTTGCATGAAATTAATAGCTTGTTAATATGTATTTTGCATGTTAGCATACCTTTTTAATGCTAACGTTGCTTTAGTTAGGGGGGCCTCTGTGTGTTAAACCGTGTTACATTAATGATAGCATGCTAACCTGCTTAGCACTTGCATGGGATGTATATATGCTAGCATGTTAACGTTACTTTTTTCATGCTATCATTCGTTGTGTAAGAAGGGCCCAGTTGATCTTTTAGGACTCTCACAGTTCATTTCTCACTAACTGTACAGCATGTTAGCACACTATGTTTGCAATATTATCTTAATTAACTTGAATATAAACTCAATCAAAGTCATTTCCCCCCTTGAAAAAAACTAAAAATGTTGCTAAGATAAAATATATTGTATAGGTGCCAGAGCACAAAAAAATACAGTGAAATGGTTTTGGTTCCTGTTCGATTGTATTTGTTTGTTCTGTATGTTGTGTGTTCAAAAATATAAAAATAATAAAAAATTGATCATAAAAAACATTTTAACTTAATGTTGACCCTTCAAACACAGGTGTAATTAATAACATCATTAATTGCTAACTATGATGCCATCCTTAAAGTTACCACTAAGTTACTAAAGTTCACTAAGTCAAAATGTCTGAGGTGTACAGGAGCTGGTGAGTAGCTAATGGGATTTGGTTATTAGTTTGATATTAGAGTTATTTGCTTCTTGTGTGGCTTTAAAGAAAATTGTACATTTTAACTCAACATAACCCAACTTTAAAAGTTTGTATACAGTTACAGCAACATTTCCATGTGTACTGATTCTGCATGCTGTTTCTACATGAACAGTTTTTCCAATTCCAGTTGATTTTGTGGAAATGGAAAAAGAGGTTGCATTGTGTAGAGATTAACTTGGTAAAGAAAGTAATAATTTAGTTTCCAAACTAATTTTCCTTACGTTGTTGAAGACTATATCTGTCTTTAGCAGTGCACACTTTACATGAACTGTGACATGAACACACGTATGGTCTCACACATGCTAATGGTCATATCCGCCCTGCTCAGGAGAATTTTGTGGTGTAACCATGGCAGCAACATGCATACACACACACAGACGTACTGAATGCGTGGTGATGCGTTTTTTTTTAGACAAGTCTATTTACAGCGAGCAGTTTTGTCTTTGCACTGACGCTTCACAGCTGTCTGACAGACAAGACTCAATCTCATATTCTGCCACTTTTTGAGGGCTTCAATCTCTGCTCCTCTCCTCCTCCAGAGATGGTTCCTCCACCACTTCTACACACGCACACACTGGCTTTAATGAAGTGGGAAAGGAAAGATTGAATCTACCAGCCATATGCGAGGGAGAATTTGTTGTGTTACCGTGGCAATAGTAACTAATGACATCACTCTCAGAAGCGCAGACATTCCAGAGGGAAGAAACAGGGAGAGAAGACAAGGCAGCTCCCATGCTCCGTGTGTGTGTGTGTGTGTGTGTGTGTGTGGGCGCGTGTGTGTCTGTATGTCCAGGCACTAGTAATTTTTAACTGGTGGTAACCGAAATGTCTTGGTTCTATTATTAACTAATTTAGGTGGTGGTGGTTACACGGCAGACTGAAGAAGGAATTTTTGCAAGAAGGCCTGTGTGTGTGTGTGTGTGTGTGTGTGTGAGAGACACTTTTGACATAACGTAGATTGCAGCAATGTGGGGGAGATGCATCTACAATGTCGTAAATAACACAAGACAAGTGGAAGTAGCAGGGGGTTGTACTACGAAGTGAGATTAATGGGTTAGCGAAGTTAAGCCTAAACCCAGAGTTTTTGTGTGTGCAATTTCATAAAAACAAGTAGGGAGAAGAAAAAAAAAGTGTGTGTGTGTACGCATCAGTCTTTGAGTTAGTGTGTTAAACCGCTGCACACAGCTGCCCTTCACTTGCCAGCTGGACACCAGACGACCTAGGCAGCAGCAGCTGGAAAAATGGACAGAATGTTCTAAAGATGTTCAGGAGAGGAGAGGAGAGGAGAGGAGAGGCAGAGAAGCAAAGTTTTAGGCTTTTTAGACCAAACCTCTCAATCAACATCCCCGTCTCCCCAACTCCTCATGCCATTCCCCTAATTTCATGCTCCCTCTCTTCCTTCAGTAGGGAAAGTACCCAACTACTTCTGAGATTCCCCCCCTCCCACACACACACACACACACACACACACACACACACACACACACACACACACACACACACACACACACACACACACTTATGGCCCAGGCATGAGGTCCCTTATTGCCACTTCAGGAGGAGGCTGGCGAGCTAGGATAGGCGCCCATGGGACAGGCAGCCCACAGTGGGGCGATTGTTCTCCAGACCTGGCCTGCGTCGCTCACAGCTGGTTCCCCCAGTTTATCCTGTACTTTTCCTTCACACCTGCCTTCTCCTCCTCTAACTCCATCATCTTTAACCTACTATAATAATCCTTTGCTTTTGTCCTGCTCCCTCTCCTGTAAGACTCATACAGGTCTGCCCAGCCTTCAAACATAAACAAAGCAGCAGAGTGAAAAAAAAGGGGAAAGAAATTGAGAGGAGTGACTGGGGGAGGGTAGGAGCGGCAGAGGGATCAGGCAGGGAGGCTGAGGGTGATGAAAGCGACCACAGAGCAGTCTGTGTTTAGTGGGTTAGTGGAGCGCTGGCCTTCACTTACAGGGACTTGGACCACTTCACCACCACGATGCAGGAGATATCAATCTGTCCTATGATCAGACCTAAATCACAGTTTTCATCACCAAACTTAAAACTTTTTTTGTTCTCATTTTTGTGCAGAGGGAAGACAGATGAAGTCAAACAGATATAAATCTATTTTAGTGGCTTTCTTTTTTTTTATTTCCTCCATCTCTGTCTCTTCAGATTTATTTTTTCCTCTCCAGAGCCCATACCCACTCCTCCACTGTCATTCCCACTGCCCGAGCACAGAGTAGTCAATGAGGTGTGTGTGTGTGTGTGTGCGCGTGTGCGCATGTGTTCGCGTGTGTTCTCATCCTACAGCTCAGAATAAGTGGCACCAGACAGGCCTTATAAGGAATGGTTAGATCATTGGCCACACCGTTAGTAAAACAGAACCGTGTGTGTGTGTGTGTGTGTGTGTGTGTGTGTGTGTGTAGGCCTATACACACCTCAAGTGGGCTTTACTGTGTGTGTAAGTAAAACCATGTGTGTCCAGAGGTAGCTGAGAGAACGGGAGCCTGTTGCTAATAGACATGGTGAAGGTCACATTATATGGTCATGTTAAACACACATACACACAACACCACTCAGACACACACACACACACACCTTCTCTCTACTTAATCTACTCTTGTCTATGCAGCGATGCCCATAAGGTCAAAAAGAGCGTTTGTGTTTACAGTTGAGTTGTACACACACACACACACACACACACAGACACCGGCGTTGATGTTAATAGTATTACAAAAGGCGAGGTGTTAGCCTAATATGTGAATGTTCAGCTTGTGGGTGGAGCGTCTTAATGTTGTCCTGTTTCATCTACTGATGGGTTTAGCAGAGGAGATCTCTCTCTCTCTCTCTCTGTCTCTCTCACTCTCTCTCTCTCTCTCTCTCTCTCTCTTTCCTCCATCTTTCTTACACAGCGTGTCTGGAATGTACAGATGTTTCCTTTTGGGAATGGGCGTCCTGCTCTGTTCACACACATAGAAAGAAAGAGAGAGAGGAGAGAAAGGAGTGTACATTCCCATACACTCAAACACACATTTTTTTCTGTCTTAGACTTTGATTATGAATTGTTGCTGTGAAATTAGTGTCTACTGAACAAACTCAAGGCCGGCAGTATCTTGTCGTCCCTAACACACACACACACACACACACACACACACACACACACACAGAGTGCATTTTGTCCTCCCACAGCCCCTGGCTTCTTGTCTCCTGGCTCCTTGTTTTTTTCTCTCTTCCTTTTGTCTCGTTCTCACATGCAGCTGAGGCTTTGCTGCGAATGCACACACACAGAAGACCAAAGCCACTTAACTTAACTTGACTCCGTCCTGCTTCCTCCTCTGCTCTCCTTGTCTCTGCAACTCACCACAGTTCCACCAATTCAGTTTTCTCATTTCCTGACTCCTTTTATCTACTGGTATCTCGCTCAACATACCTGTAACATTGTGTATGCAGTGTACAGTATGTGTGCATGTATACTATACTCATTAAAGCTGGACCAATAAATTAGCCAGGCTTATATGTTGGCTGGTATTAGTTTATTGCAGATATAATGAAGCATAGCGTAAGTTCTGGCAGGTCACAGAGTCAAGCTATGAGCTATGATATCAGCTCATAGCTAACAGTTCCTAAGCCAGCACACCAGCTGATGGCTCAGCTGATTCCCTCTTTTGATTGGATTTCCAAATAGCGCACTCTATTTAAACTGCTTTTCCCAGCCTACCTTGCTGCATCTCTGCTAGCGCTTGCAACCCACCTCCACCCCAGCTCCTCCTTTTAAATTCATGTTGTCAGACTTAATCAATGTCGTATCTCTGTCATTGATGCTGCTCTGTTCTGTACCCTATGGGGATACTGCACTGCTGCTCTCCCCGCTTAAGGCTTTCCATACATGCACATGGAAGGGCAGGGAGGTTTGCTCTCCAAATTGCAGAAAATCAGGATTGGAATCAGAATTGTCGAAATCAAACGATGCCCAACCCTAGTATTGTGTTCTTCGGCACATCTATTTCATATTTACGTGTGTAAATATGCACATTTCGTGTACTACGCGTGTTTTTCATCTCCACCACTCGTTTGTATGAGCTAAATGTTTCAGTTTCTCTCTACTTTGCTATCATTACATGTCATTTCCCAGCACTTGCACAACGACATTATATGGTAAATTATTTGTATGTCTGATCTGATACTTTGTGAGTGTGTGTGCCTGCAATCATCTTGCCCTGTTATGCATTTTAAATGTGGGCATGTTGGTTTGTTCCCGCAGAGATCTTTCCAAGAACCACATCTCCTCTCTTGATACCAGCCTGCTAGATCGCCTCACGGGCCTCAGAGAGCTGTGAGTATGCACTATGTGTATGCATTATGTGTTTGTGTATTCATATAGTTTCACCTGCACCCAATCCATCTGCAACTTTGTCGATCTATTTAACTATGCATTTATCTACATATGTATCTATCTTTAAGGAATCTTCAGGGGAACAGGATCAATGTTGTCCCCAGAGTAGTATTCTGCTGTGGGCCGCTGTCAATCCTGTGAGTACAAAGTCTAGAGAAGATGAGGACCTGGTAAACCCAAGGTCGAGAGAAGTGGAGATTGAGGAAGATTAAAAAGAAAGCAGTATGGAGAAAGGATTGGTTTAGTCTGGATTTAAGTAGGCAGAAATCCCTGGAGTAAGCTTGTTGGACCAAAGAGCATTCACACACATATCCACACACACACACACACACACACACACACACATATACACACACACACACACACACACACACACACACACCAATCACAGCACGATTAAGTTCAATTACAGCTTACTGCTCCAGGCTCTCACTACCTCCCTCCACCCCTTGCTCCATCTCTCCCTTCCTCCATCCATTACCTTATTTCTTCCACCCATTGGATGGGCATTTAAACGTGTGTGTGTGTGTGTGTGTGTGTGTGTGTGTGTGTGTGTGTGTGTGTGTGTGTGTGTGTGTGTTGAGAGAGGACTCTGGTGGTTTCCATCAGTTCCTTCCAAAACCACCACACAACGGCCCCATTATGTAGCCTACTGGATAGTGGAGAGAGGGAGGGAGAAGGAGATCATGAGTGGAGAAGGAAAAGGGAGAAGAGGAATAAAGAAAGAGAGAAGCATAGAAACAAAGCGGAAAGAAACATCAAAAGTCTGAATGATACTGTGTCTCTTACTCAGCACTTCAGTTGTGTGGGATTTAGTTTTTCTCAGTTTTGTGTTGTGTTACATGAGTCGTTTTTGTGTAAAAGAGGATGTGAAAATGTCCTTTTCTTTGATCAACACAAATCTAGTCATTTTGCGTGACTGCATCAGTTTACAAACAGATAATAATGTAAAAGAATGACTCAATTATTGGCTTCACATACCACATTGATTTTGTCAAAATGACCGTATCATAGTAATTGCCACACATAAGTACAGTCCAAAAAGGGACTAAAGACTTGTTTTAATGACAACCGTGATCTGTGTCTTCTGTTTCCATTTAGCGATTTGAGTAACAATCAAATCACCACCATAGAAGAAAGAACATGTGACAACCTTTGCAATTTAACTCAAATGTAAGTAATCATAGTTCATTGTTTTTCTGTCTGTATCTCCTTTTCTCACTAATAAATATAGAAATGAAATGTAATTAGACCACATTTATACACACACACACACACACACACACACACACACACACACACACACACACACACACACACACACAAGTATAGAAGCATATGTTCAAACACATACATCTGATCACACATGCTTAAATAAGCAGTTGCCTTGCCTAACCACAAGATGAATAAAGCTCTATTTTAAACTGTGGGAGGTATTGTGTATTAATTATTCCTTACCAGATCTTTAGATAAAACCCAAGTTTTCGTCTTGTGCAGAGTGTAATTGACTAGTCCGTTTAGCTTCGCTCAATTACGCTCAATAGATTAATGTCACATAATCTTATTGTTTTTTCTGTACTGCCTTTTTTTCCTCCCTTCATCTTTTGCTTTATATATTTACCCTTGTCTCTCAATATTTCTTTTCACTGAGTTTCTTTATCTTGTCTGCCATAGAAAAGCTGTTTATTTTAATGAACACAGCTTTGCTATGGCAGAATCTCTGATACGTCACAGCAGAAAAAGCACAGGTGCCCAAGCACATGTCAATGTAGTAAAGCCATCTTTAGTGTTATAAGCAACACCTGTGCTATTTCTGCTATGACGAGCCAACATATCTGCCAAGTAAAAAGTCTGTATGCAAGGGGGAAAAGCTAGCCTAGCTCTGTTGGAGTTTTATTTTAATGCAAAAGCTGAAATGTGTAACTTTGTTTGTGTTTTTTGAGTGTTGTTACGTTATGTCTTGACGTTAAGACCAGCCTAAATCCACGTGAAGTTCATTTTTATATTGCAAAATTGAGATCATCTCATACTGTTTTGTGAAATTTCAGCACGTTATATCAAATAGCAAATTATTGAAAATGTTAACTGCTTGGTTCATTAGCTAATCACAGAAGACTTACAATGTTCTGCCATTTTGTTGTAGCATGTTCAAACATCATTTGAAGTACCATTTGCTAGGGCTGCTCGATTATGGCAAAAATCATATTTTCTTCAGTATTGAGATCACGATTACAGTATTCAACACTATTACACATTGACTTTGGAAAAAATTATAATTGTAAAAAAAATGAGCTAAATAAATAAAATAGTTAATATATGATATATTGAATATGTACACCTTAAAATTAATAATATAAAAATAATGCATTCAAATAACATTCGTGCACTTCCACATCCTACTGAAAACTACTAAATATATATTTTGGTAAACTACGTATGTTCAACATATTCCAGTCAGTAACTCAGCAAAAGCGGGCAAAAGCACACCATTGTGAAGGAAAGGGCGTGTGCTGGATTTATAACACAAGACAAAAACAGAACATCATTGTGAAACGATATGCAGCACAATAATCGGTTTATCTCGATTATCTTGTTTTCATAATCGTTGGGAGCCAAAATCGTGATTGAAAATATACTTGGATTAATCACACAGCCCTACCATTTACTAACATGATGCAGACAGAAATGAATTTCAGCTTTAATGGTTCACGTGTCATCAGCACGTACTGTACAGCTTTATGAACCCCCAATCTCTGTGAGTGTTGTCATGTTTTACCGGTACTGATGCACTTCCTCCCCGTCCTGCTCTCCTTCAGTGACCTGAGCAGTAATCCCTTTGATTGTGACTGTAAGCTGTTCCGACTGGTCAGCTGGCTCCAGGAGAGAGGGGTGCGAGTTCGACGCCCGGACACCATGCTCTGCAACCATCCTCCTGAGCTGCGCCACCAACCCCTGCTCAATGTCAGCCTGCTCACTTGTGGTATGAAACAAATAGATGCTAATTCAGTTACATGTCACTACAATTACAAATCACTATAAAAAAACTTATTAATCTTCTTTCCCTGTTTGCCAGTGGACCCATCCTGCCTTGTCAGATTCATGTATACCATAATAAAAAGTGTTAAGTGACTGCCTGGACCTAAAATTAAGTCTCTCTAACAAGCTGAACTCTGGAAAAGAAAGACATCCTGAAAGAAAGACATGATTAGCAAACTCCAAAATCCATGAAAATGCGTAACAAATGTGAACCACTTCATCAGTTGCTTTTGGATTTTGAAACTCAAATCCAAAATAAACTCCAGGCCAAAATTAATGTCACCGTTTTATGCAATCCTTGTGGTGACAAATACAGACATCACAGAAATAAATTGCTCATGAGTTGATCTCTTTTGATTTTTTTGCTGGTTTGGACAGAGAATCTTTAATCAGTCTGATGCTGATTAAAGTTATAAATTAGATATGAGACAAATTATGTTTGTACTGCGTCGACTGAAAACCTTTCCTTCTTCTGCAGGCCTGAACTATGCAGCTTGTCTTGAGGACAGCAGCAGTGGAGGAGGGGGACGGAGCGAGCTTGTTATCTTCTCTTCCTCCACGCCCGGAAACTTCACACGTGAACAGTGTAACAGTGTGTGTTTTGCTGCATCACACCGCTACGGTGGCTTGGGGGCGAGGCACGAATGCCTCTGCAGCACAAACTCAGAGCCAAACTCCATCAGCAAATCTCAGTGTTCTGCTGCCTGTACAAACCCCCATGTTATGAAGGTATGCCGCACACAAGGATCCAGAGAGTAATTATTGCACCTTTTAGATCTTCAGATGTCAAAGAGCTCCTTTTGTGTGGCTTCCACCTCTTGCTTTGTTTCTTCTTTTGTAAACACAACATTCAGGATTTCCTTTAAACCTTCCTATAATCTACCAACTTCCCTCTGTGGCTTGAATGACTTCCTCTCAGATTCAGTTTCCTGCAGGGCCGCTGTACAGAGCAACTCAAGAGAAGTTATCCAAAACTCAAATAAAAAAATCAAGATTTGTTTATTTTCAATTTTCAATCAGAGCAGTTCATAAGTGTTAATTAATACCACGTTTTTATCTAGAACTATAAAAAGAATAGAAAAACCACAAACATCTGTACAATTAACAGTCAGGAAACTTTCATTTGACTTTTAAATACACAACACGTTTCCTCTATGCACAGGAATGTGGGTGGACTCTGGCTCATGACGTGTTTGCGGTGGACTTTGCGGTCTCACTGAAACCTCTCCCATTGCAAAGTGTCCACGACCGCATCAGTTTCTCCACCGCGTCCTCTGTCACTCCGGTGACACTGTCCTGGGACTTTGGGGACCTTTCATCTCGGGTCAACACTACAGGAACAGGGGTCACCACAGCAACTCACAAATACGGACTTCCGGGACATTATGCAGTCAGTTTGATGGCCTGGGCTGGACACAAGGAGGTGAGAGAGAAAAAATAGGAAACAATTGTTTAATTTTTACACTTTATAATATTGAAAAAGAACAACTTTTTTTTTTTTTAACACTATTTCAATGTAATGAAATGTGATTTTAATATTTTTTTTCATGTTTGCATGTGCTCAGGTCTCTGCACGCGGGAAAGTGACCGTGACACTTCCTCCCAAGCTGGAGCTGCGTTGTCCACCTCTTGCTGTGGCCAATAAGAGCCTGGAGTTCACGCTTGTCAGCTGGGGTGCTGTTGGCGTGGATGTAGACTGGAAGATTTCAAAGGATGGGTTCCAAGTTGCCAAAGGTAAAATTTACCAACACCCAAGCTCGAAGCAGCTAATGACACTGATCGACAGTCAATAAACTTTTCAGCACAGAAATGATGTGTGACTCTAAACTCCTCATAGTAATCAACAGTCAATTAGTACAGGCTCTCTTTTCCATTTTTTGGGATCAATAAAAATCTATCTATCTATCTATCTATCTCTACTACTGTAAATCTGAACAGGAGCTCTATGGCTCTCCATGGGTTTTATCTGGAAAACTAACAGGATAAATGTCTTATTAACAACGCTCAGTCACATCCATCATTGGGGTTGGTAGTAAATTGTGAGTTAATTATTTTTTCTTTGGGATTTCTCAAATAATTGCTTCCTAATTATCACTTGGTTGGCAGTGATGAATCAACATTCCATTATGAAATTATATTCCAAAAAGAAGAGAGAAATACAGGATTTGGCTTTTTATAAACCTGTAATAAATGATTTGTTATAGTAGTTGTTACACTAGTAATTAGCATAGCATTAGCATTCATTTGGAGTTGTGTTTTCTTCCAGCTGGCGTCCTGCAGCTGTACCAAACCAACTTCAACTCCAACAATGAACTGTCCTAGAAGAGCTTCTACCTTTTAAAACAGGAAGCTCCTCCTACAGACAAACCAAAGTTAGTCCATAATCCTAGCCTAGAAATTTAGACGCCTAGCTGCAGAAAATGTAATTTGCAGCCAGGGTCGTCTAGCAACTCTCCGTTGGCTTGCGAAAACCAATCTCTAGCCGGGTGGTCGGGCTCATGGCTGCTGCTGTTGGCGAAAAGCGGTCTTTCGAATCAGCTTTGGCCGCGACTCTGGAAGACTTGGAGTTAAGCTTTTCTTTGAGAAAAGAACAAACTGAAGTCATTCTTAAAAAAGGAAGATGTATTCGGAGTTTTGCAGACCGGATACGGCAAAAGTTGAATCTATGA
Organism: Sander vitreus; assembly: GCF_031162955.1. Taxonomy (NCBI): domain Eukaryota; kingdom Metazoa; phylum Chordata; class Actinopteri; order Perciformes; family Percidae; genus Sander; species Sander vitreus. The sequence goes on along the minus strand of NC_135856.1, from coordinate 11,541,736 downwards.
ACTAGCTCGGCTACCTTCTTCGTTGCTCTGGTTGGTTGTAGCGCTATCCTATTGCGTGTAAAGGGGATTTGAAAGACAACTGTTTATCCCGCCCCCCAGATTGAGCCCTGCCAATGGTGAGTTCCCAGACCCAACATCTTGATGTGAGTCGGGCTTGTCAGGCTACCATAATCATTAATACAATAAAATAACATTTATTTGTCAAAACAGCTACAAACAATAAAAGTAGACACGCACAATACACATTTTGTTGCTTACACTAGCAGCCAGTGTGTTCTACCACCCATATCAATATTATGCATTTTAATAGTTTCATGGAAATGGAGGTGCCGACACACTAGAGGAAAAGGTCACATAAACATTCAGTACTCATAAAACATGAATAACTTAATGTATCCTTTATGTGGATGCAGTATTTTGACTCCTTCTTTAAGTCTCCTTTTCCAGTATGTTTTCTCTTCATTTTTTACATTTTGTTACAATTATTAGAAGTCCCTTAATGTTGGTATATCTTTTGAAGTGGCAGTACAGAGTCTAACAGTGTAAATACAAACAGTGCTGGCTTTGTGAACACCTTGAGTTGTAATGATCTGTATGGTATTGTCTGAAGTGTGTTGTCAGAATGCATTGTACAGTAATTCTATACCTTAGAGCCGCCTACACATGATACGCGATTTGCTATGATACAGAGAGCAAAGCGCAGCACAGATATTTGTCATCAAGGGTGGCAAGAAAGCTATTTCCCGTTGCTAGGTAACGGTATGCTGTTATCTCATTGGTTGTGCTTTCGAAAGGCCAGCAGCAACTAGGTCAAAGTTGAAGCGGCAAATTCGAGCGGTGCGCGACGCCAGGGGTAACGCAGAGCCTAGTTGGGCGCCACCGCCCTCCCCATAGGAAATCAGTGGAACGGCCAGCACAAAGCAGTTTTGCCGCCTATCATGACTTTTCAAAACAATTTTTTTTTTTGTCTTTTGAAGTTCACTTTTCTAGTAATAACATAATTGTTCTTTCCATGATGTTGCAAGTGTGACTTCAAAAGATCTGAGAAATCATGTGAATGTTTCTGTCCTCTGCCAGCCTCCCCTTACTGCCCAAAGGACGGGGTGTACCACGCCGAGTCCTCACACTGTTTCCAGATCGTTCCAGGGGAGATGAGCTGGACAGATGCTCGACAGCAGTGTATAGACCGGGGCGGGGATCTGGCAATAGTCAGGAGTGATACGCTACGTAACCTGCTGGCACCCAAAGTCACACAGTGAGTGTTTCTATCTGTATGGGCTGCAGAAATGGGGACTCTACGTTTTTCTCTGTATGTTTTTTTTGGTTGCAATTGTAGTGCATGTTGTCAGGTACTGAACAGATAGCCTGCCAGCTCTGCAACACAGTGTGTCATCCTTGTTTGGCTAAATAAACATTGTGACAGACATCAAATACTCAAAACAGATGTTGAACTGACAATCACAAAGTACATGGTTTGGATGGGGGTATGAAAAGTGTGTTTTTCCTGCTCCTCCCCTCCTGTCTGTGCGAAGGCTTTCTTGATTGAATGTGACACTTTTTATGTGTGTGCACCTGTTGTTTCGACTCAAGGCTGTTTTCAAGGTAGTACTTTTCATTTTTTTATCATTGACTGTTTATGAACTTCCTACTACCTTGAAGCTTACTGCTTTGTTTCATTTCTCAGTTTTTTTGTCCTTTTGTCGTTTTTTTTTTTTTACATCTATTCATTCATTTGTATTGTTCTCTGGCTGTGTAAAATACTGACATTGCTCTTTTTTCCCACATAGTATAGCGTGTATTCAGATGTGAATAGATTGTGAACTCATGCTTAGTCATGGTTAGAGTCTCTTTACACAAAAAACACTGTAGTAATGCTTCTTTACTGCTCTGGATTTGGCTTGGCTTCGTTGATAAGTTTTTGGGTTTGTTGTGGTGTTTAGGTCGGAGAGGGTCGCAAAAAACACATCTGTAAAAGCATAGCTGCATTGTAACTTTAACACCCTGGGACGAGAAGTCCACAGTTCATGTTGTGTGTGTGTGTGTGTGTGTGTGTGTGTGTGTGTGTGTGTGTGTGTGTGTGTGTGTGTGTGTGTTAATGTGAAGGTGGAAGCCCTTCCCTCAAAGACCAAAGTGGATGAGAGATGAAAAAAACAGCTGCAGATGAAGCTTATCCCATCTTTTCATCCCCTCGCTTTTTTTTTTTTCTAAGGTCTTGCTTTTACCACAAAGACCCTTTTTTCCTGTTCTCTTTCTTTGCTTGTATTTTGTAACCCCTGTCCACTCCTTCAGATGTCATTTTTACAGATGTGAGTAGTCAGCCAATACAGAAAAGTCTGACCAAAAAAGAAAGAAAGAAAGAAAGTAAACAAGACAGGGAAGAAAATTGCTTTTTTGGGCCTATTCATCTGTTGTAATCTCAGGGATTTACAAAATATCTGACATTCTGTCTCTGACATCCCGGTGGGGTTCAATCAGAGCCCATTTTCATGCTTTCTCTGCCCTGCAATCGTTGCAGACAAGTTAATACATAATTCACAGACTTCAATGTCACCTGTTGAGATCCACATCAATTCAAGTCTGGATGTTTTGTATGGAGGTTTGTGTTGTGTGTATTTTTTATCATTCAGTCTTGGAACTGTACCTTTTTTAATTCCTTTTTTATGTGGAGTTTTTCTTTTCTAAGATTTGATAATGTTTGTATTTGTGTCTTTCTGTGTACCTTTCAAGTGATGGAGCCAATTATCCATCTGTTAACAGCCTCGTAGCTAGATGTCAGGCAGGTGCTGTGGTAATCTGTGTGTTACCTGTCTATTCCTGTCCCAGGGAGCGAGGTGTGTGGCTGGGCTTGAGTGATGTCGACCTTCCAGGCAAGCTGCGCTGGGTGAACGGCTCAGAGGCACAGGAGGGAGAGGAGGGCCTGCCACCTCGTTCCCCGATCTCCCGTGGAAACGTGTGCGTGTCCCTCGATCAGGGTGCTCAGACCAGTTCACCACACTCATGCAACGCCAAGCGGGCCTATGTCTGCCAGTACAGCCCCCAAGGTAGGCTACATACGTTCACACAGACACACTGATACACAGCAATATAGGGGATTCAAATGCCTAGAAACCCGTAATCAGAGGAAGGAAATTAAAACTGAGGCTCAGATTTCAATGCAAATACAATTTCCCCAAAACCCTCTGCATCTTACTGGTTTCGGCGAAGAGGAAGGAATTTCAACCTTCTACACTACCAATTTTATGTAAATTGAGTTTGTTGGCACAAAGAAGCGTAGAAAAAGAAAAGGCAAACAGCCTCCTTCACACAAGTACAAGATTACAAGATTAGCTCCCTGAAGCACCATTTATAATTGAGGACACTTGGCATTGATACAAATTGCTCCTTGTGTAATAAGCATTTCATCAATTTAAGCAGTATGGTTACATCTGAATATTACAGAAAAGCATCTCCATACTTTATACAGTATTGCTGTTAAGTATTTGTTTCTGCTAAGGAATAGTGTTTTCAGACTAGGTGGTCAGGGATGAATGGAAACAATTCTACATGATAAATGTAATAGTTTTGTTACCGACATACATATTTGTAATGTAAGTATTCCCATTTGTCATCATTTCTATCTGTATATAATATATACGGCATTTGTAAAAGAATAAAACATTATATCGATTAAAATGTCCACAGGCCTTAAAACCCTGAAAGCTGTAGAAAATATACAGGCTTCATAAAGTCTTCTGTATGTGGCAGCTGGATATCTATATTTGTTATGGACTAAAAATGGAACATCTGATTGCTGAAGCCAAATTGCTGCCATTTTGAAGTGTTTACTACATCCAAATGTTAGAGTTGGTGAGTCGTTGTTGCCTCCAAATAAGTATTGCTCAATATAGACAAAATAACATGACATTTAACATAATGTGAACACATACCGAAGCAGGAAATAAAAACCAGCAGTGTTACATTTATATTGCACCCATTGCATTGTCAGTGAATAGATAGTTATTAATTAGTTATTTTTCAAGGGGTACAGTATGTGTCAGTCTCTTAATGTAACATGTCACTTAATGCAGATGTGGCTTGAGTAGAAGTTAAACTGGATTGTGTAAAACTGCCTTCTAAACAATGTGTCACAGTGGGAAATTAAGTGTGTGTGTGTGTGTGTGTGTGTGTGTGTGTGTGTGTGTGTGTGTGTGTGTGTGTGTGTGTGTGTGTGTGTGTGTGTGTGTGTGTGTGTTTCTTTGGTCCAGTCTTTGATATTGTTGTTGTGTGTGTATAGTGTTTGTGTGAGCAGAGAAATTGCCTCAACTTTCTTTCTACACTTTCTAAACCCCTCAATCCTCCCTCCTCTTTTGTCACCTTGGCTTCATTCTTTTTTTGCCTCCACAGTTCGTGTTCCAGATGCAGGGATTTACACAGTGGGCCTGGCTGTGTTTCCCTCCCATAATACTTTGCACCTCACCCCTCCCGCTCCGCTCTCTACTCCACAGCCTCCCAGCAGTGGCATAGAGGTGAGGAGGAATCTCAGCTTGTTTATTCAGTCATCGTACTGTTGTCCTCAAACTTTCTTTTCATCAAACATTCTGTCTCTTTTTCTCATTTCTTCCCGTTTTTTTCACTCAGGTGCTGTTGTTCCCAGCTCTGAGCTTTGTTCAGGCAGGTCGTCTGTCCTCCCTAGAGTTTGTCACTCAGGAACTCATTTTACAAATCCACGTCCGATTCCAGACCTACAGACCTCACTGTCATTATCCTGGCCTGCACCTGCTGCTACCCAGTGAGTCAAACACAGAAACGCACTCATGTGCACAGACTTGGCATGTAAAACCATCCGCACATTGCTGTTGAATATCAGCAGGTGTTAAAAAAAAACATAAGTCACCTGAGCCCACCCCTCTTCAGTTACACAAACACATCCACGTGCGCACACACACACACACACACACACACACACACACACACACACACACAAAGACACACTGACAAGCCTTGTCTGAAGTTGTTAGGTAGGTCAACATGAAAGTAAAGTTTGAATAGAGACAGAAGTATTCCAAAACAGGATAGGATAACCGACCAATCAAGGTCACCTCCCTCCTGAACGCTTCCTGTCCTCGTCCAGACACATGACACGTAACTGCAACACTGTGTGGCACAAGGCACAAAACATTGAGATGCTTTCTGTGTTTGTTTTTTTGGACTTCTCCACCGAGACGAAGCAGTAGAGACGTGCAATAGACAGAGGAGCAGTGAGCAAACGCATATAAAAAATGTGAGAAACAGAAGTCCGCAGAGAGGCGAGCAGTTTGTTTATGACATGACAAGACGTTTTCTGTGAAACTTTCATTTGGAATTTGTGAATACAGCCGCAGAGGAGGAGACAGCGAAGATAATGAGATAATACAACTGGATTATTAATAACACCGAAAGCAAGTTTTACCCTACATGGAGATGGACATCGGCCAAGTACACTAATTATGTTCCTAGAAAAACCTATGATCAGCTTGTATGATATAATGCAGTTAAAGAGAGTAAGAAAGAGAGAATTTTTTTTTATGTATCAACTTCATCATAAAGATACATCTTGTGTCTCAGGTTGTGGAGGTCCAGCGTGTGCCCCGATGGCTGTTTGTGTCCCCAATGACACCAGGAGCGGTGATCCACCCTCTTGCACCCGACTAGAGCAGTGGTGTCCCTTCCAGCGCCGGTGCCTGCCTCTCTCCAGTCCCTGCCAGCCATCTTCCTGTCCTAACTGCACCCAGGCTCACCACCTTCCCCCTGGGGCGCTGAGGCCCAGATACACCCTACAGAATGAGGTGGTCTTCACTCTACCAGCAGGACCAGCTGCACACATATTGGTGAGAGGATTTACTTTTTTTTTTAAACACACAATGGGGAAATTCACAGCCTTTTTGCCTCCAAGTGGAGTATTTAGTGTTTTTGCTTTTGAAATGCAGTAATGTCAGAACAAATATTTGATGACTGCCAGCTTTAATGTGAGTGTGTGTATGTGAGCCAGATTGGTTAAGCAGTTACGGCATTGGAACTGTTGTACTGTACAAGGCATAACTTTCACCCTCCTGATCCCTGTTTCTCCCAGGTAAAAGATCAACTGGAGGACCTCCTGGTTTCCCGTGGTGATGTCATCGCCCTGCAGCACGACGCTGGCCCCGCCTCGCTTCTTCGCTGCCAATCTTCCCCACAGTCACTGTGGCGACAATCTGTCTTAGCCCTTAACCAATCAGAGTGGTTCTGGATCAACAACACCGGACAGTCAACAGACACCTCGGCTGACCTCGACGCCGACCCTCTGCCTGACCCGGAGCTTGACGTGAAGGCGCTGGTGGAGGATGGTGAGGGAGGCTGGCTGGATGAAGTAGTTTGCCCCGTCAGGGTGCTGTATGTAGGACACAGTGAGACTCAGCTGCAGGGAGCACAGCTGTCTGCTGGTCTACCCCAGCCCGGACTCTACAGCCTGCTGGTAAGACATCAAAGCTGTATGTCAAATCCCAGCATGCATCTGACATATTTATATTTATATATTTAATGTCTCTCTTTTTTTCTTTAAAAATGTACTTATAATTTAGCATGTTTTTTCAATGTTAACACAGGCTAATAAATCAACATCCATTAAGTGTTTGCTGTATAATTATTTTGTTGTCTGTACCCCATTTTTGCCCCATATTGGTTGTATTAACAAAATAATTGAGACACAATTTAATTTGATAAATTCCAGGTGACTTCAGCTGAGCCATCATACCCAGCCTTTGCATCATGCGACTTGCGTGTGGTTCCTCCTCTGGGCTTGACAATCCTCCACCCCACTCCCCAGAATGGCACCGTCTACCTGAAGCCCAACAACACCCAGATGCTGCTCCGCGTCCAGTCTCGCTACCTGACAAAGGCCTCTCGGCGTGGCAGTTATCGCAGCGTGACCTTCCAGTCCGACTGTCCCAAGGAGTTTTCTTCCAGCCCAGCACTCTGTCAGCCCGGGCCGAGCTCAGGGGTCGAGGCCGCAGAGCCCAACCTGTATGCAGTGCTGGATCTGAGCCTGGGGACGGAGGAGCAGAGGAGTCCAGTGCAAGTGGAGCTGGAGGCCCATAATAATGTGACGGAGGCCAGCCTGTCTGTGGTCGTCCACCTGGAAGAGCCGCTCAGAGAACTGATGGTGCAGCCACACCCTGCACACAGGGTGCTGATGGAGTCAGTCGTGGTCAGTGTGTGTTTGTGCTTATGTTTTTACATCACTGTCAGTTGTATTAACTTCATATTTGATATTGCTGTATGCACACTGCAATGTACTGTCTTTTTATCATGTCAAAAATAAGTTTATGCCATGCATTCATATTTATGCATATATGTTTGTGTGTGTTTCAGAGCTACACAGCATCAGTGCTCGAAGGCTCCAATCCCACATTTAAATGGACAGTGGATGACAAGCCGTACTTCACTTACTACAACACTGTCCTCAATGTCATTTACCAGCACGCTGCCATCTACAAGCTCACAGTGAGTTTCTGTTCACATTACATTATGTGAACTTAAATAGAACTTGATTTTTTTGTTCCTAGAGACTGTCTGCAACTAACAATTATTTCCACTATCGATTGTGTACTATTTCCTTGAATAATTGTTGGTCTTTAAAAATGCCTTTTTACTTTTTCCCAAAGCCCAAGGTAACGTATTCAAACAGCTTATTCTTTCTGAAGTAACTTATTTTCATAGAGACACAACTAGCATATATTGACATTTATGAAAAAAAAATGACTGAAAGGATTAACTGAATATCAAAGTAGTTGCAGAGACATTTTCTGTTGATAGACGTATCCATTAATAGACTAATAGTTTCAGCTCTATTAGATAGGTCACATCATGTGTTTTCACCTCTTAGTGTTGTTTCACAATTAAAGCTAACATCCTGTAAATGTGACACAATACTTCAACTTCTTTCCGGCTGTCTAGTCTATATACACGATGTTCCACTTCCGGGATTGGTCCGTTGCCACAGGAAATTCCGCCAGATGTCACTCTTTACAGCTAGATGTCCGTTACCTTCCGCTTTCTTTGTGTTGGAATTTTAAACCCCAGTGGATTTCTGAGGACTATGGTTAACTGCTCCTCAGATCTCTGCAGGGTAAATCCAGACAGCTAGCTAGACTATCTGTCCAATCTGAGATTTCTGTTGCACGACTAAAACAACCTTTGAACGTACACATGTTCCACCAAGACAAGTTCCTCCCCGAGGCTATTTTGCAGCGGCACCGGGGCTCCGTCCGGCGCTAAGCTTAGCACCGCCCAAGACGATTGTGATTGGTTTAAAGAAATGCCAATAAACCAGAGCACGTTTTTCTCCCATCCCGGAATGCTATGTGGACTAGCCAGACCCTCCTCCGCAGCACTGTGGAGGAAGGTCTGGCAAAGCGAGACTACCGGCTGTCTAACTGGGTCATGTGGCATTTCTTCCAGGTGACAGCCATGAACCATGTCAACACCCTCACAAAGCATTTCAATGTGACCGTGGACCGGCTGCAGCCCATGGCCAACCTCACAGTAAAGGGTGTGCCAGATGTGGTCCCTCAGGGCTCCACTCAGACTCTGACCACCTCTGTGCTCCTCGACTTATCTGTGGCCGCCACCTTCCGGTATGAACAGATGGACAGAATCATAGACTGATAGACAGATACAGTAGATAGATAGATATCTTCTGTGGTGTGTTTTAAAGTGCCCATATTATGCTTTTTGCCTTTTTCCCTTTCCTTTATTGTGTTATATATATTTTTGTTCACGTTATAGGTTTACAAAGTGAAAAAGCCCAAGGTCCACCCCAAATGGACTTACCATCTTTCAGAGAAAACACTGTTCACAAACTGCTCCAAACAGCTCTATTGTAGTCCAGCCTCTACTTCCGTGACAAACGTGCATCACTTTGTAACACACGTTATAATGCTTGCCTAGCTGCTAGCATGGCACGCCCTCATACTCTGCTTCTGACTGGGTAGTAGTCCTTACCTAGGTACTGCGCATGTGCGGCTCCCAACAAAGATCGAACAGAAGTGAGATGCCTCTCTCTGTAGCTAAAACAGAGAGCTCAACACACAGGGTGAAAAGAGGAGCTGCAGCAATGTGCAGTACAACTAAAATATAGTGTTTTTTTAAAATGAAACCACATAAACCTATTATGGTACAACCTCTAAATACAGTTATGAATCTGAAAATGAGCATAATATGGGCACTTTAAAACAAAAATTCTCTTTATTTTTACAGCTGAATGAAAACACAGTGTCTGTTTGTGTTTGTCTGCTCCTTTCTTCTCCTCTATCTTCCTCTCTGTCTTTCTCTTTGCTCCTTTCTCTGCGCCATAATAGCACTGCAGCAGTCATACCATGCAGAGCCTTGGATTTACAACTGTGTGGTTAGAGCAGATTGCTGACAAGAATTTTCCCTTGTGCTCGGCTGTTTCCCCTGTACTCCCCCCTCCTTTTTCTTCCACTCTTTCTCTTTCACTCTTTTCTCTCCCTCCCTCTTTCACATTCCCACCCTCACAACTATGGTGCACTCTTTCACTTAGTTTCTTTCCACTCTCACCATTTGTGGTCCAGAGAGGCTTCCTGAGTTTTGAGTTTCCACTTCTCCTCGTCCAAAAATCCTCTATTGCCTCGTCAGAGAAGATTCCCACTTTCCAGCTTGTGTGTGTGTGTGTGTGTGTGTGTGTGTGTGTGTGTGTGTGTGTGTGTGTGTGTGTGTGTGTGTGTGTGTGTGTGTGTGTGTGTGTGTGTGTGTGTGTGGAAATGGTTATCAGTGCATTTATTCATTTAAGTTTCATGTATTTCTCTTCAGGTCTTCATTTAATGGTTTTTCATTTTCCTGTTATGCTGCAGATGGTCTTTTGGTGACGGCGGATATAAGGAATTTGAATACAAGCCTCCTTACGCCCCCTCCCTCCTCTGCCCAGACTCCCCCAATCAGGTCCTTCTAAGCAACAACGTCACCTATATTTACTCTCAGCCAGGTATGCCCTCGCCCATCTCCTTATCAGCAGCATGACTAATGGAGCAGCAGCCAATGAAGTTTGACTTTGTTTCAATTTTTGAAGATTAAAATGTACTAAGCTGGTCGATAATGATATGAATCTATTTTCACCTCCTTTTCCTTCCTCACCCTGTCTTCTTTTTCTTCTTCTTCCTGTACAGGAATATACACAGCACTGGTGTCAGTGTCCAATCGTTATGAGAACATCAGTCAGAGCATCAACATGAGCGTCTACAGCATCCTCACTCGTGTCGATATACAAACAGAGCCGCAACTTCTCCTCACTGGCAAATCAGCCGATTTTGAGGCTCACCCTTTGCCCTCACCCTATGGCATTCACTATGACTGGCACTTTGGAGATAGTTCTACCCCGCTGCAAGGTCGCCGCGTGGCACACACCTATGCACAGAGTGGTGTCTTTAATGCCTGTGTATCAGTAAACAACACCATCAGTTCTATGAAGGCTTGTTCCGAGATGTTTGTATATGAGGAGATTGAAAATTTAACAGCTGAAAGCTCCTCACCTACAGAGCTTCACAGTCCTACTACAGTATGGGCACGGCTTGCATCAGGTAATAACATCACATGGACATTCTCCATGGGAGATGGGACCATCTACCCAGCATCTGAACCTCACGTGTCACACAGGTATATCAAAGAAGGCAACTACACAGTGAATGTGACAGCCGCGAACGCTGTGAGCTCTGGCTGGACAATCCTCCCAGTGCAGGTGTTTGTCTTCCAAGTTGTGAAGATGGAGCCGTCCGGGTGTGTCCAAGAGCGGACCCCCATCAACTTTCAGGCTGGGGTGTCCGGTAACGCATCGGCTCATATTTATAAATGGAGCTTTGGGGACGGAAGCCCAAACGAGACACACCACGGCAACCCCAGAGTCTCGCACACCTACTTGACAAGTGGGAACTACCACCTCTCTCTGCTTCTCTCCAGTGGGGTTAACAAGGCCAACTTCTTCAACTGGGTGTGTGTGCAGCCAGCATTAACCAACATCAGCCTCACCCTTGAGAAATACCACTACGCTGCTGGGGAAGAGATCAGTTTCCAGGCCAGAGCGGAGCCAGAATTTAACTACAGTTATCAGTGGGACTTTGGTAGAGAGGAACACCTTGTGCTCATCAGTAATAATAAGAATGTTGTGACAACGTATAAAAACCCAGGTCATTACAATGTGACAGTCATTGTCTTCAATAACATCTCCACCAGTAACTGCAGTGTTGTGATTGAGGTTTTGATGCCTGTAGGTCCAATTGTTATTCAACATAATGGCACTAAGTACAATAACCTGACCCTTAGAGCACCATACACTTTCACAACGTCTTCCATGGCTTCCAATGTCACTTACGTCTGGAACTTTGGAGATGGATATGTGCTTACAGGCCAGACTATCCTCCACACCTACAACACCTCTGGGAACTACAATATTACGCTGACAGCAGCCAACACAGTTAGCAGGAATCACACTACTTTACCTGTTGCTGTGCTTGCACCAGTCCGCGGACTGACCGTCAATGCCAGTTTGGTAAATGTCCCTCTTAATGCCTCAGTCCACTTTGAGGCCCAAATGGAGGAGGGAGATGGCGTGCGCTTCTCTTGGATCTTGTGTGACCGCTGCACCCCAATTCCAGGGACCCACACCATGTTCTACACCTTCCGCTCCGTTGGCACTTTTAACATCATTGTGACAGCGGAGAGCGACGTAGGAACAGCACAAGCCAGTATCTTCCTGTATGTCCAACGTGAGCTGGAGGGGCTGCAGATTTTAGCAGAGGAGGAGATCGGAGGAGGTGGAGGCACAGGATTGGACAGTTGCTGCTTTGCTACAAACCGTGTTCTCCACCTTCAAGCAGGTTTAAAGGAAGGAACCAACATGACATTCACTTGGAACCTTACCAGAGAGCTAGACCCCCTCAGCTCAAGCTTCAACATAAGCGGGAAAACGGTGGAGGTGAATTTCTCCACACCAGGCCCTTGTAACATCTTTCTCCGGGCAGCCAACCTCCTGGGCCAGCTGTCCGTCAACAGAACCATCCACTTCCTGGAACCAGCCGGAGGGGTGCACCTGCAGATCAGCGACAACCCAGTTGCAGTCAATGCTCCAACTAACCTGACGGTACTGAGTGTTGAAGGCTCGGACCTGCAGTACCGCTGGTCTGTGAATGGGGACCCTTTGCAGTGGAACAAGCACTGGAAGACCCACACCTTCATCACCCCTGGCCTAAAGCTAGTTACTGTGGAGGTATTCAATGAAGTTAGCTCAGAGGTTGAATCAAAGATTGTCAGTGTCCAGGAAGTCATTTCTGGGCTAACATTCAATGCTACCAATGTGACAGAGCAGAGTACGCAGAGTTACGTAGCAACAGGTGTCACCGTCTCGCTCGAGGGGAAAGCACCGACAGGAACCAATGTGACGTGGACATGGCTGTTGAATGGAAGAACAGAAACGGGAAGGAAAACGTCTGTGATTTTCCAGGAGGCAAAAACAGCCATCGTTACTCTGAATGCAACCAATGACGTCAGCGGGCAAGTGGTTTCTAGATTGTTCTTTGTTCAGGACAAGATTCAGGGGTTGGAGCTGAGGGCAAGTAAAAACATTGTAGCAGTCGGTGAGAAGGTGGAGTTCACCATATCTATGGCAGCGGGCTCGGACGTTCGCCTCATCCTCAGCATCAGCGGAGATGCCACTGTTTTCCCTCAACCCGACCAAACCTACGTCCACACGTTCAGCAGGGTGGATACGTACATGGTGAACCTCACTGCTCACAACCAGGTAAAGTCAAAAGAGATGGAAAGCATACATTAAGATAATATATAAGAGATATAAGATCATGGTAAAAAAACAAAAAACAACCATCACAAACAGTACTATCACATAAAATGAAATCCTTCCTTTGCATCATTCATTTTCTCCAAATGTACAAATAGTGTTGTCACATCTCAGATGTATAACATGGACCGCTTGATTTTATAAAAAATACTTTCTATGTATATCTATATGTTCTACTTTGCCAGTCTGCACATAAGTTGACACATACAGTTTGTTATTACTGCTTGACATATGGGTGCATTTACACATGACAATCCAATGACACTATTCTTAACCCTATGGCATCATTGTAAGTGTCCTAAATTCTCTGCATACTGCTCTTTTCATAGAGACCTTGACACGAGTAAAGCATGTGTAAACACAAGTAGCATCTAATTGAGCAGCTTGTTGATATGTTTGTTGTCGTCCTTTAGTCATCCAAGTCGTCTGTCAAATGCTTGACCTCACTGCTTCCTTTAAGCAAATTGTCACTTAAAGTCGGTGTGTAGAGTGTTTTAAGTAGAAATTAGGAAATAATTAGAAAATTTGAATTGAATTCTCATTTCTCTTTTGGGCATTAACTCTGATGTCAAAGCCAGCATGATGTAATCAAACTAATGCGGTGCACACATTTTGTTGCAATATGACAATCCAGGTGAGTTCCAAGAGGCGGCACCTCCAGGTGGAGGTGATGGAGCCCGTACGTGGACTTTCCATCCTGGGAAGCTGTGCAGCAATCCCTGTAGGTGTAAAGAGATTGTTTGTGGCCAACATCCTGACTGGCAAACCTGTTCATTTCCTGTGGACTTTTGATCTGCACCACCTCCATAAGACGTCGCATTTGGGCAAAGAGGTCAGATCACTTAACTATGAATATTAATAATAATAATTAAATATCACAATATAGCAAACAGATGTTAAATAGTGATGTGTCTCAATGAATCGCACAACCCCAGGTATTTTACACGCCAGAAGAACCAGGTTTATTGACCATCTACCTGAAGGCCATCAACGCCCTGCATGCTCAGAACGTCACGAAGCACATCCTGGTGCAGAACCTGCTGACAGCGGCTGTCCTGTATGCATCGCCTCTGGACACTTTCATCAATAAGACGGTGACCCTGATAGCCAATGTCATACCCAGATCTAATCCTGTGGAGTGCTTGTGGGACTTTGGCGACGGCTCTACTTCAGTTCACACAAACACCACAACTGCGGGTTATGAGTACAGACACCCGGGACACTACCTGGTCCAAGTATGTTTCTTAGAACTACATTATTCCATGTACTCTATGTACTCTTATCGATCCATTATTTATTTGTTGATCTGTTAATATGATGCTGTATGTGAAAGCTTGACATCTTTTCACCATGTTTTTCTCCCTGCCAGGTGAACTGCAGTAACCTGGTGAGCTGGGTGTTGGCCCAGGTGGAGGTAAACATCAGTGTATTAGAGTGTGAGGAGCCAGAAGTGCAGGTGGTTCAAGCCCCCCGTCTGGCCATCTGGCGCTACCAGCCCACTTTGGTGGAGGCCAGTGTGGACCTGAAAGGCTGCCTACGCTACGGAGCTCAGTACCTCTGGCAAATACTCTCAACACCCTCCTGTGATAACGACAAAGACCACAGTATTCCCTCTGGGGTGGTGACTCAGCCCTCGCAGTCTTTGCTTGTCCCGGTAATTCGGCTGCCAATGGAGGTGGATGTGCGGCGGCTGCAGCTGTCGTTGCCAAAGATGGCTCTGGCATCAGGGAACTATACCTTGGTGTTTTCTATGTCCTATGAAGGCGTGCCGCTAAGGAAGGCCGCCTGTCTGCAGCTCAGTGTCATGGCTACCAGGTCAGTGGAGAAACTCAGTTTTGACTCTCTCTCCCTGTGGGGTACATCCAAATCCCTACATACATTAAAACAAACTTGAAAGAATTTGGATTTATAATGTGTAAATGGACTGGACAATGACAAGATAGGCAAGACAAAATAGAGAACATTTTCCAATCAGGAGGTGTGCACCCTTCTCTGCGTAGGTTCACAAAGAAGTTTAAGGGAATCTCCACAGAAGTGTAATTTCATCTTAACTGTGTTGATCTGTAGACCAATAACTTGATAACTTGCTGGGGTTACCACGTTAGATTTTTTGATTTTCATTTGAACCCCTTTTTTTCTTGTCAGACTGATGCCCATCATAGAAGGGGGAACCTACAGGGTGTGGTCGAGGACACAGGACCTTAAGCTCAGTGCAGTGCAGTCCTACGATCCCAACATGGACCCAGACAGCCAGTCACTACTCCACTACCACTGGGAATGTCAAAGCACTTCGAAGGTAAGGGAAGCCATTAAACAAAAGTGGCGTTCACACATTAGAACTTAAGACGAGTTGGATGAGCATTTTCTGGTGAAATTTCTGTGGCTCACACTTCCACATTTTCCATGTTTCCATTTACATGACACTATAATGTCCACAAATATACATTCAAGCCCTCACCATGAATGTGGATTGTTTTGTTATTTTTAAGAGGTTTACTGCTAGTGTGTATATTGAGGCAGATCATGTTATTGTTGATTCTCTAAAAAACAAAGATGTTCCGATAGTCATAACTATAGTCATTACTTTTTCATCACTAATCCCTATATTATCACTTGGCAGTGTTTTCCCTTGAATATATTTACAACATTAACAATATTTTTATTGATTTACAACTATTCTTCCAGCAACAGTGAAGTACTGATTTAAATTATGACAAGGTTAACGAAAAGCCATTTTTAGATAGATATTTGAGGCACATGTTGATATCTAAATGTATGCTTGTATTACACAAGCATGCACGCGTGCGTGCGTGCATGCTTGTGTAATTCATTGAGTGTTTTTCACGCTCACCGCGTCCTTGGCTGGATGACAACACATTCTGCCTGTGCAGCAGAAGACCACAATATAAGACCCAATAGGACGGGTGTGTCCTGCAGGAGTTTGTGCATGTGCATGTCTGTTTGTGTGTAAATCCAAGCAGACAGGCATTTAAAGGGTTATGTAATTGTTTAGAGATAAATTCAGCATTCCACAGCTGGTGCTTTGCTCCCCACCCTGAAAATTACAGTACAGACATAAAGAACATGCACACATACTACACACACTCACAGCTGTGTACCACTACTGATAAAGAAAAAGAAGGACATTCAGTCCGACCACAAAGCGTGAAACAGTTTTGCACTCGACACAAAAGATGGAGAAAAGGATTCGACAGAAACTCAGTTGATCAACTGTTGTACACTCTCCTGACCTTGGGTAAAAGGACCGTCAGAGAAGATAGAGTTTTAAAAGAGAAATCAACTCATTCACTTTTACACAATGTTGCATTTTTTGCTTTTCTCCGAAGTAGACAAACTATCACAACATGTGAGAGTTTTTAGTTGATCACCATCATTTCAATAAGATCTTTACAAACAAGATTGGATGGAGATAAGAATGGAAATCAGTAACAATGTGATTATGGTGAAGAAACAGAGTGATTGTTTATTGAATATATTTTATTTACTCACTTAAAAACTCCAAAGTGAGGAAGTAGGATTATCCCAAATAAAAGATTAAAACATAGGTCTTTACATAGTTTGCTGTTCAAATGAAAATGAAATCAAATGTATCACATAATCACATATGAAGGTTCTAGGCTATGTAGGGCTTTATAAACAAGACTTTAAAGCCCTGCCTTAGAGTGATTGTTCCTTCCCCTAGTTGGATTGGACTAGACTCATTTTGTTTTTTTAAATCAATTCTATGAGTCAATTCATGAGTAGTGGGGTGTGTTGACCTCTTCTGTAGTGTTAGGTCCTTTGGAATAACTGTACTGTTCTTATTGATTTCTTAGGTAACCCAATCCAGTAAAGTAAAGTAAGAGAGAAATGCAATGCAACTTGGGCCAATTTGTCCCTCTCATTTTCTGCTTGCAGGGTGCAGAGCACTGCTCCAGTCTGAACTTCGGCCTGGGCACCAGCGATCCGGTGCTGGGAATCTCCGGCTCCGAGCTGGAGGCGGGAGTCGAATACACTTTCAGACTGACCATCAGCAAAGATGGCATGGCGCCAGAGTCCACCATACAGACTGTAAGTGCACACATTCTCCTACACACATGAATACATGCATCCTTCAAGTCAGTGGTTCCCAACCTGGGGATTAGGATCCCTACAATGGGTCACAAGATTAATCTGGAGAATCACAATAACCAGTCTCTTGAATGAATACACCATTTTCTCCCAAATCTCAAGTTGTCAGTGTTCTCTATATCCTCCTATAAGAAAAGCTTTGGTATCTCTCTCTCTTGTTCAGCTCAACAACAGGATAAGCTGCTGCCAGTTTTTATTTGATGGGATAAAATACAACATAAGATTAAACAATAAAAGATAGTAGAATATAGGAAATGTTGATGATAAATGTGTTCAATCTTATCATAGTGACTGCACCCTATATACTGCCTGAATTGTTAAATCTGACTGTGTGCGTGTGCGTGTGTGTGTGTATCACAGGTGCTCGTCCAGAGTGGCCATATTCCCATGGTGTCTCTGGAGTGTGTGTCCTGTAAGGCTCAGTCCATCTACGAGGTCAGCCATAACTCGTATGTCTACCTCAAAGGAACCTGCACCAACTGCCAGGGATTTCACCGTGGGGTAAACACACACACACACACACACACACACACACAGAAAGGCACAAGCACTCATTTCAAATTGAACTCTCGGTGTCACAGCAAAATGAGGTCACTGCACCGCAGAAGCAATAGCTGCTCCACCTCTCTCTTTTATTCAGACTTTCCATAGGATGTGTGTTGTGTGTGGGTGAGAGAATGAGATCATTGTACAACTGGAGCCAGAGCCAATATGTTTGGTACTTACTAACACAGGGAAACATTTTGAAAGACAAAACATTTGTTGAGTCACTGGGCCTGGACCCAGAAAAAAAACATGCTACTGTAAAAGCCTTAAGCCAGGACAGTTATTTAGCCTGGTTTCTGATTAATCATTCATGTATTTAATTGGCACTGCCAGTCACTACTGTTTCTAAGTGTTGCGTTGAATCAAACACATTAAGGCAAACCTTAAAAAAAAAAAATAATAATAATTTTATATTATCACCAAATGTAGCTTGCTTTTAGTAAACTCTCTCTCTCACTCTGCCTCCCAGCGCTGGAGTGCCATGACGCTGCAGAACAAGACTCTGGTCCTAGATTCATCCTCCACCACCACAGGAAGTCACGGCATGAATTTGGTGCTGCGAAAGGGCGTCCTGCGCAACAAAGACTCCTACAACTTCACCCTGCACGTGACCGACGGCAGTCTGGATGGCGACGGCGCCGCCTCCATCACTCTGCACCACAACATGCCCCCCGATGGCGGGGAGTGTCACCTAAGAGGGGGAGGGGAAACAGGGGTGGAGTACAGGGACAGAGACAGTGAAAGGTGGAGGATACGCACACTGTTGGACCGAGTGCACTTCAACTGCTCAGGTAGGAAGCTGAACGTGTGGCCTTGCTCTCACACACCTGAATCACAACATGCTTGCTTTACTCTCATCCTTTCCCTTTGTTTTGTTTTTTATTTATTATTATTATTAAATTTGTTTCTGTCCTGTCTATTTAGCCCATTACTGATCATGTTGTTTGTCGTCTTTCTCACTTCCTTGCCTCCAGGTTACAGTGATCTAGGGGTCTCAGAGACTCCTTTGCTCTACAGCTTACTGGTGACACGCTGCAGAGATGACTACTGTGAGGACTTCTGTGTGTACAAAGGCAGCAGCCCGGAGCACTCGGCCTTCCTGCCCCCAGGCTTCAGCTCAGCCGGCCACCTTGTAGTTGTATTAATCACAGTGGAGGACCACCAGGGAGCTGCCATCATTGCACTCAACAAGTACTACATTTTACTCAGCTGTTTGGTTCAGTAAAGCAGCAGTGAGACCAATTAAGATTCAGTCCTTTATCTACAAACATCCCAAGCTACCGTAGCGAAGCCTGTGTATTACTAAAGTTTTTCCGAGCGGTACAATGAATCTCCGCCATCTCCAAGGTTTTTGTTCTGTTGTTGGATACTTGCCTTCCTGTCGAAGTAGAAAAGCCAATGAATTTCACCACAAAGCTTAATAAAGTTTAGCTCTGTGGTGACTTGGTGCCTTACAGTAGGACATTTCAACTAATACTGTAGTGTGTTGAACTGTTAATTTAGCATCTCTTTGATCAGTCGCTACTATTATGGGCTCTAGCAGCTAGGAAAATATGTTTCTCTCCAAAGTTGGATGTTGATCTATTTAATTTTACTGTACATGTATGCCAGAATTTATTTTTTTTAATCCCATACTATTATTGTAAGTGAATTTGTTAGCCCTAGGTTGACTAGCACGATTTATTAAACCATCAGTACTGGAGAAACACATCCAAGTCCACACGAATATAGCAAAGTAAAAACACTATAATTATAACTTTCTATTTTGTGCATGTGTCCAGGACCATCAAAGTTGTGCTGCCAGATCCGCCCCCTGCTTACAACAACCTTCCCCATTGGCTGTCTGAGCTGACAGACAGCAAACTGAAAAAGTTGTTGGAACAGGGAGACTCCCAGAGAGTGCGAGAGTTATCATTGGCTCTTATTACAGTCCTGAATGAGGTAGGAGAGGCCTAGCCACCCACATCAATTACTCTAATGCATTTATCTATCAAATTATTCATCAGTTGACAATACATGAAGCATACTTATACCTGTATTTACCTTCTTCCAGTATGAGCAGAGCAGGGAGTTGGCGCCAAATGAGCGTGGTCACAGAGTCAGAATCCGCAGCAACATCACCAGAGCGTTGACCGCTCTAGACCTGACCACTGTTAACGACATCCAGCAGACCTCCGCTGCTTTGGCTCAGTGCACGGTGAGCAGGATGGAAGGGGGGCGAGGTGGGAAGCAATGGAAAGAGGGCAGAATATCATAAGAAAGAAGTTTAATTGAAAACAAAGAATAAAGCTAAAATGAAGGAGATAGTCAAAGAAGCAAAACAAATTATGAGTTTTGTGTTTTCCAGGCGGTGAGTCGAGAGTTTATCTGTGAGGAGTGTCAGAACAGCACTCTGAACAAACTGGAGTCCATGCTTAAGATACTGCAAACTGACACCAGGCAGGGCACAGTCACTCCTACTGAGATAGCTGACAACATCCTAAACATCATGGGTAAGAGAGAAAGCTTTCTGTATCTCGTTTTTTGTGATAATTTTTTTTATTAGCACCATTTATATCATTCAGACATACAAAACAAATTCCACAATGTGTGACAGGTAATGTCAGATGTGAGTGGGGGGAGGAGTCAGCTTTGAGCTATCATTTTCTTGGTTGCAGTTGAGCCGGCTAGCCAAATTTTCCTCTGTCTCCCAAGCAGGTGAAATTTAGAGTCATCATTAAGTAACAAAACAATCGGGTCAGTAGGAATTCAACATCCTATCACATCAGATATTATTGATGTTGTTTTATTCCAGAACACATGCACCTGTTCACACTCCCAGATCATATGCAGGAAAGTCTGTTTGTTCAGGTTGACAGAACGTACAATAGGGAGTGGGAATGACTTTAGAGACGTATCTCTTCTGAGGAGTCCAATATGTCCTATGACATATGTTGAAGTGGATATACTGGTGATTTGGGTTCTTGGAACAGTGGAAAGTGTCCCAAACTGTCTCCCAATTAATTGTGTTCCCCTCAGGGCTCAGCTCTCGCTCCCATTTCTTTACTATTGGGAGTTCTCCTATGGATACTTGCATCAGTTTAGCATAAATCTTGGACACTAATCCTCTCACAGGAAAATCAACAAACCATTTAATGACTGGGTGCACCTCAAGACTGTTTCCCCATGGCACTCCATAACATGTTAGGGCTGATCTTAAGCAAAGATAAAAGTAAAAGGATGTCCTGGGATGTTTCTGTATCTCTGTAAGTGCATGAGCGTTTCCATCTTTTCAGAACAGTACCATTGTGTCTAAATAACGGTAAACTGTAACATTAGTTGGGAGCTAGCAACATGTCTTATAATCATGCCTGTTTATTGCTCAGTGGAGGGTAATGCTTTCTCAATGGTGTTGCTTATAATAACCAAATTGCATCCTTGGTTTATAAAAGCAGACCAAGAAACAATGGCTACCATTAAATGTAGACATGATGGGTTGATTTACGTAGTGTTGTGCTGTAAAACTGCTACTCCTGCTCATAATATAATTGTATTTCTGCTACTTGTTCTATTGGATCCATATCATTTTGTCAACCTCGTTACCATAAAGGCCTTCGTATTCTGTATTTAAAACCATCTTCTGTAGATCTTTCATTAAGCAATCAATCAATTAATGCATTCATTGTGTGAAACGTGGTGGCCTTTGGGTAAAAGCTCCTCCTGAGCCTCTCAGTGCTGGCCTGGTGTATCTTGTTCCTTCTTCCCGACCTCAACACAGAAAAAAGGCTGAATGGTGGAGATCAGTCATCAAATTGCAAAGTCCATCAGTGATTGGCTGATTCATTAACACCACCACTCTAGTTTCTGTCCCCTTATTTGGAAGATGTATGGTTGGTATCTTGAGAGAAAACAAACTACATTGAAACTGTGGTGTATGTTTTCTCCACCCTTTTATTTTTTTGTATATTTTTTTTTACCTTACCATATCTTTCTTAGCTGTTAACCCGATCTCATATCCTCCCCCTCCTTCCAGGTGATCTGATCCATCAGGTCAGCCAGTCAACATCCCAGTCTTATGTCCCGCTTGCCCCTTCCAACTCCTCTTCTTCCTCCTCTGGAGAGGAGCAAGGAGGCCCCCTGTTAGACCCCTCTCCCCCCTCACTGGAGCCGCACCCTCTGCGAGTGGCGGCCAAGGCTTACAGCCTGTCCTCTGTCCTCATGCGAATCCTCATGCACGGCCGTGTGCTCAACGAGGAGCCACTTGTGCTGAGGGGAGCTGAGATTGCTGCCACAGGAAAACTAGCAGACCCCCAGAGCCTGCTCTGCTACCATGGCAACAACAGTCCAGGTGAGCTTGTGTATTTAGTGTCTCATGAACTGATGAAAGTTATGTTTCTGTAGTTGGTCATTTCCATCCCCTATATCTATAAGAAGTTGTACATTATGAACGTGATGAAAGACATGCATACTAGTTTATATCTGTTTAATCTTCATCTCTCCTCTTCTCTTTTATATTTCCAGAGTGCGAGCGGTTCTCCATCCCCCGAGCATTCAACTACAGTCTAGGCAGAGCTGCTGCAGGAAACAGCATTATGCAGCTATTGTTTCAGGTAACATGATGGAAAAAGTCTAGTGTTAAACCTTCTTTTTGGATCGCTGTTAAAAAACCTGGCAGCATGAAAGCTGCTGGTTCCCCAAAGTCTCTCACCAGTACACTCACAGAAATAAATTGTCTTTCTCTAATTCCTCTCATGATTTTCTCTCCCTCCTTCTTTTCCTCACCAGGTGGAGTCTAACCCCTTCCCCTTCAACTACGTTGCGAACTACACCGTCTCTACCGAAGTGGCATCCATGGAGTTCCGGACTGAAAATGGCACCCAGATTCCCATCTCCGGACTGGACGACAGTCTGGCCATCACTGTTGCTGTTAACAATGGAAGTAGCGGAGCAGAAGCAGGTCCTGAGGGTTCTGGTGCCGGAGGGGTCCCCACTGCTGAAGCTGTTAACATCAGACACTGTGACTCGGTCATTGTCAGGGTCAGCACGGGAAACAACAACCGACAGGCGGGGCTGTTTGTGCAGCTCAACTTCACCTCTCTGGAGGGTGAGCTCTCACGTTCACTACTTACGTACATTATGTAATGTATTCAATACAAGAAACACACCCATTGGTTGAGCTTACAATGTTCAGTTTTTGTTGTGTGAGTAAGGTATTTTAAAGCTGTTGTGTTGGACTGCATCATAAAAGAGATGGACCTCTTGTTGCCTCTTTTTTTTTATTATTCTCACTTTCATTGTAATGTGTCCAAGGAGCTCTGATGCTGCAATTTTCTCCCGGGGATCATTAAAGAACAATTCTGTGTTGTTTTGGCACCCATGAGAGAGGCTATGTTGAATAGGTTTGCCAACATATGGCTATCATATGGGCGACATAGGGAGATTACAAAGAGGTTAAACAGAATTCATTGAACTCACTTTGTGAATTATATAACTGCCTGGTTTTGTCATTTGGTGATGCAACGTGGTTCCTAAAAGTGGTTTGATAAAGGCCTAATTAAGTTATTTTTTTATAATTTTTTTTTACTTTGATATGTCAGATTCATTCTTCTCATTATTTTTTCCTTTCCTTCTCCAGATGCCAGAGAAAAGGTCAAAAGAGAAGAGGATATGGAGGAGCCATACATCACAGCCTACCTTCATTCACATGGAAGACCCAATGAGTTCAACTGCACGGACAAAAAACGCATCACACTGAGCATGACCAGGGGTCAAGATCTCGACCACAGGAAATACACCTTCTTCCTGTCGCCAGAGTAAGTTCATCCACTGCCGTGTAATATGGAGTTTACTTGTTATGTACTATTGCTTGTGGCAACTGAGGGCCTAGGGTCAAGCTTTCAGATTACCAAGAAATTAATTTAGGATTTTGTTTCTGTACGATTCGATTACAACCAAATTCTTCTGTCCTGTGCTGCTCAGGTCTTACGACACCACTCTGGACTACTTTATCAACGTGAGCACGACCTGCAGCCCCAGCTCTCAGCCTGTAGGTGTTCGACTGGAGGTCGGGGTGTTTGCCTCTCTGTGTCAGTACTTCAGTGAGAGTGAGAAGCAGTGGCGGACAGATGGCATGGTGCCCCTAGCAGAAACCAACACCAGCAGAGCTGTTTGTCGCACCAGGCACCTCACGGCCTTCGCCGCAGGCCTTTTTGTCCCAGCCAATGCCATCAGCTTTACAGTGCCAGTCAGTATCACAAACACAAACCCTATTTTGTGCACATGCACCAGATAAACACACACTTTAAACCATTTTTCTTGTCCCTCAGGAGCGTTCTGGTGCACCAAGCCTGGTTGTGCTGTTGGTGTGTGTGTTGGGTTTACTAAGCTATGCTGTGGCAGCAGCCATCTTGCACAAGTTGGACCAGCTGGATCTACGCCGGGCTGGTGTGGTTCCACTCTGCGGCCAAGACGGACTCTTCAAGTACGAGGTCCAGGTCAAGACTGGCTGGAGTCGAGGGGCAGGTGAGTTAGTGACGGGGACACTTTTAGTTTAGTTTAGTTTATTAGTGTATTTGTCAGGGACCATGCACAGTTCAAAATGATTTTATATATATATATATATAGTACAATATAAGACCTACAGTGACTTACTACTGTATTGGCTTGCAAAGGCAACCCTGATTTAAAAGTTGTGTTAGCAATCTAAGGCACTTGCAATCATAATACTGCATAGCTTTCTGATTTATCCACATTCCACTACAACACAAGTTGCATACTGTATCCACTTTTGTCTGCCGAAAAGCACAGTTTTTAAGTTTGGCATCTTATAAAAATGTGGGGTTTGGGTTCTTTACCCTGGTGTTAGTACATCCCACCCACCACACAGCAGCGTTTAGACATTTTTCTGTTGTTTGCTAGCAGACAGAATTGACAAGGAGGCACCTTCATCCAAAATAAAGTCAATGGAGAACAATTAATTGTTTTCCCGTCCGGTGTGGGTGGGACTTAAATGTGCTCTGTCTCTATACATTTGTTTATTTATACATAAATATATATATATATATATATAAAATCACATTTTAAAAATCAAGTTATTCAAATAAAATATTGTAAGCATGACAAACTAGAGAGAGGTAGAGGGAGACAGAGAGAGAGCATTCAAGACATAACATGTCTTGAATGAACATGACATTTTTGTGCAACCCTCCTTTATCAAGTGTAGTTTCTATAAGAAAATGATTTGTTGTCAGGTCAGTGCCTTAATTAATTGAACTGCAAAAACTGCATTAAAACAACAAATAGTTGATATAGTGAGCGCCTCTCTCTGTCCCTCCAGGCACCACGGCTCATGTGGGAATCAGTTTGTATGGACGTGAGTGCCGCAGTGGACACCGCCATCTCGACAGCAGAGGAGCTTTCACGCGCAACGCTCTCGACATCTTTCATATTGCCACGGATACCAGCCTGGGCAGCATCTGGAAAATACGAATTTGGCATGACAACAAGGGTACTGTTTCACACACAAAAGAGACCTGAAATCACACAGACTTTAACCAGCTGATATTTGAACAAATTTCTTGTAACCATCATTTCTTGACCCTCTCTCAGGTCTGTCTCCAGCATGGATGCTGCAGTACGTCTTGGTCAAAGACTTGCAGACAGGAAGCAGCCACTACTTCCTGGTTGATGAGTGGCTGTCAGTCTACAATGAGAGAACTGATGGACAGGTGGAGATTGAGGTGGAGGCCTCAGGTAAGAAAGCTACAACCAAATCATCCGTAATAAGCATCCACTGATGATTGATGCCGCTTTGTTCACTCCATCGTGCTTCTTCCTGTTTCCAGAGGAGGCTGTGCTGCAGCTGCCCCGCCGTCTGCAGTATGAGCTGCAGAGGGCTCTGTGTGAGAGTCACCTGTGGCTGTCTCTGTGGGAGAGACCCCCCCGCAGTCCGTTCACCCGCCTACAGAGAGCCACGTGCTGCGCCGTGTTACTGCAGCTCATTGTATTGGCCAACACACTGTGGTACAGCATTGTGGTAGACAAGAGATACAGGTACAGGAAGGAATGTCTTTTCTTTTTTTTTGTCCACTAATACAACTACTGCTGATTTGTTCCTACATTTCAATGCAATCCTGTGTTGCAGCCCGCAGGCCGTGTCAAGGTTTTCTTCATTAAATGGAGAGACAGTGGCTGCGGGCGTGGTGACCTGTCTGATCGTCTACCCTCTCTACCTGCTCGTCTTCACGCTCTTCAGAATGAGCCGCAGCAAGGTAACACAACCCTACCCGAAACTATTACACGATCAATGTTTTTAGTACCTCCCATAGGCCAAACATGAAGCTGAATATTTTCTGTGTGTGTGTGCGTGTGCGTGTGTGTGTGCGTGTGTGAACATTAGTGCGTGTCTGTGGAGCAGGTGCCACCACAAGTGGATCAGGAGTCGGTGGAGATTGATGACTTCCTGGACGACTCCATGGCTGGGAGTTCTTTCCTCTTTTTTAATGGCGAGGTAAAGTCTCATAGGAAAAAGACTGGGATGTAAAATTGAATCATTATAGCTCAGATGCCTTTTTATGTATTTTTTTTTTTTTTTACTATAGAATCAATATAAAATGAGTATAGATCACATGTTTTTTCCGGCCTAGTGATTGTGAAAGAAAGTGCAGCCAAGCAAGGAAACATGTTTTGCTTTCCCCTTGTGAGATCATTAATCTCTCTCTCTTTCTTTGATTTTCACTCAATTCATCTATTCATCATTCATCTGTCTCTCAGACCAACTCAGAAGAAACCAACGTGGACTTGCCCACTCCATCAACCAAAAGGTGAGATATTCCGTTGCCATGACAGTACGTTTAGATAATGCATGACTTTACTTATTTGAAGAAAAATGCCAAGTGTAATTGCCAATTCACTAACGGTATGAGAGAGAAAAGCAGAATAAAGAGCATAAAGAAGTACTGTGCTCTAAAACAGATGGAAAAGATAAAACATACAATTTATATTGGGGCTTTTGTGAATGTCAAATGAACAAAGCGATTTATCTTTTGTCAGAAAAGAAATATAAATTCAAAAAGGTATAATTGTCTCAGCACTTAGTCTAATGTTATTTAAGATTGTCCTCTGAGAAACGATTGTTTTGTTAGGTTTAAGAGAGACAGAAAAGGAACCCTTAGCGTAAGTGAATCATTTTCCGAAGTCCCACTAATT
This sequence comes from Sander vitreus, assembly GCF_031162955.1. Lineage (NCBI taxonomy): Eukaryota > Metazoa > Chordata > Actinopteri > Perciformes > Percidae > Sander > Sander vitreus. The sequence continues at coordinate 11,515,014 of NC_135856.1, read as the reverse complement.
AACAAACATCTCTCTCGCTCTGTATTTCAGTGGGGAGAGTTGGGGCATGGCAGAGGAGGAGATGGAGGACAGGGATTGGCCAGAGCTGTTGAGTGATGTGTCTGTAGTGGGAGGGGCGGGGCATGGGGCAGGGCTGCCCAGGCTGAAGAGGGGTCAGGGGAGCAGGCACCTAGGTGTCGACATGACCTTTAACCCTGACGACGAGGAGGGGACTGACCAACACAACAAATATTTCACCTCCTCAGGTAACCGAAACAGGAAGACTTTTAAACTAGTTGCACAAATCACTTTTTAACTAAATTTTTTTGAGTACATAAAGCATTGTTGTTGTATTATTACACTTTCTGTGTCAAATGAGAGTACTGAAGTCCAAGCTGTTGCTTTTCACTCACAGACGAGGACCTGATCAAACACATCCTGGCAGATGGACAGAACTTTTTTCCTCAGGCAGATGAAAGTGAGATGGCTGACCTGTAAGTTCACTTTTTATAAATTACAATGGATTCACTAGCTTTACTTGGAACATTTGTGGATTTGCTTGAGTATAATTATTTCCTTCGTGTGTGTGTGTGTGTGTGTGTGTGTGTGTGTGTGTGTGTGTGTGTGTGTGTGTGTGTGTGTGTGTGTGTGGGTCAGGTCGAGCATTTTCGGAGACAAGACTGAAGTGATTCTCCTCCAGAAGCTGAATGAGCCTCTTCCTCTAGAATCTGTGAGAAGAGAACCACCAAAAACTGCTTTCACCTCAAACACAGGTTAGAATTACACTTAAAGCTGTGGGAGGCAAAGATTCCATAATAGATTCCATAATAATCTTTCAGCATATTTTAATTCAAGTGGTCTGACAGAAAACTAGACTTTGCCATCTCCTCCTAGGCTTTAAAAAATCTAACCCATGAAGGTAGACTTTGGCCAATCACAGGACATTTCAGAGAGAGTGAGCAATCCTATTGGCTGTTCTACAAATAAAGATGGAATAGCTAATCAGAAACAAGGACTTACCTTAAATCTGCCATATTGTTAATTTTTAAAGAAATCATTAAGATTAAATAATATTAATTATTTGGAAATAATTGGGGTAATGGGGAAAAAAATTCAGTTGCTGGCTAGTTTAGTGAAAACATATGATATGGGTCACTTGGCACCACATTGCACATATGTGAGAGTGATAAAGATGTAAGGAAAGTGATATCGAAACAAAATGAATGTGTCTTGCACCCCTGATAAATGATTAAAAACATCCTCCCAAATGTTTAAATCAAATGAAAATAATTTTGCATGTTGCTTCAGACCAGTGATGTTTCAGAGAGAGATCAGAGACTTCTGGACTTAGAGTCAGATATTTCTAAGTTGTAGAAATGTATAATATAATAAATAATTTTTATTCCAGAAGTAAAATCTGCAGATTTTTACTTTTATCTTTAACTTAAAGCTATAGTGCGTATACAGAGAGAGTTGTGTTGAGCTGATAGTCTTAATTAGCTTTGTAGCAACTCATTTGGCAATGGCTTGAATGTAACGGACGTCCATTAATATCAAAAAGTTACGCACTAAAGCTTTAAGTCCAAAGTCTCCCTTTGAGCTGTTAAATAAATACTGTATTGTCTGTAGTGTTTTCATTAGAGTTGGTTGACAAGAACGCTCTGCAGAAAATGGAAAAAAGGTATTTTTTCTCCTTGTGATAGTGGTCCTACTACTTTGTTGCAGAGTTACTGAAATCAGTCAGTCATTGTAAAAGATCTTCAAATTAGAATTTGAAGGGCATCCAAACGTTATTTCCTCATAGATTAATTATCTGCAAACTGTTCTGCTGTTGCTCTGCGTGCTTTGTGTAAGACTCGTAACTCTCTTTAGGTAAATAGCAAAGTTTGATGATTACTTTTTAAAAAGAAAGATGAGTAATAAGTAAGACTGTTTTACTTTTATTCAGTAATGAGCCCGGTGCTGGCAGCTGAGTGTCTCAGCTATTATAGTTGTGTTTTTATGTGAAACCAGAGTATATACTGTACATCATGCTTTCATTTTGCTGCCTGAACGTTTAATAAGCAAAACATGTCCTTTGTTGTCAGAGAAAAAAAACTGTGTCCAAAGTTCTTACAGCAACATATGTTCTTGATTGATTTGTTAGTAACCTTATTTGTTGAATAGACTTTGGAGAACTTTTAAATATGTAAAAATGTGTATACTCTCCAAGGTCTCTATCTGCTTTGTTTTGACTATGGGACCTTCATATCATCTGGTCCTTTCCTTTCACTTTTCTTTGTCAGTACTTCCTAATACAAAGTTGATTTTTTTTTCCTCTCCAATTGTGGCAGACGTGTGTCGTCCCAGACGGTTTCCTCCCTGGTGTGGACGTGCCGCCCTGTGGGGCAGCTGGGCAGGGATCACTCTGGCCAGTGGCGTTTCGATTTGGGCGGGTCACGGCTTCAGTCAAAGCGTGGCCATGATGTGGCTCATCTCCTGTTTTGCCAGTTTCCTGTGTTCCTGCCTGCTGTTGGAGCCAATTAAGGTACACACACATTTAATCTCAGAAATTCTAGTTTACCTCACACATTTCTAAATTCACATCATGCTAAATGTTTTTTATGCCTCCGCGCCAAAGATAGCCGTGACTAGAGGCACCATGTTCTCAGGTTACCACTCTCAATTCAAAGCTCTGAAACACTGTACTCTACCTTTTCATCAGCAACCAACATACAGTTAAAAGTGACCGAGCAGCTGGTGAACATAGTGGAGCATTTAGCAGCTGGATGTCCAGATATTTCCCTCAGGAGTTGGTAGAAACCAAAAATAGAGCTAAATATTGGCCAAAAACAACAACACACAAAACACTATAATAACTTTATGAGGTGATATTATTGTGTTGTGTTTACAGTTTCTTTCGCTGCCTCCATGTGGCCAAAAAATCTCTTGACGCAGATGTAAAGAATACTTTCTCCTCCCGCTTTTGTACCCTTGAAACACTCGCCCTGACTTCAAGCTGAAAAACAGGCTGTTTCTCCTTTGTTACTGAAAAGTTGGAACACACATACTACACATATCCAAAAGTTGTTTTGACACTCTCTTGAGTATTTCCTAGTTTCACTTTTGGGTTGAGTAAATTCAACGACCTCTTGACTATTAAAAGACATTCCAAACCTAACAGCTCCTTTGCTCCCCACGCCCTGTGTCCCGCAGGTGTTGTGTGAGGCAGTTTACTATGCAGTGTGTGTGCTTCGCCTGCGTCCAGAGGACCAGGACGTGCTGGTTGAGTTCCCCCGGGTGGAGAGAGTGGTCCAACGGGTCCCCAGGGTGAGACCGCCACAGGGCTTCGCTCTGTCTCAGGCTCGACACCAGGCCCGCAAGGTCCACATGCTGCACACCATGCTGAAGGTGAGTCAGAAAGAGAGAGACGTACAAGGTTAGAGAGATGATGCTGCAGATTGTCTTCGTATCTTTACTGTGTTGGAGATATTTAGAGCTCTATTTCTTGTTTGTTAACAGAATTGTTGCTTGTCATTTTCAGAATTTCCTGGTTTACATGTTTTTCCTGTTGGTGGTTTTGCTTCTCAACTACTCTGACTCAGCAAAAGACACACACAGCCTGAGACTGCGCACTCAGCTGCAGCGGGCGCTACACACACCTGAGTACCACAACATCAGCAGGTACACACACATACACACACAAAATTCACAAATGTGAATCTTTTTTTTTGTATTGTTAACCTTTTATTCATTTGTTTCGTTGAGAATGAATTGAAATCTCATTTTTCCAGGGTGACCATCTGCCTTGTATGAAGTGATGACAAAATGATTTCCTCAGTTTTTCCTCTTGTGTGCTCTTGCAACTGGATGTGTATTATTGTAGTCATACCAAAAGAGAACAAGAGGGGGAAACATAAGCTCAAGCAAACTTTAACCATAACTGTTGTTTGGCATGAAGCAGATCCAAATTGTCTCTTTACTATGTCTTTACACAAACACGCTGGAAGATGTTGTTTGTCAACAGATGTTGATTACAAATTCTGACAACTCTGTAACATATGACAAGCACAACATATGAATATATCTCTTTTGCAAATCCTCAATTTTTTTCTTTTAGCCGAGCTGATGTTCTGATGTGGCTGAACGATTCGCTGTTGCCACGCCTACTGGATGACTCTACCCTCTTAAGAGACACGGGAAGCGTGTTACTCGGCACGCTGAGGCTCCGTCAAATCCGTGACAAGCAGGGTGAGATTAAAATGTCACTGTCTTTTATTGTGAACTTGGTGGGAGCTAAAGATTGAAATAAACTGAGACAGAAAACCTCACTAACTTATTGAGTCTGTACATATGATAGCTTTGAAAGCCACTTTTGGAGACACGTGTCTTTCTTTCAGTAATCTTGAGTCAACGGCATAACATTTTTAGCATCACAGGGACTCCAGCAGACATCATTATTACCATTTACCATACCATACAACATCTATTTACTGAACTCATTCTCTTTCATGATAGAATGTACTCTTCTTGCTTTTTCTTCCAGTTGCAGGTAATTCCAGGGCAGGAGACAGTATTTGGGGAAAGGGCTGGGTTCCACCTCCAAACAAAGACGCTGAGAATTTTACTGCTTTCAGAGCTAATGATATAAACGGGTAAGAAAAGGACTGAAAGCCAGACTTTAACAAGGCAGGTGTTAAGTTAGCGTGTGGGTCAGATTCAGTATCTATTTAACATCTGTTCTTCTTTAATATGTTCTTTTTTTCTCCTCTCTGTCCCCACCCACTCGTCTTTCTAGGGCGTGGCATCTGGGTCAGATGAGCTTGTATAACAGTGGAGATGTGGTCCAGCAGCTGAACAGAAGCCTGGAGGAGGCCTCTTCCTCCTTACAGCAGCTGCAGCAGCTGCACTGGCTTGACTACAGGTAGCTAATGTGGAAAGAAAAGACTGGAAATAATGGAAAAACACAGACATTTAAAGTCAAAGTTACACCAACATGAACTAAGAATAATAACATCCTAGTGCACTGCCGGACATTAAATAAAAAATTTTTTGCTCATTGATCTCACTGACTAGGTCGTTCCAAAGTCCAGGGGCCAGATGTAAGGAAGTAGAAATCAGGCTCGTGCACACAATTTCACAATGATTGGAATAAAACAGAACCATGCATAATCAAGGCTTTTTAAATCTGGAGTTTGATTCTCCCTGAAGTGCAATTTGTCTTACAGCCTGCAGACATTAAAAAGTTGCACATGAGATCATCAAACCAGTCAGTCAGTAAAGAATGTGCTGAGAATGTGGGCTGGCTGTCATCAATTGTTCTGAGAATAATAAATAGTGGCGTAAATAAAAACTTTATTTCCACATTTGGTATTAGGTTGCAAATATTCATAGGGGAGTAACTGAAAGTCAATAAGAAGTGGGTGGTGGAGGCCCCTTACGGCACATTGAACTGTGTCTTGTGATTTTTATTTCTCATGTGAAATAAAGCTTCCTGTGATGGAAACACCCAGCTTAAATTAGATAAATAAATTATTAAAGTTGGTTCCAAAACAGAGAGGTAACCAAAACAGGAAGTGACTCTATAAACTATCTTGACTCCTGATGTTATCTATAAATTGTGTGTGTGTGTGTGTGTGTGTGTGTGTGTGTGTGTGTGTGTGTGTGTGTGTGTTCGTTCATAGGACCCGCGCTGTGTTTGTGGAGTTCTCGCTCTACAACATCAACACAAACCTCCTGGCTGTCTTCTCCTTCCTGTTTGAGTTTCCAGTTTCTGAGCGTACCCAATCCGGCCTTGACCTCCTTGTCATCACTCTGTGGCCAATCACAGGCCTGGACCTGCAGCTCCTTCTAATGGTAGGCCCTGGCAACCCCTCTGACATTAAACAAAAATGACCTGCCACCATGCTGCACAAATCATTCCCTCTGTTCCTGGCTTTGTTACTTTGGTGACACCTCCCCAGTTTAACGTTTCCTGTTTTGCAGATTGTCCTCCTCGCACTGGTGTTGTATTTCCTGGTGCGGGGGATCTTGGGCTTCCTCCGAGAAGGCTATGTGTACTTGCTGTCAACCTGGAGACTCCTGGGCATCTGCAAACTGGCTCTGGCAGCGTCTGTCTGCGGGCTGCACTTGAGGCGCTGCACAATGGCCACGCAGCAGTGGGCGTCGTACATGAAGCACCCACGGGATGCCTTCACAGACTTCTACCCCTTGGCCAGACAGAGTCAGATGTACACAGAAATGTCTGCCTTGCTGTTGTTCATACTGGTGCTCAAGGTAAGAGAGAAAGGCAGAGGAAAGCAGGGCTAACTAAAAACATTTAAAAAAAAAAAAATACAACTTTTGTCTAATTTTTGTAATGTTGACCCAAGTTAAATGTGCCCTGTGGAGTTTTTTTAAAAACTAACAAAGTTTATGTTTTCATTCATTGTTACTCACCAAAATGCATTATATGTATCTTTGAGGGCTAGCAAACGTCATGAATGCATTTCCTTCCAAAAAGTTTAAACCTGCATTGGTTTACGTGTTAAATGCTAGATCGGATCCGCTATATATGTTGACGTGGTTAGGTTTAGGCATGACAAGTGGGGATTGGTTAGGGTTAGGGTAAGAATAACAGGGTTAGCCAATCAGAGGCAGGATAGGGCGGGCTACGAGTCACGTAAGTTGACGTTGACGCGTCTAAAAAGATTCAATCTAGCATCGACCACCAAAGTGTTCTATGCGAGTAACTACATTTTGGAAAATGGCTGCTATGGTCATTATAATGTTAATGTTAATGCAGTGGCCCAATATCCAGATCTCTTCTAGATATATTGAGCTATACATGTACCAATTTTGGTGCTTTTATCACAAAATGAACAATAGGTTAGCTATGCCGCACCACTACCTGCCTTTGTTGGCACATTGCTGCCTATCTTGGCACATTACCTGCAGATCAGCGGGATCGTGTGAAACCATCGGCAGGAATGTGTATCTCGTCACCCGTATGCACAAGTGTGTGGATATGTGTTTATGTGTCCCTTGTCAGACAAACCAAACAGGGACCCACTCATAGAAAAAGTGCTCCATAGCGCTACTTAAGGAAACCTTTAATTTCTGAGCTCTAATGCATTGCTGTAAAGAAGTCTGATATATCATATTCCTCTGTGCCAGAGCTCCATTGTTGTCCAAAATCTATTGAAACACATCAATGAACCACACTTTTCACTGGGTGACGTGTTCCTTCAAGTTTATTTTGACTCAATCCCAGATACACCATCCTGCTGCTATAAATACTCACTAGCACCATATGTGTATTAATACGCAGCTGAAAATAGTCCCCAACAAATTCACTATTTTATCATGTTTGAGTTACATATGCTAAAGACTAACAGCGGGCACAAGAGAGTGGGGAAGTCTTTAAGAGGAACTGGTTGGGGGTTTTGTTTTTTTCATGGGATTTGGTGGCAATAAGAACAATATAGAATAATCCCAGCGTTGCCTAATAAAGACTGACTTCCTTGTTCAATGTTGGCCTACTGTACTTGCTGTAGTTGCTACTGCAAAATAAATATGATGTAAAGACTACAATGCTATCAAAACAGCTAGAAGTGATGACCAAACTATACAAGTAAGGCCCAAGTTGTAATACACAGTGTGTGTGTGTATATATATATATATATATATATATATATATATATATATATTATAATAATAATAATATATATATTTATTAAGATTTGATTTAATACCAAGAGAAAATATTTTTTCTTTTATTATAGTTCTCTCTCTCTCTCTCTCTCTCTGTGTCTGATCATCCAGGCGTCCCACCAGTTGCGGTTTCTCAGAGAGTGGGCCGTGTTTGGCAGAGCTCTGCGGCGCTCAGTCTGGGAGCTGCTGGGAGTCGCCCTGGCATTACTGCTGTTGATGCTGGCTTACTCACACACAGGACACCTGGTCAGACTTTTTCTGTATCCTCTGTTCTTTCTATTTCTCTCTTGGTAGTCTTTATCCTTCGCGTTCTGCTTCCGGGATTGCTCCGGTGCTGCAGGAAATTCCGCCGGATGTATGTATTTTCCGCTTTCTTTGTGTTGGAATTTTAAATTCGGTGGATTTCTGAGGACTATGGTTAGCTGCTCCTCAGATCTCTGCAGGGTAAATTGAGACAGCTAGCTAGACTATCTGTCCAATCTGAGTTTTCTCTCGCACGACTATTTTGCCCTCTGAAAACAAAAGACTCACCGGCAAGTCCAAGCAATGTTTGACAACACTCCTACTCAAAAAGCGATATTACGAAATTTCATTTTAGACATTTATTTACTATTTCATTTATATATTACACTACTTGTGTGAACCCAAGACTTTTGTAAACTAATTTCAAGCACCAAAACAATTGAGTTAAGGTTTATTTTCGCAAGAGATTTGAGAAATTTCAAGAAGCGAACATCAACTTTTCAGCTTTAGGGCCAAAATATCTCTTTACACATTGCTCTGGAAAAATTTGGGCCTCACTGTACAGAAAGATTATTAAATTATGTTTTTGAGGTGCGCTCCTAGGCACCTGACTTTAAGTTATTAATTATTGGTTCACAAACTGAGTTTTTGATTATTGCAGTGAAGCAGATTTTTGCAGCTGCTTCCCCTAAAAATGAGAATAATTGTGCCCTGTCCAAATGAAAGCATATTTTTATTTATTGGCGTTTCCATTTTGTGATATAAGTGAAGTACTGCGAGGAATCGGCTGGTTTTAACTGTTTCTTCCTCTGTCTCCTCCACTCCAGCTCTTCCACTCTGTATTCGACAGCTACGGCAGTGTGAGCTCTGCCTGTCTGTCTTTGTTGGGCATTGGCGGACGTGGTCTGCTATCATGCTGGACAATTACCGGTCCCTCTAGCATCATCTCTGCGCTTGTGTTCCACTCGAGCTTCGTTGTACTTCGGCTTGTGTTGCTGTGGTTGGTCACCTCTGTTTTACTAAGGAACTACCGGCGCGCACGAGCCGAGCTGTACCGTCCAGCTGTGGATCTCCAAGACTACGAGATGGTTGAGCTGTTTCTCAGACGGCTCAAAATGTGGATGGGGCTCAGCAGGGCCAAGGAGGTACATTTTCTGTTTCATATCTACAGCCATTGGACCCATTTTTATAAAGATTTTATAGGGACAAAATATGAAGGGTAGCAGACACTCCATTAGTGGCTATGTCTCTAGTACTATTTAGAAAGATATACATTAATCCTTCCACACCTGTCCCCTGATCCACGAACTTCCCTTTTGTTTTCTTTCATCCTCTTCTTAGTTCCGTCATAAGGTGCGTTTTGAGGGAATGGAGCTGCCACCATCCCGTTCGTCCACCACCAGCGACTGTAAGTCCCTGTGCTTGCCACCGCTGGACGGTCCTGACTCCCCTCCCACCCCAGACAGCGTTGATGCGGGCTCTGAGGCCTCATGGTGCCCGGCCTCCTCCAGCCCCTGCAGTCTGACCGAAGCCCCGGGGATCGGCCTGGGACTCGGCTTGGGCCTGGGTTTGGGCCTCGGTCCAGGAGTGGTGATGGGAAGTACCAGCTGGAGGGAGAGAGCAGAGACTGAAGCCTCTCTGAGGAGGCTCCTCCCCACCCTGGACGCCCTGCTGCAACAGCTTGACCGCGTCACTATGGCAACAGAGGATGTGTACCACACTGAGTGTAGACTGGAGCGAACCCAGAGGAAGAGGAGGCGTAGAGGGAGAGAGAGAGGAGGTGGTGGTCAGGGAGGGAAGAGCGAGGCAGGACAGAGAGGAAAGGGTGAGGACAAGGACTCTGCTGGATGGAGAGAACGAAGGAGTGGCAAAGAAAAACACAAAGGGAGCAAAAAGGGGAAAAAGACGGACAAAAGTGAACTTCTAAAGGAGTGTGGAAACACTGCTGCCAACCAAAAAAAGACTCCAGTAGCTACACCTGTTCCCTTTTTAAAGCCCAGACCAGCCTCTGCCACTACACATACGCCCGCTCCTCAATCATCAGCCAAACCTTCAGTCAGCGCACCTCCACCTCCACTAGTCACAGATAAATCTGCCTCTGACACCTCCTCTCTCCCCGTCTCATCAGAAAACACTCCCCCTTCCCATGTCCCGTTGCCCAAAACACCCTCCGCACCTCCATGTACCCCTGCACCTACCCCTTCCTTGCCATCTACACCTGCCCCTACGCCCAGTAGCCGGGACTGGGACCCCCCAACAGAGAGAGAGGCCCTGCCCTCCTCCAGCCTGTTCAACCACCCAGCTCACACTACCACCATTCCTACACGCAAGAGAAAACGCAAACCCCCACCCCTTAAAAACAAGGTGCACCCCAACCTAGACAGGCACAGCCCTGGACACCCCAAATCCTGAGGACTCTGGATAGAGGGACAGCCAGAAGTAAAAGGTAGAGCAAAAGAAAGGTGGGTTAACGATGAGAGGAAGACGGGGGGCAGCAGGTTTTGTCCCCTAGGTGCTTCTCTCTAAACCCAGAGAAAAGGAGAGAAAAAAGTGGATGGGAAAGTAATAGGACAAAGCACAGGATGGAAACAAGAATAATCACAGAGACAAGAGGTTTGGGGTAATGAAAGATGAACAGGAAGCAATAAAATAAGACTTTGCATGTTTATAAGCAGTGATCCGTCCAAATCCCAGTTCAGTTCTCTCAGAAACAAGGTGCAGGTCACCAGATGCTAAGTCAGCAAAGTAAAGGTCAACATCGAAATACTTCCTTATTTCCCCGGACTAAACCTAATCCCATGTGACCCTGGAGGTCATGTGGGGTCACTGACAGGAGCACACGAACGTGCTCACCTGAGGATTTAACAAACTAAAAGCAGACAATGCAATCAGTCTTTTTTTGTGTATCAGAAAAATTGTGTCGATTTCTCCGTTATGTTGTCTGTCTACATATTTTTATATTGTATATTTCGGTCACCATGGGTACTTGTGGCCTGTTTGAAAATAGTCATGTTATATGAACCCAATTTTGCATGCAGGCACACACAGATACACGCACATGCAGGTATACACATGCATAGAAATAACACTGTAGGCACAGACGCTCTAATTTTAATGTGCCGTACACTTCAGCCCACCGAGGTACAAGAGAAAACAAAAGCATACTGTATATACACACATACACACACACACACACACACACACACACACACACACACGGTTGTTGGGATCCCAGCAGCCAGTTTTTCAGGGTGCAGATATAACCATCCTCTCCATACTGGAAAAGTAAGGAGAAATAAAAAAGAAACAAAGATAAGTGGAAGCCACGAGTAGTGACAAGGAGGAGGTGTGGCAAGTGGTGGTAGCGCAGAATAAAGTAGCGTAGGAGCGTTAGCAAGAAGGGGAAAAGAAGAAGGATAAGATGATGCTCAGTGGAGAAGATGGTTGTAGATAGAAGTTGAGGAAGCAGGAAGGAGTTGCCTTCACTTTTACAGTACTGACCATTTACACAAGTTCTGCCATCATAAAGCTAAACTGACTCCCAGTCTGATTATCGTTTCAAAATGTTGTGTTCAATATGGTTGTGATTTAAAAGCACTTTTGTTCTGATTGTTTTTTAATGAGTTGTGGTGTAAAGTAATAAGCTTGGTGTCCAAACCAACAGAGAAATCTTTACTCATACTGTAGTTTAACCATAAACGTTGCCAAAGCTTATGCGTCATGTATACATTTTGAGTTTTACCATGTAATTCATTCATTCATTGTGTACTTAGCACTTTATTTCCTAATGGAGCTGATATCCATTGCCATATTTAACTCTCATGTGTCTAGATTCCATTTAAAATGTTAACACATTATTGGAACATCCTAGTAAGTATTATCAAGTTGTTAAAGCCACAGCTAGCAGTCGTGTGTGTACTTTTGTCTGCTCTGGTAGTTTTGTTGTCAACTTTCCTGTTTGTTTTTTTTGTCTTATTTTGATTAACATACATACTTCCTGTGTCCATTGGACAGATCTCAGGGAACCCACCCTTTCCCCCCCTAACCTGGAAAGACAACCAGGAAAACCAAAACTGGGGGCAAAATAGGTGTTTTCAATAATCTAAAGGAACTTATATATTTTGTGGTTAAATCATGCCAGCCTTAGACTTCATCTTCCTTCTTCTCTCAGCCAAAAACTGGGGACTTATGTGTCGGCGCCCTGTTTTCATAGGTACTGACAGGCAGAGTGTCTCTTCCAATTAAACCCCACCAGCATAAAGCAAAATGCTAACTAAATGATTTTATTTTGAAACATTATCTCACCTTTTTCCTGCACAATACGTTGCATAAGATATCACACATTCCAGGCTCTCAAGAAAAAGGAACGAAAAAGACCATCTGTGTGTGTACATTTTTGTATATATTGGTGCTTTGTGGTGTATATATTTTTGCTTTTCATGATCAGTATTGTTTATGTGCTGCAGTGGCATATGCATTAGGTCAAGCACTGGTGTTGCAAATCCCAAAGTTTTACATTTTTCCAATCTAATTGAAGCATTACAGTCAAAGCTATATATATATAAAGCTTTGTTCACAATATGCCAACTACAATCCACAGGAAGCTCAGCAGTTGACAGTTAACACCTCCACTGGCCTTCTTAATCCTGGTCGGTGCACAGTGTGCAACAAGATAGTGCCAAAGCCCACCTTCTTGTCTTCTGTCTCTTGTTTTATTTGATGCATTTTGTTTTAAAATGGTTACAAATTTGTCTCTGAAAACATTTCATCTTTGTATCTCATATCTGTATTTTGCAGTTGTAGCACTTCTCCTGCTTTTGCACTTGACAAAGTCGAATAAAGAGTTTGACAGCTGAACTGTGCATAATGAAATGGTTTTGGTGTTGAACACTAAGTAAGGGATAATGTAGAGTAGGTCATTATTGCAAATTGAACTGCGACAGTATGTGGAATGATCATGAATCACCCTGAAAGAGTTAAATTCGCAATAATGATCGGCTCGTGCTGCATCGTCTCGCAATATTGCACAGCTAGTTATTTAAAATATCAGTTTTACACAGAATGATTTTTTTAAATGACTATCGATTTTAAAATGGTCCTCCAGTCTGCATCCATAGCAATGGTCTGTTATTCAGAAATAACAGACAGTAGAATGCCATAACTGACTAATCAGATGTAATAAAATCAATATGTAGTAGTTATTCTCCCGCCCTCTGATCCAGGTTTATGGTCTGCAATCCAGCGGTCACAAATCCAACTTTCCAACCTTTTTCATGTTCACTTTTTTATTCCACACATATTTACTCACAAACACACCCTGCTCTCAAATGTAGTGTTCTGTACAACTTTACTCATCTCATGTTGCACATCAGAAAAATCATGATTAGACCTAAAAAGTGCAAAGCGTTAGCATTTCGAAAAATATGCAGAAATTCCTGTCTTAACATATCAATATTTCATCACAAAATAAGCCTTTATTTTACCATGAAGCTCATACGTTTTACAATACAAAGTCCCAGTTGGTTTAAATCAAAATCACCGTCGTCCCAAATTCTTCCACACAGAAATAAAGTGTGTGTGTGTGTGTGTGTGTGTGTGTGTGTGTGTGTGTGAGTGTGAGAGAGAGAGAGAGAGAGAGAGAGAGAGAGAGAGAGAGAGAGAGAGTGTGTGAGTGTGTGTATGTATCTTTGCCAGGACAAGAAATGTAATCAAACAAAATCAGTGAAATCATCCACTGTTGATACAAGTCTTTTCCTCTGCCCAGAGGCTTCCTGGTTTTGTGCTGAAGTGCTCTGCTGAAACGACTTGTTCTGCTGAGTGTGTCCTTGGGTCAGAGAGATGCCGGGAGTCGCGCGAGACTGAATGTCTTCCTGGGCCTGAGCCAGAGCAGAGAGACAAGATGGATGATATAAGTAAAAGTAGTGACAGTGATGAAGGAGAAGCACTTCTTTGTGCGTTTTCTTACCCTGGTCCTGATCCTCTTAATGTGTCGTAATCTTGCTAACCACTTGGAGGCATAAGCATCAGAGGGGTTCGCTCTGTACTGATGCACCAAAGAGGCCATCTGTGGATAGACAAAGAAGAGTGATTGTGTGTGTGTGTGTGTGTGTAGGTGTGAGAGGAAGAGATAAGGGGAAGACTTACATTTGCATGCAGAGCCATTTGTCTGACTAAGAGTGGAAGGTTGCGGTCTGAAACGATTTTTGCCACTGTTGTGTCAACTAATCCCTCCAGGTCTGAAAGAGAGAGCAGGCGAAGGAATAAAAGACAAACTAAACACAGAGTGACAGAGAAAAAGATTGGAGAAAACGCAGTGATCGGCTCACCTTTGCGGCACTGGAGGGTGACCAGGTTACATTCGTAATCCAGTGGCTTTATAATGACTTCTACAAAGTTAAACTGACCCTAACATGAGGGGGGGGACGAGAGATAGGTTAAGTACATTATATATACTGCAAATGTCAGACATGTATGTGTGTATGTCCGTATACCTTAATGGTGCCCAGATTGTACTCCTCTCCAGAGTCATTGTACACCACCATGACAAAATCATTGCCAATGTGACGCTTTTTGTTGCAGCAGCCCTTGTCACTCTCCTTGTTTGGCATTAGTGTGGCTATGTGGAAGATAGCTGAAGGGACAAGATTTCATTAATGACAAGCAGACTGGGTGTGGAAAACAAATAATTATTAAATGACAATCAATGTGACTCTTTTCCCTGTCTCACACACACACACACACACACACACACACACACACACACCCTGCATGATGTCGTCATGCCAGCAGTAGGTGAACTCTCCGTCGTCTCCATACTGGTCGAGCCCTCCGAGGAAGATCTGGTCGGGGTCACAGTCTTTCAGATGGATCAATTTGCCCAGGCCTGTAAGGAAGGCAGCGTAGCGGTTCGAACCGTACTCGTTTGACAGGATGGCGACCTCATTGTTGACCTGAAGAGAGTGGAGATATGGGAATTATCTGACAGTAACATTCAATTAAGACAAGTCAATCAATGTTCTCGTATTCTCACCTGACCAGCACCTACAAACACCACTCCGATCTTATGGGTGTCATAAGGAGGCATTTGGTCCAGAACCTTCACAGCACGGTCAATCACCTATCACAGAGAATAAACATGTAATCACTGGGACACTGTAAAATGCACTAGAGCAAATATCAGGACAGCTAGAGAGGTCAACTTACCTGAGTTTTGGGCAGGAGCAGCGGCTTATTAGCTTCGTTGCCAAAGAAAGGAGAGTGGTACAGCTGGAGGAAGACAAAGCTAACGGAGACAAAAAGAAATAGAGAAAAATAGGTGTTGGGCACAAACACAAGCATTAAAAAATAAGGCTTATAACCCACATGTTGGCATTCAAAACACATAATAGACGTGTGACTCATAGGCATTGTATTCATAAATATCTACATGGTATACAAATAAAGAAATGTAATTAAATATGATGAACTAATATAGAGCTGTATAGACTATATTCCATCCAGGTTTTAGGAAGCAGTTTATAACCTCATTTCATTTTCAAGTGCTGTTGTAGATTCAAACCTGCAATTTCTCAAACAATCCTTCAATTCAACAAATGGGTTGTAGAACATGATTACAATTTTCTTCACTTGCAGGATGCCACTTTAGATCAGAGCAGAGATTAGGTTATTGACCGGTTCATCAATTGCATCATTTATTTGGCAGAAATAGGCGACAGAGGCTGCAGTAGTTTTTGTGCCAGTATTGGAGTACCTGGGGCTCAGTCCAGAGATCTTCTCTGTGGTGCTGGGTCCGGGTCGACTGTGGTACGAGTCCCTCTCCGTCCTCCTCTCCCTCCTGGAGGAGGGGGCTGACACAGAGATGGTGTGACCCCGTGGTCGGTGGCCTCCGCTGGGGGAGATGGGTCCGGGCTGTACCGGTGCTGCTGGAAACTCCAACCTCATCCTTGCTCCTCCACTTTGAGATGACACTACAGCTGGGCCTTCACCCCCTTGACTCTGATCTCCCAGTCCATTAACATCCTCTTCTGGGCTTCCCTCCACCTTCTCTTTCTCAAAATGAGGCTGCTGGGGCTGAGGCTTGCCGTCTGAAGGTGCTCTGGGCCACGACGTGTCTCCTGGCGCAGTCTCGGACTCCATAGCAGCCTTGGAGACGGCTTCTGGTAAGGTTTGGAGCTCAGGAGAGGAGCTGGACTTGTTAAGTCCATGACCCTGGGTCTGAGTGTGGGTCTGGAAGGGAAGTTCGGGCCCCTGGCTGCCTGGGGTGGAGGGTCCCATAGTGGGCTGATCGATGGGAATCGCGCCCTCACTCACTTCCTCCAGCGTCGACTTTTCATCATCTTGACTGGAGGTTGAGGAGGACTGTAGGAGAAAGTTGTTGATAGAGTTGATTTTAAAACAGCAGAGGGAAGACTTGAAAAAAGGATCATACCTGTGAGTTTAGTGTGTTTTAGCAGATAAGCTAATTGTTAAAACAAACAACAAACACATAATGGTTCTTTAAGTGCAGAAAAAAAAGCTGGCTGTGCTCCATTTGGCTGTGCTGGTATGCCGCTTATTACACAGGAGCAAGAGCGGGGAATCCCGCTTAAAAAGAGTGTAGGCGAGTTGAATCTCTTGTCAGCTGATAATAAAACAACAACAACAACAGGTGGTGGAGATGCTGTGGAAACTTAATTGAATCTTTTCACAGCTTGTAAGTGTTAGAGACAGTACAGCCAAAAAAAGCCATGTGAATTCATGTTTATTAGCCTGTATTGTTTACCATGCTGTAGTTCACACGGAAATCTTGATTACTCGCTGTAGGTCCAGGTCACCGTTTTCTGTGCAGAATAAAAAATAGAGTGCACAAACTACTTACCCTGCTGAGCGTTCCAGGCTGCGGGGTCTTGTTCTCAGACATGAAGATGGGATCAGAGGGCATTGGCTCAAACTCTTCATTCTCTAGCCAATCAGATGGGGTGAATGCTGTGAGCCCTGAACCCTCCTCCAGCACCACCACAGAGTCTACAGCAGGACACAGCAACAACCATGTGGGTAATAGGTGGGTGGATACACACACACACACACACACACACACACACACACACACACACACACAGCGTTGTCCACCATTAGTTACACAATCAGAGACATAAACGCAGGTATAGGACTCCAACAACAACCATCACAGCTCTCAGTAGTAATTTTGACACTGCACACACACATTCTCTCTAAATTTTAAATGCAGTCAAGTACATCATGAGTAAAATGAATCAATGGTAAAATGAAACAGAATGTATCAATATTGATCAAACAAACTCAAAGGCAGTCAGGCAAACACACGTGTGCACATGAACAGACATTAAGATCATGACCTGCAGTAAATCCAACCTACAAACAGTGAGATCAGAGAGAAAGACAGATCAATGCAGCAGGCAGCATCTATCCATCACTGGTTCATCTACTTGATTTTTCCATCAAGACGCATGCATCCGTTTGGTTGTTTTGTTGGTTATTTCGGCCCGAACACACTGCAGCTACTTCAACAGCAGCCCAGACCAAGTCCTGTTTCTCCCAACTAACACTCTCCCTACACGTAAAGCAAAAGGCAACACAATCAGGTCTCTTTGACACTTGAGTGTTGGCCCCTTAAAACTGCAGCTCTGAAAAGGTCTTCCTCGCCCGGTCTATACCGGTGAGGCAAGGCAGAGCATATTAGTTGGATGAGGTCTGGGCTTTCCTGTTGACAACATCAGAAGGTCTATGGTTAAAAGGTCAACCTGGGAGTATATTTCAGTGACAGAGAGTTAGAGAAAATGATTAAGAAGGAAAAGCAAATCCTCTTTAGGTGTCATTGGACTGATTGATGTGCAGGCACGTTTTCAGCGAGGACCCTCCCTCCCCGTGTTAATAGAAGAAAGATAGGTAGAGCAGAAATGCTGAATTCCTTCACTTGCACATTTTTTTTGTATAAAGCTGCAGGTCCTTTGCACTAGTTAAAAAATGGATAAAGAAACTCCTACACATCATATCTTATTTATATATAAAGAGATAGATTTATAGGTATTTGCTTTTTCGCTGATGAGAAGAGCGGTACCACTCTCAAGTCTGTCCATTAAATATGAAACTGGAGCCAGGAGACGGTTAGCTTAGCGTAGCATAGCATAGCATAGCATCCTGGCCAAGAAAAAGTCTGGTACTTAAAATTCTAAAACTGCCACATGTTGTTTTTACACTTAAGTTTTTTTATGGATTAAACAAACACATCCATAACGTGTTTAATGAGTTTGAGAGATGCCCTGTTTTATTATATTTGGACAAATCCAAGCTAGTTATTTCCCCCTTTTTCAAGCCAAGTCTTTATGCTAAGCTAAGGTAACCAGCTGCTGGCTCCAGCTTTATATTTAACGGACAGATATGAGAGGGATTTTTATCCTCTCATGTAACTGTTGTCAA
The DNA here is from genome assembly GCF_031162955.1 of Sander vitreus. NCBI lineage: Eukaryota > Metazoa > Chordata > Actinopteri > Perciformes > Percidae > Sander > Sander vitreus. The sequence continues at coordinate 11,496,687 of NC_135856.1, read as the reverse complement.
AAAAGCAAATAAGCATATTTCCCAAAATGTCATATTAATTTGAAACATGTTATTGGGAAATCAACATCGCTGTCTTTGGATCGGCTAAGAGATAATGACATGTGATGATCAAATGTCACCTCCAGTTTGTGCTGCAGACCACTGTATTGCGCAAGTGAGAGGAAACACACTACACCAGGACTTTTCTGGGAGGGGAGGTGAGGGGGCACACATGTGGTGGACTGTACCTGCCCAGGAAATGCTCCTGTGCAACCTGCCGTGGGCTGGAGGGCCTGGGGGGACAGAGCCCAGACCCAGAGACCAGAGAGAGCCGCTTACTGCAGCAAGATGCCAGAGGACACACACCGTAGCCAAACACAAACCAGCATGGGGGTGAGGATGAAAACACATAAAAACAAACAAATCAGAACAAGAGAAAAAAAAAATCTCAAAAGCTGTGAGAAAAGAAGAAATATTGAAAGATAGAGGGTAGGGAGAAGAGTGAAAGAAATAGTGAAGAAAAAAGATGAGTTGATGGGGTAAATAAAGGGGAGAATGTGAAGATGAAAAACTGAAGGCAGACTAGCCCCAGAGGAAGAGAGAACACAAACTAGGGTTGCACGATACTGACAAAATGTGATATTGATTATGAATATTGCGATCAATATTCATTTCGATATTTTTAAACATATGTAAAATTACAAATGTTAACGGGAAAACGCATCCAAATAGATTCATAACAAATTAAACAAGTTTTCTTACAACACAAGGTTTATTTCAACTGACGGTCATATTGGACTGGTACAACATGAATAAATAAATAAGGACCATGTCTACAGAACAGGACATGTTTTACTGGTTCTACAGTATAAAATATATAAATAAAGAGAACAGGACACAACTTTTCTTTCGCTTCTCTGATTCGTTCCGTTTTGTTGTCTCTATCAATTTCTTCACTCACACTGTCACTCTGTTGAAATATGCACACACGTGGTACGCTCCATAGGGTTTGTCACGTAGTGGACCCGTGCGCTGACGTGTACTAACATGTGCAAGTGGCACGATAACTGGCCAATGAAACATGATCATTATAGCGTTTCAAGTGGGCTCACGCAGCCAACAGACGGGACGCAGCGCTCCACGAAATAAACTAAATATTGCATACTTATTGCGACACTTTCGATATATTGCGAGAACGACATTGAGTCGATATATCTTGCACCCCTAACACAAACAAAAGCACAGGACACTGGGCATCAGTGAACAGGAGGCTACTGCAAAGAAAATACATTCGACTGATAAACAGAAATCATGTCAAAAGCAGTTTACTTTGAAGATCAATGACCTAAGAAATTCCAAGCAGGCCTATTGATTCAGGTTCAAATAAAGTATTTACAGGCAATTTGGCACATAGTTCAGTCCCTTAAATGGGACCAAAGACAGGCAGTCATGCGGGCAGGAGGGGTGCGTTCATGCATAACATTACATTTATAAGTAATATGATTTTCTGTTCTGCAGCTAAATATTCTGGCTCTACTGTTGCGTTTTTTGGACTGGTAACAAAATCCTAAAACTTAGGGACAAATGACCTGCACTGATCAATTACAACCACCAACACACACCAGCAAGGTGAAAAGATAACACAAACTTTCTGATCTTTTAATGTTTCTCTCCTCAGACTGTTACTCACCAGTGTTGGAACGCTGCATCAGGTTTGCCTTGCCTCCGACGCTGCTGTGTGTTTGGGTTAGCGGCTCGGAGACGGGGGCTGGTGCTGGAGTAGCAGTGCTGGCAGGAGCGCTGGCTGTCTGGGTAGGAGGCTCCTTCACACCCTCCATGGCCATGAGGACAGTGGAGAGCTCCTGCAGCGGCATGTTGCCGAGCTCCGAGGAGAAGGGACTGGGTGGGTTCTCCAGACACATCAGCCAGCTCGTGTTACCTGTGACGACAGACAGAGAGAAAGTTTAACAAAGCATGTCAGAGATTTTGGGATCATTTTCCTCCCGGCAACCACTCACTTAACCATCAAAACAGTATGACAATCAACTTGCAAAGGGATAAAATGTGCACAAGATAGACGGTACACCACAGTGAACATTAAGTTGCCTTGTTATTTTTGTCATATTTTTTGTTTTGTTTTTGTTGTCATTATCTCCATTGCCAGTGTCTTCAAGCAAGCTCAGATATCCACCATTTGTAGCCCTTTTGACACTGCATTTAGCCCCAGGCTAAGGGAGCTGTTAGCCCTAGGCTGATTTGAGGGCTAAATGTTTCCAGTGTGAAATGGTGTTAATGGAATGTACGTTGCTGCTTGCTTTTAACAGCAAGACGTAGCAACATCATTCTAGAATGTAAACATTAGTTACATATCCAACTAACACTTAACACAGGGCTAGTAGTGCAGTAAGTGCAGTGCGAATGGTATAGCCCTGGGCTTAGGTTAACCCTGGGCTAAGAGAATGCAGTGTGAAAAGGGCTTGTGACTTCTCTGCTGGAAAAACACAGCATTTTTTTTTGTACAAAAAAAAAGATATTTTGTTTTGATACATTTTTTATTTAATTTAATAACTAAAAAAATGTTTTCAAGGTTTCAAGTTGTTGCACGTTTATTTTCACATTGTCCAGCAACAAAACCCAAAGATGCACTGAAAGGTACAAAAAACAATATAAAAGCACATAGTGTGCTTCAGAAAATAGTTTCTCGTATTGTAACTTATAGTCAATTTGTAGTTAACTGACTAAAATCTTCTTGGTGTTCATTTGCTGTTGTTATTGTTACGTGCAGTTGGCATACCAGACGGTCTCCGTATGAAGATCTCTGCCCAGCCCTGTGTGAGCATGGGGACAAACTCAGCCAGGCTGGGGTTGTCTTTGAGTGGCTGGGGAGCATGTGGTGTGGCTGAGGTGGAAGAGGGAGGACCCAGACCATCCAGGGTAGAAGCAGAGGGGGGAGAGAGCGGAGCAGCCAACTCCCCCTCAGAGGGGGACACCAGAGGACTGAGACTTTGAGCGGGACTGGCACGTAGCGCGTGGCCACCTGGAATAAGAGAGGAAGGTCATCGTCATCATCCAGCTCTTCTCACATAGAGTGTATAAAACATACCTCACATTATACCCAGTTTGAAACAGAAACCTCAACTTTTAAGATATTTAGATTCTTTTTTTTTTTTTTTTTTTTTAAAATCACACAGGTTGGCTTTAATTAAAGAGACACGGCAAGGACAAGCGATGTACTGTTCACGCTAAGGTAGACTGACAACGCCAAAAAGAATGACATACTTAAAATACACACAGGCAGCAAGATCTAGTTATGATTCCTTATGTGATTCCAGATCCACAGACACAAAATCCAAAGCACACAAAGTACAGACAGACATTAATGCTTGGCAGATCACAGCCAAAAAGTCTAATTTTGCATCCCATTTTCCTTTGAATAAACTCTGACTCGATATGGAATAATGATAAATAATGCCACTAATCTTCAGTTACATGATGTGTACCAGCAGTAGACAGGAGTAGAGTGGGTTGCAGTAAAAAAGCATGAGCTAACAGACAGTACACAGGCACAGTCTCAGGTATTTTAGTATTGTACCACAAACATTAGAAAGTTCTCTTTAAAAACAAAACCATTAATAATGAGAGAGAAGGCTGTGTATCATGGGATGCTCTAAGTTCTGAGGCCAAGTGTTACAAGCCATGCAGCTGAATATTCATTACCTGACATGGAGCGGTACCGTATGCGTCTGTTGTGCTGCTGGCTCGACTGTGACTCCAGTTTGGCTGGAGCCTCTTTGGTGATTCGGGTGTGTAGTGATGGATCTGACCTGCAGGACCAGATAAGAGACAGGATTGCAAAGCAGCCAACAAGAAATCTACTGTGAGGTTGTACTTAGGCACAGTGTTGCTTCGAGCTAGATACTAATGTAAGCATGCTAACATTCTCACAACAGGGTTCTCAAGTTTTATCAAAAGTTTGGAGTGAGATTACATGCGTTAGAGTCACCTGTACTCTTATACATAATCCAGTAATAATAAACCAAACCAGTAGTACATAAAACAATAATGCAAACTTCTTTAGGCCTCAGCCATCAAATTTTCATTAGGGAATCTCAGGAAGGGACTTAAGTTTTTAGAAATATGTTATTAATGGGTTCCAGATACCATAAAAAAAGGTCATTGGACCCTCTAAGTGCATACTTTATATTTTCCAATTTCAGATACATCATAAGATCAGTCAGCCATACAGATACTTTCGGTGGGTGTGGGGATTTCCAATGTAAAATAATTTGCCGCCTGGCAATCAAAGTTGAAATGGCTAATATATCTTTATACCTAGCAAGCGCTATATGGTTGCTCCGCACTGTTCCAAAAATTGAGGTATACACATTGGGCTCACATTCTGTTTCTATAACTTCAGATAACGTTTTGTAGACCCCAAGCGTGGGCATGACCAGAATATGTGGGTCAAGGTTGCTGGAGCGCTATGACACCTGCTACAATTTTCATCCACGCCTGAAAATGTTTTTGCCAATTTAACTTTAGAAAAATGCGTCCTATGTAAAACTTTGAACTGGATTAAGCTTAGACAAGCACAGGATGTAGTCCCATTGTACCCTACGCACAGCTTTCTCCTATATACCATCTGGTATTGTCTCTCCCAGTTCATCATCCCACTTTGCTCTAATCTTATCCTGAATATTGTCACCATGGGAAGTGATGATGTCATAATATCTGGAAATAAGCCCCTTTAAATTAGAAGACACTTCCAAGATATCCTCCAAAACAGAAGGATCTGGTTCATTTGGAACATCTGTCCTATTACTACGAATAAAGTGGCGAATCTGTAGATATCTAAAATGATTTGAGCAGGAGAGATCACATTTTTCACATATGTCATTGAAACTTGCAAATACACCATCCTTATAAAAATCTTTAAATCTGACAAAGCCTTGCCTCTTCCATTCCAGGATAGTTGCATCTATTCTAGCTGGAATAAATGTATGATTATAGCAAATTGGGGCTTGAATGGAAAAATTAGGGAGACCCAAATGTTTTCTAAATTATTGCCAAATACATAAGGTATTAATGACCGTTGGATTTGAAGTATGTGTTGAAATAGCCAGAGGGATTTTAGAAGTTACTAAAGCTGGGAGTGATGTTGAAAGAAAGAATTATTTTCAGATTCACACCAGAACATATCTGATGACTGACACCAATAAAGTATTTTCTGGCAGTTAGCCGCCCAATTTGGCAAACCCAAGCCTCCGTTGGAACGATGTCTCTGAAGGAATCTCTTTTGAAGTCTAGGAGCTTTACCAGCCCAAATAAATGATGTTATATACCTATCAATAGATTGAAAAAATGATATAGGCAGATAAATTGGAAGGCACTGAAAAAGATAAAGAAATCTAGGGAGAACATGTATTTTAATACAGTTAATCCTATTAACCAATGACAAATTAATGGCATTCCATCTCTGAAAATCTTTAATCTACCTACTAATGGAGTAAAGTTTTTATGGTATAGCTCAGGAAAGGTTTGAGTCAAATTAATGCCTAAATACTTAAACCCATCTCTGGACATACAAAAGGGTAACTCTGAGTCCTGAAGAGACCGGGCCAAGGCATTTATAGGAAAGCACTCACTTTTAGTTAGGTTCAATTTATAACCAGAGAAAATACTAAATGTTTGCAATATATTCAAAATCTGATCTGATAGGTACAACAATATATCATCTGCATACAAAGTTAACTTATAGGTGGTACCTTGCTGACTTAAGTGCCTGTTCTTTGGCCTGATGCCCTTTGCTTTTAACATGCCTGTTGACATCAGTCAAACCTTGATGGGCACATGAATTCTCGTGTCTGCAAACAGAGCACCAGTAATAGGAGCTGGTAGTGCCTTTGGTGATAAATGGCCATTTGGTTGACCACTCTTTTGAGTACAACTGTAAGTGGCTGCTCCACTTAAAGCTTTCCTCTTCCCTGTCCTGTCCATTGACTCTTGACCCACTGTCTCCTATATACTCTCTTCCACTGTCTCCTGTGTGCTCTCTTCCACTGTCTCCAGTGTGCTCTCTTCCACTGTCTCCAGTGTGCTCTCTTCCACTGTCTCCAGTGTGCTCTCTTCCACTGTCTCCAGTGTGCTCGATGGTGTTTTTTGCCTCCAACGGCACCTTCCAGGCAGCTAACCCTAACCTTAACCCTAAACATAACCATTTCCGCGCTGCCTGGGAGGAGACGTTGGGGGCAAAAAACACCAAAGACCCTCCTGTGTGCTCTCTTCTACTGTCTCCTGTATGCTCTCTTCCACTGTCTCATGTATGCTCTCTTCCACTGTCTCCTGTGTGCTCTCTTCCACTGTCCCTGTACCCTCCAACGTTTCCCTAAGTTTTAGATAAGCATTATACCTTTGCTAATTAGTACTAAACAAAAAAGTACAGCTGAGGCTATTATGTTTACTGGCTATTATTATGAATGTCATTAGTATTTGCAAGTGTTGGGACAAATTAAGATGTTGACCTGATGATGGTGCTAAATAATAAATCAGGGAATCACCAAAGTCATTAAAATGTATTCTTAGGGGAACATGAATGTCTATACCAGATTTCATCGCAATCCATCCAATAGTTGTTGAGACATTTCAGTCTGGACCGACCAAGCAACAGACAGACAGACTGACCTTGGCATGCCTCAAAGATTTTTTTTTTTTTATCTGCGTGGGTGTGAGCATGCTTCACCTCGTCATTTCCCCTCCTCCTCCCAGCCGTTCAGCCATGTCCAGGCCCAGCAGCGCTTGTGTTCTGACCCCTCCGCTGGTTGTTATGGTCACCAGCTTGTTTCCCACCAGCCAAGTCATACTGCGACCCCCCGCCAAAAGGAACTCTGCGATGGGAGACCTAGGACAAAAGAGGTACATTTCATGACTGCTACAGCCTCTCACAACTGCGGTACCACCGTTGTGGAGGGCCAACCACCATAGAAACACACTGATAAGACAAAAAACAAGTTCTTGCCCACCTCTTGGGCAGGGCGGAGAAGTTGGAAAAGACATATCGTGCCATCATGTCCAGACAGGTCTCTGTGAGCTCCAGGTGGACAGTCTTCAGCCCCTCGTCTGCCTGAGTCACCGCGCTTTCATCGGCAGAGCCCAGACTGCAGGTGGTGGTTGAGGTGTGCATCCTACAGAAGGAAACGGAGAAAAAGTTAAAACAGCGAGAAGGGCAGAGGAGGAAGAGGGAGGCACGCAGGCTCCAGATATATTTTAACATGTAATCAGTGCACGCAGAGACATGCAAGCTTAGATATAGAGACACGGAGAGAACTGAAGAACGTCACAAAAACCACACAAACACACCACAACTTTCAAGTCTATATCACATGCAACACAAGCATTTATATGCACACATGTCTCCATGTGTGTATATAAGCAAATGCACTAACACAACTACATTTTCTCCAGCACCGAATCACAGACACACACTGGGACATGGTACAAGTGGCTTCATAAGCTGTGATACCACACTGGTTATTTCCCTAGATGCAGATAAGATCTGAATAGCACGCAGACGGGATCTATGGTGTAACATGTTTTGATGCTAAGTAAGCCACAAGACTGCAGAGAAACCAGCAGGTAGAAGTTGTGCGTGAGTAAATGTTTTTAACTGTCCGCTAATGTCTCCGCTGCTGCCAAATCTCTTTTTTAGTGTTCACTGTAGAATGAGTAGCACCTCTTTGTATCCACATCAACCATTACTGCGTGCTCTACAGGCAAATCAGGTTAAAAGCACCTTTACAGATGCTAACATCAGTGTCAATAAGGGCTTGAGAGATACTTAGTCAAAATGAAAGCCACGCTGGCTCGCTTCTCAAAAGTATACACACTCAAAATGAGCAATTTACAAACAAACAAACAAACAACACTGGGATGACTGAGCCCAACTGTGATGTCTCTGTTCCTCACTGTGAGGAGTATACAAGGCAGGCAGATTGTTTTAATGCCTCACAGACTCATAGAGAGAACCACAGTAAAGTTAAAGAAAGTAACAAATTGGGTAGAAGACAACAAAGAATATAGAAAAAGAACAATGCAAATCTGTCCTTGGTGGATCTATCATGGTAAACAGGTTTAGTTTTATTTGTGTCAGCCCTGTAACTATCTCCAGTTTACATAAGACAGTTATATATTATATACTATTATACTAATATAATTAAAATGTTTATATGTGCACACCATAAGAAGCTCACTCAGACCAAGTCCCAGCGTGTGAATGAACAACTTCTCCAGGCATTTTGTACTTACCATTCGTCGACTGACAATGATTCATTTTTCAATTTGTCTAGTGGACACGTACTCCAAACAACACGACCATGACCTGCTCACGACAAACAGAACTTGTGTTCACTGCTTTTTAATACTGTTTTTCACAATCCCATCTATTGTATTTTATTTCAATGCAAGTACACAATTCAGACTAAAGCTGAATGATATGGCATTTATAAGAATTCAAGGTTTTGCTTTTTTTCAATATGGATTTATGAGTGTCACGACACAAACTCAGCTAAACAAGAAGAATAAAACAAAATGTGTTTAGGGTAATTAAACCTTAAAGTCTAAAACCTTCAAACATGGTCATGTTGTCTGAAGTGAAACAAGTCTCAACCAGAAAACAGCCATTCAAAAGAGACAAAAAAGCTGATTTGCGGCCATTTAGCAGTTGAAGCAGGTTAAACAGATACACACTGCAGTTGTTTGGTATGATAAAGTTCTATGTTTTACTCTGAAATAAAAAAAAACATAGAACTTTTAAACATTAAAGCTCTGGGCTTTTGCTACCATCTGTTGGACAGGAGGGGTAGGACATATTCAATGTAGTGGCACTGCAGCCACTTCTGACAACTGCAATGTTAGATCATACATCTGTCACTTAAGCAAGTCAGCCAAGCACAGATAAGCATAAATGATGTGAAGATAAGTCAGGGGGAGAGTGTTTGGGTCTATATATGTGTGGTGATATGAATGATTTGAGTCTATAATCAAACATGTGAAAGTTCACATCAGCCCAGCTAGTTTTAAAATCCCACACTACGAGATTGCCATGGTCATAGCAGTACAGTATATGTTTGTCAGTGGAGCAAAATAAAACTATGTCAAGCAAGCAAACAAAGCTGTTGTGTTGCTGTTGTCCCTGTCACTGGCCGAGGAAGCAGTAGTGCCCCCCCCAACCAGGAGTAGGGAGGCAGAGTTGTAGGTTGTGGTTATTGTCAATCAGGATAAGATCCCATCACTTTGGATACACATGCATTGCACCAGTCCCTCCTGCCATTCATTTGTTGTTAGGCCAAACAAAATAGCAATAGACCCAGCAAAACAAAAAAGAAAGTCAAAGACAAATTAAAATTGAATGAAAATAAAAGTAAAACCTGTGTTAGAGCAAAATCAAAAAAAAAAAAAAAAACATCAAATGTTTTCCGATGTCTTCTGCAAACACTGCATGCAAAAGCAAACCATAAAAATAAAATCGTATGATCACAGCCCAAAACAAACCAAAAAGGTCGACACACAAACCTTCCTCCAGCATGCACCACCCGCTCCAGGTGTCCCTGGCAACAAACCACCCAACGCCCACCCAACGGACCAACATGACAATGACCCTACACCCCCATGAGCCATCCCATGGAGGAAGCAACAAGTGTTTAGGTTGTTGTTGTTTTTTTTGTTTGGTTACCCAGAAAGCTCTTCTCTAACCTGCGGACCGCGTGTTCGGAGACACTGATGCTGCGGGAACGGAAAGCATCCATGGCCGACAGGTCCCTCAGCTCTTTAACTGGAGAGCTGCTGCTATTGGCTACCGCCGCTGCCGCCTTCGCCACTTTTGCTGCCCGCAGACTGGGCGGTGATGAGTACCCATGGCGAACGGTGAGGGGAACGGGCCCGGGTTGGCGATATGGTGGCGGTGGGCAGTAAGGGGGTGGGTCATCGTGAGGGTGGCGGTGGTTTGGGAGTGTGGGGGAAGAGTGTGGTGCATTGAGGTGTATCAGGAGACAGCAGGAATTGTCACCCAAGCACCGGAGCAAAGGGCACACGTCACGCAGAGGGGTGTTGTCAGGGTAGGGAGGGAAGGGCCACAAAGGTCAGAGGGCAGAGTTCCCAAGAGAAGGCAGGGGCCAGGAGCAATGTAGGAAGGATCCAGGATGATACGACCACCCCCCAAAACCACAACCACAACGTAGCACCCAATCGCAGGAGGCAGGGAAGGGGGTCAAATGAAGAATTGAAGGAAAACAAAAACAAGGTGAAAATTAACAGCTGTGAACACTATGAATCAGATTACAGGAGAGCGTAGTAAGAAAAAGAGGATAAAAAATAAAAAAGGATAAACATCAACTTAAAAGGAAAAACAGACAAGCTACAGCAGAGGGTAAAACAGCTTCTGCTAGTCAGAAAACAAAATATACACAGAACGTATTCAGGAGAGCAACAAAATAAACATTATTTCACACAGCAGGTATATAGTGAAGCCAAGGACTAGTACAGGAGAAGTAAAGTAGGGATGGACTCAGCACAGGCCTGACATAATGGAAGTTAAAACAGAAGAACATCACATTCAACTGAAAATGAAATGCAGGGTTAAACAGAGGGTTGGAGCACAACAATTCTGGACTAAATACTTTGAGGAAGCCATTGAAGTACTAGACTCTAATTATTGTAATTATTGGTACTTCAATCGATTTAAAAGGTAATCAAGGCTTTTGGAAGAGAGGAGAAGAGAAGAGGCTATATTATTCATATGCTGCCCTCCAACCCAACAGTGGGCAATGAGCAGCACAAGGACAAATCACGGGATGGATGGTAACAATATGGAACACTGAAAGTGGGTTTATATGGAAGATCAGTAGTAACTGATGTTAGCAGAGGCACTATGTGTTACAATGAAAAGCTATTGCAATGTTGCAATGACAGCAAGGGTGTTAGGAGTTTCTTTTTCTTTTTTTAAATTAAACCATTAGGTGAGGGGACCCGACCAAGATTGAGAAGACGGGGAAAAATACGTATACAAAGAGGCTGCGCCCACTATTTCCTATGTAAGCATATGTCATTTTACAACGAGGAGGAGAGGGGATATAAATAAAAATGCTACAGTGAAACTCTGGGCAAAAAAAGCCAAAAAATAATAAGATATACTATGGGGAAGCAGTGTATATAGATTATTTAGATAGATTATCTATTGAGAGTATAGATTCTTTAGGGAACGGCCCATCCGGAGAGTGTAGTGTGGTCTCAAACTATATTGATTTCTTTTTATAGTTATTTTGGATCTTTGAAATGTGCACCGTGATGCACTGTGGAAATATTGGTTTAACAGGGAGACATCATCTTTTTTAAGCACTGCTTTCATGTGAAAAACACGTGCATCCACACTTGTGTCTTTTCGTCATAGGTCACACCCAAACAATAGGAAAATGGCTTCATCTCTTCTTCATCCTCTTTTTAGTTGGCGGCAAAACTGTGCATCACAACAAACATCTGTTACAGAGTGGTACAGACACAGCCCAGTTAGTTTACTGATTAAACTTCTGTTTAGTCCACTTCTTCTCTTTTTGATCTTCTAGACTATGTTGTAATGAGTTACTTTGGAAGTTTTTATCGCAGGTAGTTGGGTGGGCGATAAAGACACGAACAACCGACAAACATTCCCACCATGTACAGATGGGAATGGCGCCTTGTTGAGAAAAGCTTCCTTACACCTCTGTGTGAAAGAGAAAAGTGTGTATTTCTCTTTGTGCACATGTAAAGTCTGTATTTACTGTGGTCATAAACAACAGTCAAATGGTGAGATGTGACAGCAGGAGAAAGAAAACCAGGTAGTTCTTTCCCCATGCTATCACTCTGTATGTACTTTTATATGCCACAGGTGGTGGACACAATAACACAAACATACCGTATATACAATATAATACAATCCCTTAAAACAGCACACCCACGCAAACACTATAGCTTTAATTACCGCCACAGGGAGAAAACCTGTGTGCCAACCTGTGTGTAAACCTGAGTGCCAACAAAAATTGGCTATCGAATATAGGGCTTTTGCCTTAAAATTGTATTATATAGGTGTTGTTCGTGTTATTTTGTCCACCCCCTGTATGTCATTTAATACTAGAAGTGAATTTAAAATTTTAAAAACTAAGCGTGGCAGAAAAAGAACACATTTCAAAATGTAAACGCACAAACAATAAATAAAATGAACTAATGGTCACACTGGCAACCTGAGAGGAGTCATTGCAACCATCACACCACAGTACCAGTCATGCTGAGTCCCCTGTTACCTTGGCAACCCCACCCTCTTACACAACAATGGCCACACGGGCTTTTTGGTGCTGCTGTTGGTTTGTACGTCAGCACTTGCAGCTGTGTGTGTGTGTGTGTGTGTGTGTGTGTGTGTGTGTGTGTGTGTGTGTGTGTGTACATATGCTTTACCTCTTGGGCCTTTCGTTGAGGCTGGTGCTTCGGGCACGAAATGAACTTTGCTCATGACCGTCATCGAAAGGCAGCAGGGCGTTGGAGCGCAAACCCTGAAGACATAGACAGAGGTGTGAATGTAAAGAAATAGAGATAACGTCAATACAGGGTCTGCCACAACTCCAAAAAACGGTCAAAAGATTAAAGGCTCATTCAATGTAAAATGTTATATGATTGCATAGACAGCATTCACTGTGATAGTGTATCTGCAGTTTGAACGGTCTGCAGTTTGAATTCTGTCTAAACTTTTCAGGGGACTTAACAGCAATAGTTTGACATTTTTTAAATGCACGTATTCACTTTCTTGCCAAGAATTTGATTAGAAGATTGATACCACTCTGTCTGTCAGTTAAATATGAAGCTACAGCTCAGACTCCTTTAATTCAATTTAAAGTATTATTTGATAATGACTGGATAACAATTTTTTCTCAGGAACTGAAATATGCCTGGAATCCCTCCTTTACAGGATTGGATGAGACAATTAAGAAAGGTTACTGCATATAAAAGAGAACCATTTCCTCAAGTGTTAAATTTTCTTTTATAAAAAAAGCCCAAGGATGAGTTGAGAGCACATTGATGTCCATGTGAGAGTAATTCTCTTGTACTTTCTCTCAGTACTGCATTGTTTCTCTTCTTTTTTTTCTCAGTATTCACATGCGTTTTTGTGTGTGTTTACATGTGTCTGATGTTCAAAATAGAAATTGCATGTCATAAATAAGTCAACAAAGGAAGGAAGTTGAACCAGCACACACCTTTGTGATGTACTGAACAAAGTCCTTGCGGAACGGGAGTCTGCAGCGTATGAACCACATGGCAATCACATGGTGGGCCAGGGACACGATGTACTGGTTAAACCTGATAGGAATGGAAGAAACAAATAGGTCAGAGTGTGACTGTGCGTTTGAGAGTATGCTTGTGTTGTGTGTATGTGAGCACTTACTTGGAAGGGTTAGTATAGGGTAGAGAGATGGCAAACACGCTGACATACTGCTCGGCTACAAAGTTGGCATATAGATGGGGCAGGCGCACCAGAGCTATGAAACAAAATAGAAGAAAGAACACATCGACCAAACACTTTCTTTACAGAAAACTTTGAAGGGACTAACTGACCTTGAACACTCAACAATGGTAAAGAAACGTTTTATTGAAAGAGTTTTCAGAAAAGCTTTCAGTGCTCACTGGAGAGGAACTCAAGCATAGGAGATGCCATGGCAACAGTTGCAGAGATGTGGGTGAGCTTGACGATAAGGGCAGGGAGCAGCTTGATCATGATGTCAGGCATCTCCACCGTGCACATTGTAAGAGCTACCACACACTGCTTGGCACAGCGGTAAATGAGGCCGGTCTCGAGGCACTGAACAAGTTCTCTCTGTACAGGGGAAAGGAAATTAACGAACGTCATTCCAGCATGGAAATAACTGCCTCCATGTATTTGTGTGGAGGGGCTGGTATACTGACAACAGCACCAAATGTGGATCTTCTGGCAGCCAGTAAACCCGACATGCAAGCTTAAGAACATCCTAAAAATGTTGACTATTACTTTCTACGGACAATCGGTTGTACCTGTCTCGACTGATCCAGGTAGTTATGGTAGGAGGTGATCGCTGTGAGGACAGGAACCACTGCCAGCTGAACATCAGTGCGAGAAAATCCCTCTGGGGTCTTCTTCAAGCGCTCTGAGATCAGCCGATCCGTCACCTATGAGCACACAGACAAAGATGTATTTTGACATTTGTACGCAAGCAAATTCACGTGTCCAGACTTGTAGGTATAGATTTGCATGCTTGTCTTTATTTGCACTACCATGCAGCAGAGTGTAGAACAGAGCTGGTCCAAGCTGCATGGGGACGTGAGCAGCAGCACTTTGTACTGCAGCGTCCACGGCAGCTTGTCGAGAACCAGCTTCAGCACCTTCCAATCGGTCTCCTACAAGAGAAAAATAAACCATGTCTGATATCTTTAAAAATAGCAGGAAAATCACTGCAACCATATGTTACAAGTGTATGTGTGTGCTATGCAAAGTAATTTGCTACAAATGGGAAATAAAGCCTGGAGCGTTAGCAATACTCAGTATTTTACAGCAGACACATTTTGACGCAGACGTACTCTATGTATGCCACTTATCTGTGAGATGGATACAATAATTGTGTGTACCATCTTGAGGCACTGCAGGAGAACACTGAAGGCGGGTGCGTAGGGCAGGTAGGCTGAGCGTATTGAGGCTGTTGAAGTGGAAGGAGCAGTGGGGGGAGCAGTGTTGCCAGCAGGAGGAGATGTTGAACCTGCAGGCTTCTTTTCACTGACGCGCTTCTCTGGATCTCTAAAACAACAAAGGACCCAATTAACAGTCCTGTCAATATTTAGTTGACTGGATTTTTATGAGCAAAACTGATGCAGATAAGATGTGTGCGTCCTCACCCTGTGTCACAGTAGCAGTAAGGGCTGAACCTCATGGCCCCGTCTTTGTTGGGAACTCCGAGACGGTGAAGAGAGTCCGCTCTCATCATCAGGAAGAAGTCAAATACCTGAAGGAGAGAACACAAGTGAAAGAAAAGGAGGTCAGCATACATGTATGTTACAAAAGAGTAAAAGATGCACAAATGTGCACAGAAAAAATTAATCCTGCCCCTACCTGTAGTCTAATACTGGAGGCGATAGCTGAACAGTACTTGCTCTTGTAGTGAAGCTGCAAGTGGCTGATAAGCAACTCATACACGCGACTAGCGTGACTGGCTGGTAGGCTGTAAAGCTTGCTCTGCGAGGAGAGAAAAAGATGGAGGTTAATCACCAGATTCATTACCTTCACAGAAAACATCAAAACTCATAGGGAAAAAAACTGCAACACAGGTAAAAATGTTATTAGTGCAATTTCTTTTAGCACTTGGTTGTCTTAGGTTAAAGATAAAACTTAAGAGAAGTTAATACTACCAGAATCAATAGTGAAGATATTTTTTTCTGCTATTTCTACAAACATTACTGATATGAAGAGACCTTAAACAGCATCAGATAGCTATCAGCCAGACTGCATTAATATCTGTAAACATGCTTATGTAAAATGACTGAAAATACATTGTTATTTCTGCTGCCGGCCAATTGAAGACGTTTGTAAATATCAAAACAAATTAAGTTTGTGAGAGATAAGAACATTATCGAGTATTCAAATTTCAGATCCTTTTAAACTGTATCTTTTTCTGAAATAACTTCACAATCAGAAAATGTTTGTTTTTTTATCCAGCCCTCATGTGTACCTGCAGGATTTCCAGCAGGCCCAGTATAGCAGTCCTGACGTCCTCCATAGGAGACTCTGCTGTGGGATCTCTCTCAGAAACCTCCAGGGAACCCGAACACACCAAAGAGCGACTGGACACCTACAGAAAAAAAACACAGGAATGACTTCAATGGAATGGACCGAACTAAATGACCTCATAAGGTTAAAGTGAGACAGTGTGTGTGTGTGTGTGTGTGTGTGTGTGTGTGTGTGCGCGCGTGCGTGCGTGCGTGCGTGCGTGCGTGCGTGCGTGCGTGCGTGAATATATGTGTGTACCCGCTCAATAATGTCCAGCAGGCTGGTGAAGTGGTGTGTGTTGCAGCCCTCAGCGAGGTCCACCAGTAGCTGGGTGGCCTGTTTTCGGACGGCCAGGTCCCGGTCTTCAGCTATCCCACTGAGCTGGGGGATCACCACCGTTTCAATCAACTCATCCTGGAACAAGTCAAAGAAGAAAATAAGCGAAAGTGTTTTATGTTGTTGAATTTTATTGGCCTATACATCGATTCGGTACACTGATGTGTGTCATTTCATTTGTGGTAAACTTTGATGTAAGTTCACCACACATTAAATACCACACATCAGTGTACAACAGCGGACTTGAAAGTTAGTATGAAAGCAAATGTGCCGGTGTGCCTGTATGTCTGCGTACAGACCTCGTAGAGCTGTCGGTTGGTACTGAGAACGAAGGACAGGATATGAAGCACCTTGATCCTTATCACGCTGCGAGTCTCGTTCCTTTCAGAGAGTCAGTAAGATAACAAAAAGGGACAGGGAAGATTATGGTACAGCAGAGATGGGATCAGACAGGGATCGAGATGGTGATTAACAAATAAAACGTCCTCCTTATGTGCGTCCTACCTGAAGAATTTCTCCATGAGGCGGTGAAGGCTCTGAATCCAGCCGTCCTTGGCTGGCTGGATAGACTGGGCTCTGTACGAAATGAGGGTGAGCACTGATGCATCCTGTCGCACAAACAAGATTAAGTTAGAATAGAAGAAGCAGTATGTTAAAAGGACCAAATGAGAACACAGGATGACACCACGGGATGGAAACTCAAAAGCACTTACCGGTCTCTTGTCAGCACATTTCTCCACCAGAATGAAGAACTTCTCTGTGGAGCCGTGGTATCCATTCTGCTCGTACAGCTCCTCTACTGTGGTCAACAGCTCATACACGATGGCCTTCAACTCCGCACTGCCTATTGTCTGTGAGACAGCCCACTTGGTCAAAAAAAGCACTGGTATTTGAATCTGTGTGTGTGTGTGTGTGTGTGTGTGTGTGTGTACATGTGCAGTATGTGTGTGTGTGTGTACCTGGATCTGCTGCAGCAGTCGCTCTATGATTCCCAGCAGGATGTCCCAGGTGACCACCTGCAGCTCTTTGCCGTACTTCTTGATCAGTCTGGTGATGGAGAGGACGATTTCATAGGACACCACCTCATTGGCACACGACATGGCCTGAGTGGCAGAGGTGAGACAGCAACAGTCATCACAATTGATTTATTACGTTTATAGTATCAGGTATATTCTTGGGGTTTTTTTCAGACTACCTTCTATTGAGTCATTTCTCATGTATCTTTACTCATTGTTGTTCAATCTCGGCTCAAACAAAAAACATCCGGCGAATCTCTCACATGTCCTTCCACTATCTCTGCTATCTATTTTGGAAGGACACCACTGCTGCATCTGGGGCTTGTACCGCCCAGGACGGTTGAGATTGTTTAAAGAAATACAAACAAGCCCTATCCTAGAATAGATAAGCGGTGTAGCCAGACCATACTCCAGCACTGACACAGGTCTGAGGAGACTCGTCTGGCAATGCCAGAGTAGGGACAGGGGAACAGCTAATAAAGCCACATTGGATACTGCTTGATAGGAAATATCTATAGTATGACTAACACTATAATAAAACAAAGGGTGAGCCAACCTATGCCACACACTTTTGTACCTGGCAAAGCAGCATGCATTTAAATATATGTTTTTCACAGCGCAAAGTGACCAGAAAAACAGCCTTTTTGCCAAGAATGCATTAGTTTTGTTTTCATGTAAGCAATAAGACAATTCTGGCCCAGATAACATTAACTTTTACTATCAACACACATTGGGAACAGTGTACAGTACATGTACTGTATGTGTATGCGTTACCTTGTAGAAAGATGGTAGAACTAGTGTAGGTGTGTTTTTGAGGGCGGGGAGTCTGTGTGCGCCCCACAGTGCCATCCCAACAAAGAATACAGCTCCTCTCAACAATGGTGCATCCTCCATGTACACTCTGGTGGATGTTGCAGGTAGTTAGAGAGACACATATAACAGGAGAACCCCCCCCCCCCCACACCACAAGCTCAGAAATATGCTTAAATTGCTTAAACCAGGGATAATAGACCTTTTTCCACGGCAGACATGTTGACATGTCATAGTAGGAAAAGCACAGGTGTATTCAAAACCATTAATGATGGCTGCATTCCACTTAGGAGAGGCCCTGGTATTGAGTGCATGCTGACTCACTGAAATAGCTTACTGGGACACTTGATGGAATTGAGCCATCGTTAAGGTTATCAATTTCAGCTGTGCTTTTCCTACTATGACAAGTCAAAATGTCTGCCATGAAAAAGGTCTATACCTCTCCTCCATTATGCGGCACATGGTATAAATTGCACTGTGGCCGAGGTGAGTCCCCAACACCTTCCTCATCAACTGCAGAAGCACAGAGCAGCACAACACGGGGGAACAACAAAGAGGAGAGAAGAACAGAGGAGGTGGTTATGAATAATGCATAAAGTGTGTGTGTGTGTGTGTGTGTGTGTGTGTGTGTGTGTGTGTGTGTGTGTGTGTGTGTTTGTGTGTGTGTTCGCTCACCTTCCAGCAAGATTCACAAAACTCCTTGACGTTGACAGTACGACAGAGTGTGATGATGAAGACAGTGAGAGAGTCTGAGGGCAGGCAGTTGTAACACACCACTGCATCCAGTACTTGTAGTGCCACCTGGACACATCACACACAACCGGATCAAAAGCGGATCAGCATCGAATATATGCAAAGGCCTGCAGTCCAACCTCAACTGAGACTAGTGTTGAACACAAACCAACAAACTTCATTACCTTTACACAGAAACAATACAACTCTGAGGTTTATAAATGCAACAGAGTAGGTTTTAATAGATTGGCATAGTTAATTATGTAGTTAATAAGTATTGATTATGTTTATGTAATCATTGTTTGTTTACAATAAAACCATATGGAAAGTACAGATCATTTAAAATAAGATTTGTTCCCTGCGTGCCGCAGTTTGCTATGGCAACATGGTGCTTTTAAATTACACATTGAGCAAACACAGTATTCATTGTGATAAGCAAGGCCCACTGCGTCCACACAATTTAAGTAGAATAAAATGTTTGATTTCAGGTTCTTCATAATTTATTCCAAGATCAAACTTTTTATTTTCCAACGATGGTGAAATGAATGGCTATTAACCCTTTTTCACATTTACCTAATTTACTGTATATAATGGTCTGGACCACGGATTTTGCACATTTGAGGAAAAATGAGAAAGTACTCACATTATTTGTTGGACCTGTGAGCCTCTAAACCATATAGATGACTTCATTGGCTCAATAATGTGTCTTACTATCAGTGACCAACAGAAACTTTTTTTCCTTTTTAAGATTATTTTTTTGGGGGCTTTTCCCTTTATTTTTGAAAGTGGATAGATATGAAAGGGGAAGAGAGATGGGGGATGACACGGAGCAAAGGGCAGCAGGTCGAATTTGAACCGTGCGCCGCTGCAGGACTCAGCCAACATGGGGCGAACGCTCTTACTGGGTGAGCTAGAGGGCACCCCAGAACAACAGAAACTTTTGAGCAGGGAAGTTCAGCGTGTACTGTTGAATGCTAACTAGCTGTTTGAACGAAGAATGTGTTGATTGTTCTTCTCGGTTGACAATTAAATGTTAAACTGCAGTTATAGTTGCTTCAGTTTAACAGAAATCTAAAAGTAACAATAAGAAAAAAAGAACAAATACCCACCTCAATATCTGTTGAAGATGTTGTTCTATTGCACAGGAAACAGATTTTCCTACAGAGAGCACAACAGAACAATCATGTAAAATGTATGTCAACCACATTTTTGGGATAAAAACAAACAAACAGAAGTGTGTATATCAGGCTGTATCTCTAACTTACTGGACCATGATGGAGACATTTTGGTCCAGGTAGCAGCTGTTGAACTTCACCAGGTTTACGAGCACGTGGAGAAAGTCGGAGGTGAGACCTATGTCCATCCACAGGAGGACAAAGCGTGCTGGGAGAGAGGAGAAAACGCAAGAACAGAAAAAAACATTACCCGTGAATATGGTGTGCAAAAGACCAGTCATGCCTTTACAAGTTACAACTACAAACATAACTACAAAGTTGTTTCATATTAGCTTGAACAAACCCAACAGTCTAGTATGCAACCTAATACAACCCATTTTTTTCACAGCGTTTACAAGCTTATTTTTTTTAAGTTTTACCTATGTCCTCTTCCAGGTAAGTGATGTCTTTCCCGTTCTCGGTTAAGGCTTTGAAGACTTCCAGCCTATCAGAGAGGTCCTCGTTACACGGTTGGTAGTCTCGGATCACCTTGAAAAAGTAGGCTCTCAGAGGGCCGAGCCGCTCACCCTTCACATAAACAGTGAACAGGACTTTATGAAATGCCAGAAACTATATTCACATTTCGTATTTGCTTGCGTTTGTCTATATACCTGTCCCTGTATAATGGCCCTCAGCAGTTGCAGGACAGCATGTCTGGCCTCAGGTGGCTGCTCTGGAGTCAGCATGTCCTCCACAGCTTTCCATACAGCCTCCACTGCATGCTAACATACACACACACACACACACACGTTTTGACAAACACAGAAGATTACATGTACCGCATCACCAAAAACAGCACACCCGTTGCAGACTCACCTCCTCAAATTTTTTCGTTTTGGCAAGATCACAGACGTGGTTCATCATTCGAACACGGTTACTCAGACCGCAGTCCGGTTGGAGCTCCTGAAAAACATCCAGGGGAAGAGGAAAGGCCATGACACCTTGCAAAACATGATGTGGAAAAAAGCATGGTGAGTTTGAGTGTGTATGAACGTGCACAGATGCTCGGTATCTTCTGCAGACCTTGATGATGTCAGTCGTAATGATAAACTCGGATGGTCTGGTTTCACTCTGTTTGCTCGGTGGCCGTGGGGGTCCCAGCCCAAAGATCCCCTTCACCTTGTCCTTAAGACTCTCCTTGCTGGGTTGTTTATTCATGGCCCAACCTGGAGAAGTGATAGACTAAACAGGCTGAAGGCTGCCTGGAGAAAGAGCAACACACATTTAGGAACATTTGCATCAGTTAGCTTAGATTATTATTACAATGCAAAACCTAATACCTTAAGGCCAACTAAAGCACCGGACATTCTTTAAATGTGGCTTGATGTGGCTTGCCTGCTAGCAATTAGATATATGGTCACAGTAACAACCAGAACCCATTGCAATTGTTAAATCAATTTGCACTGAGCCTTTAAAAAGACGCTACCACTGTACATCACAATAAAATAAAACTAGAGGCACAATGGTAAAATGTTGACAAACAACAATTAAATTCCTTGACATTTGGACAGTGTGGAGTTGTAATAAAGATGTTATTGAAGTGTATCTTATCTATGATGAAATAGGTTTTCTATTTGATGAATATTGGCATTTTGCCATTATTTACATTTTGTCTCCTAAGCCATTTTTATGGATTTAAAAAAAACATTGTTTAGCTGAGGTGACCAGACACGCAGATCTTGAGACATCGTTTCATGATCGATGTAATTAGCAGATGCCGGACTAAACAATGGACACAGTCATAAATATGTGGCATTTAATGTGTGAAATTGTCCCTCTGCTGTTCTTCAGTAAAGGTTAATGCTTCAATTTTTTAATATTGTTTGCAGAAATGGCCTTTACTTCGGATGAGGTGATCCACTCTAAAAACCAACGACTGTTTGTGTGTTTCCTTATGGTGTTTTCGGGTGGCAGCACAAAAACTATTTACCTCTCAATTTGTGTATTCTCATTAAAGGGTTGCATACTATAGGCTACTATGTGTGGTGGATATTGTCTTGCCTCTGACACCGGACCAGACAAAGTTGGTGGCAGCATGACACTATCTTTACATTTTCAAAAACAAACTTTTATTACACTATGCATGGATGAATACACAACAACTGGATGTAAAGGAGTATGTTTTTATGAAACCTGGGCGTGAACAGACCCTTTAAGTCTCCCACCCACTGCTGAAGTAAAGTTTGAAGTCCCAGTCTGTAAATGTATAAGTAAACCCGGGGGGCAGGTTTGGACAATCTGCTGTCATGTGGACTTGACAGAGTCAGGGGGAGGGGAAGTGAGCAGACAGACAACGACTGTTCTGTTTTAGTTCAACAACAACAACAACAACAACAACAACAACAACAACAACAACAACAACAACAACAACAACAACAACAACCACCACCACTACTACCACCACATCGGTGCAAGGTAGCCTCCGACCAGAGCAAATTATATCTGTGTACACTTGACAACATAAACATGGTATAATCAGGAGAAATGCACAATGGCGCTACAGAACCGTTAGCTACGCTTTACGTTACATTCCCTGTCATGAGCTAGCGTTCCTCTGTGGCATTCAAGGTCTGGTACCTTTAAAAACAACTCCTCCCTATCCTCTCACCTTACTGTAAATGAGTCGCTTTCGGTTTCATAGATTCACAGCTTCGTCCATATGCCGCCAACAGAGCCGTCTGCGTCTGTGCATTGATATAACTCAGTATTTGCTGCTGAAAGCTTGTTCTCGTCCAGGCTCACAGTCCTCCTCCACTCCTCAACCGGATGACACACTAATGCTGTAAAGGAGCACTTCCTACAAAAACACGTTTGTTACTTTCGCTGATGGGAAATGTAGTTCTGAGCAAGCTAAAGCCAAACTATGCTAAAAGCCCGTTAGTCTGGGTTTATATCATGACAAATGAAGAGCGAAACATCTACACAATAGTAACTGTTCTGTTTCGTAAAACCGTTTACTACTCGAATGGTAGCTAGTGATAAGTTACAAGTTTACCATAACATAACATGGTGCTGAAGTGAGTTCTTCATTGGAGTCATACGCCGTAAGCTAGAACAGTGTTTTGGCATTGTAAAGAGAAGCACTGGCACTGAAAATAAACAACAATTAAATATTAAACACCGGCATTAAAAACTATTTTATATGCAATATTGATATTTTTGCATTCTATGTTTTCAATGACAATCTTTTTTCAATGTTTCAGTTTAAATTTTCTTTAATCCTTTTGGCATGGCGGGGAGGGGGCAAATTTTTTTTTAAATTATTATTATTAATATTATTATTTCCTTCATGCATTTATTTAAAAAGTGGATTCAACTTCTCTGGTCCCCTCGTGACCATAAACCTCGAATGAGAAACCAACTTTAGCTTAATCTAAATGATTCAAGTCCGCTGCAGCAGCAGCACGAGGGGCTATGTAGTCCAGTGTTTTACTATGTCTTCTCCTTATTTCATGCAGAGGTCTGTTATCACTCGGAGTGGTGGTCAAAATGCTGGCTGTGTACCTGCGGACTCTCTCAGGTCTAAACTTACCAACAGAAGTGTGGATCCAGTTTCCTCTGTGGCCGTGAAGGTGGAGGAGGAGGAGGCGAGGATCTTTGAGCAAAGACCCTCCTCTGCCCCCTTTTCAACGGGTAATGTTTACGTTATGCTACTAGCTGAACACAGACACTGCTGCAGGTCACCTTTCAGAGGACATGCATGCTTAATGTGACCAAATTGTGTGGAGGGGGGCACTGTAGGCATCGCTTTAGGCAATATTAGCGCAACACCTGACAAGCACCGTTGTTAGTCTCTGCTCCTGACCACGGGGCGTCTATGGTGCTGCGAGAAAATCACTCTCTTCACTCTCTACAGAAAGTCGCCAGATTTGTTGCTAGTCGCTTTTTTGAAAAAAAGTCGCTAAGGGGGTCTGAAAAGTCGCTAAATCTAGCGACAAAGTCGCTAAGTTGTCAACACTGCATGTAGCAGAAGTAGCAGTGCTTCGCCTTCTGAGAATAGTTCCCAGTATGTATACGGTTAGAAGATGGCTGTGTCTCATGTGACCTTGTTATTTGTACATGCTGTGACTATACAAATCACAACATGTAAATAGCAAAATGTTGGCGTTGTTTTGTCACTTGTCTGACTCCTATGGATTTCTCTACGGAGGTGCCACAAGGTTCGATTCTCGGGCCAACTCTTTTCTCCCTATACATCAATGATGTGGCTCTTGCTGCTGGGAATTCTCAAATCCACCTATATGCAGACGACACCATCCTGTACACATCCAGCCCCTCTTTGGATACTGTGCTATCAAACCTCCAGGAGAGCTTCAACGCCATTCAGCACTGCTTCCAAAACCTCCGACTACTGCTAAACTCTGGCAAAGGCTTTTCAATCGTTCGCTGCCCACACGATTAGCATTACCACGCTCAATGGGTTGGAACTAGAAAACGTGGCAGTGTACAAATACTTAGGTGTCTGGTTAGACAGTTCCCTCTCCTTCCAGCAACATAACTCGCCTTCAATCTAAAGTTAAGTCCAGGATCGGTTTCCTATTCCGCAACAGGGCCTCTTTCACTCATGCTGCCAAACTCGCCTTGATGAAAATGACAATTTTACCAATTCTCGATTTCAGTGATGTCATTTACAGAACTGCCTCAAACTCTCTCCTGAAAAAGCTAGATGTTATCTACCATAGTGCAATACATTTCGTGACTAGAGCCCCTCTTAACACCGACCACTCTAACCTCTATGCATTAGTTGGCTGGCCCTCGTTACACACTCGTCGCTTAACTCACTGGTACCAACTCATTTACAAATCCTTGCTAGGCAAAGCCCCGCTGTACCTACACTCACTGGTCACCATAGCTTCACCCACCTGCAACCTACGCTCTAGCAGTTACATCTCCTTGGTCACCCCAAAAGCCTATTCATCCGCCCAGGTATGCTCAACTGTCATTCCTCCAACCTTTCTTGTCACACAATTTTTGTACACCACTAACTGTATATTGACTCTTTACTACATCTCAGCATTTATATATGCTGTCTATTAATGTATACTGTGATATTACTGATCTACATCATCATTTAGACCACACTTTGCACCAACTGTATATTGACTCTTTACTAAATCTCAGCATTTTATAGACTTGTCTATTCATGCATATCGTGTTATTTCACTATAGTCCACTATTTGCGCTAACTGTATATTGACTTTTCACTACATTCAACATCAATATACTGTCTATTCCAGTTAACTGTGTTATTACTGACCTATATCACTAACCAGACCACAATTTGCACTAACTGTATATCGACTCTTCACCACATTTCAGCATTTACATAGACTGCCTATTCATATATATTGCGTTATAACTGATTCAACACCACTAACTAGATCATAATTTGCACTAACTGTTTTTGTTTTGTTTTGTTTGGCTCTTCACTACATCTCAGCAGTGTTATAGACTGTCTATTCATGTATACTGTGTTATTACCATATCACTTTCGCATATCCTTCGTCTTACTTACACCTCACCTGCACCGGCTTTTGTAATGCCTACTTAATCTGCACTTTATGTAGCCTTTTGTATTTTGTATTCCTGTATTGTATTTAATGTGAAACTATATGTTGTCCTGCACGCTTATGCTTTTCTTGGCCAGGTCGCCGTTGCAAATGAGAACCCGTTCTCAATGGCTTACCTGGTTAAATAAAGGTTAAATAAAAAATTTTAAAAAACGTATTGGGATCAGTAGGCTAGATGGAGCCGGTTATCTCCAGGATCTGTGCTAAGCGAGGCTAGAGGTGGGTGCGTCAGACAGAGTTATGACAGGCACGGAGATGAGAAGGATATGTATGGACTTATCAAACTCTGGGGGATACGGTGAATAAGACAAAGTCCCAATAAGTCGGCGGTTTTGCAGCTTTGGTGGATAGCTTTCCCTGAAAGGTAAAAGGCTGTTATAGCAGCAAATTAATGCCAATACTTTTGTTCAGATGTCTGTCTACATAGTTTTTGCCATGTAGTGTTTTTTCTTCCTGTATTGCTATGCTGGGTATAATGTTTCTCATTCTCTCTCCCCTGTGCTCATTCAGGCAGTTGCCATCCAAAAACAGAAACGGACACTTTACCGTTGTCTTCACATAGCCGCAGGAGGAAACAGCTAAAAGTGGAATATGACAAGGATGAAAGTGTTACGCCGGTGAAGATAGAACACTGGGAATCTCCCGACTGGAAGAAACAGTTAGAATGCATCCGTGAGATGAGGAGCAGCCGTGATGCACCTGTAGATAACATGGGAGCCAAGACATGCTACGACACAGAGGCTCCTGCGCATGTAAGTGTGGTTGAGATTTAAAAAAAAAAAAAAAAAAAAACATGTATGTCTACACAATTCACTAGTTGTCTTCTCTGTCCGAACAGGTGAGACGTTTCCAGGTGTTGGTTTCACTCATGCTGTCCAGTCAGACCAAGGACCAGGTGACAGCCGCAGCCATGCAGAAGCTCCGAGCTCACGGCTGCACTGTAGAAAATATACTCGCTACTAATGATGAAGCACTGGGAAAACTCATCTACCCTGTCGGTTTCTGGAGGGTAATACACAAGTCTTTTTACCCTTCTCACCCTCCTTCTTTGTTCGAGTTTTGCATCTTATTGAATGGTTTTCGCACCTCCTTTCTCTAGACTAAGGTGAAGTATCTGAAACTGACATCGGCCATGCTGCAGAAAGAATTCGGAGGGGACATCCCAGATAGCGTGGAGGGGCTGGTTCGCCTTCCAGGAGTTGGACCTAAGATGGCTCACTTGGCTATGGACATCGCCTGGGACCAAGTGTCCGGCATTGGTAGGGACACACTCCTGAAGCATGCACAATCACTTACAAATCAAACGTAATAAAATACCTAAATGATGTCTAACAGAGCAGCGTGAATTCACATAGTTGAAAAACTGAACAGCAAGCTTCGGTCTGGTTGATAAAGTTGCAACATAGAAAAATAACAGCTTGCATGGAAATCTTCGAGAAGACATGTAAATCTGCAACATGTAGGCTAGTCCACATCACCATTTACTGTTTTCTAAAAATGCAAATCTGTACATGTGTGTGTGTGCTAAATTGTGACTTATTTTGCTTAGGCGTGGACACACATGTGCATCGTATCTCTAATCGGCTCGGCTGGCTCAAGAAACCAACCAAGAACCCGGAAGAAACGCGCAAGGCCCTGGAGGAATGGTTACCCAGGTAACAGTATAACTAATTAATTGCTGAACCGTACAACCCGATTAACATGTTCAAACAAATCTATAAAGATCAGAGTCACCCAGTCTGACCTAGGTACATACAGCACATCAGGATTGATAGGAACTCTTCAACGTACGATGTGTTGACTGATATATAAGGCGACGCTTGAAAATCCAAAATCTATGAATACAGGTTTAAAGTAAGCTTGTGATGTTCCTCTCTCACTCTGTCGTAGGGAGCTGTGGAGTGAGATCAACTGGCTTCTCGTGGGTTTCGGACAGCAGGTTTGTCTCCCTGTCAACCCTCTCTGCTCTGTGTGTCTGAACCAGCACAGCTGTCCATCCACCCACAAAATCTCTCCAACAAAGAGGCCTAAAGCTGGATCCCCACGGTCTCCAAATCCAACCTCTTCCTTTACAACAAAAACTGAACCAGAACAAGAATCTTCTGTTAAACACGAGAAGACAAAGAAGGAGCCACTGCCCGCACCTGTTTCCCCCACCGCACAGAGAAGGAGGCTAAAAAGCAAGGTTAAACATTGATTCAGTTGTTTTTGTCTGAGCCGTGACCAAATGTTGGACAAGAAAAGTTCAACTATATGCACACACACTGAAAACATGCATCCCAGCTAAACATTAATGTGAATGTGGTTCAGGATATTTTCATCATAGTTTGATTTGACACTATAACGACACCTTTTACACTTTATATGAGAATAAATATTTTTGTTAGTGCTTAATTTTTTTATTACCAAATAAAAAAAATGTATGTACAGAAACTGGATGTGAAGGTTATGTTTCAAGTTTGCCTTTGATTCCAGCAGAGGGAGTTTGTCTGTTGCATATGGAGGAAAAATAACAAGATCATAACCATGACAAATGTCAGTGCATCATCAGTAAACTCATGTATAGCCTTTTATTATCCTCTATAAATACTTTTCCTGAAATATACAATGTACTAAAGACAGTAAGGAGTCTCAATTCCTTAATTTTGAAAGCTGGTTGTGTTTATCAATTTAATAACTAAGGTTACATCTTACCCTATGCAATAAGTTGTTCCACATTAGTCATTCAGTGCACTTTATTAAACACTTCCGACTCTAAGACATTTGAAAGGGCAGATATAAACATGTTAAAGGCATGATGAATAGGACATTCAATTTGGGAAGGAACACAATAATTACATTAGTTCAACCACAGCCTAGATTCATAAAAACATGATTGAATTGTTGCAGCCAGCCTGTTGGTTACTGCTTAAAATACATCACAACTAGAACATAACTTCTTGTTTGGTAAGTTACTTCCCTACAGATTAAAAGGTGTGTCATAGCAGGAAAACCACAGGTGTAATTAATAGCAATATTAACTGCATCTCATTAGGTGTGTCTTTGCATGTTGGCTGACTGCCATGGCTTACTGGGACACTTAAATGGAACAAAGCCTTTGTTAATGTTAATAGTTACACCCGCGTTTGTCTCGCTACTAGCCACGCTGTCTTTTGGCAGCATGCTGTAGCTTTTATTTGTGTTATTTAGTGTTGGTTTTTAATTCTTAATGATGTTCTTAACTAAGGGAGAGCTAACTGAGCATTCACATGTATACTGTACATTTATACACTGAGCTTACAAATTACTGTTGGCTACTTGGCAGCTGAATGCTTATGGGCAACTTGACAGGAGGGATCCAGAGGCAATCATTACATATTTGTGTATATGTGTTGCTCATGGGCACATCAGCAGTGTTTAGGATTTTCCCCGACTTCCACTTTAAGGTATTCCATTCTATACTTCTACTTTACTACATTTCAGAGAGAAACATTACTATTACTTTTCACTTCTCTGCATTTATTTAAAAGCTTACTTACTTTTCAAATTGAGATTTGACATACATATTACATCAATAATAATGATATATTAGTATAACACAGACAGCAGCCACTTTGTATTATGATTATTTTCTTTTTCTTTTGATACTTCAGTATATTTAATACTTGTCTATAAAACAATTTAAAACTTGGCTGTCCTGGAGTAGTTCATAGACTCCTTTTCAAATGGGTAAATGCAAGTAAGCCTGAGTTTATATTTCATGAACCATTAAATCCCTTTATTGATCGCCAGTGAAGACAGGGACAGAAGGACTCTAGGATTCTCAGGTCACACAGTCTGGTTTCACATCCACCACTCGAGGCAAGCCTCTGCCTCTCTAGAGGGGCTGTATCAGGAGCAAATGTCCTTGGCCGCATTTAAAACGCATCTTGGCTGCGAACTTTATTTAGTTACTAAACAAATAATTGATTTACTGTAACTCCTAACAACAGCCTCATTGCTGCGCTGCTTCGTCAGGTGTGCGCTGCAGTGGACAGTGGCATCTGTTGTTCACGCCTCTTTATTCTCTCACCGGGTCGGACAGGAGGACACACGCCCAGTTGGAGAGGAGAATTAAGTGTTACGTGCGAGAAAAGCTTTCTAATCTCTGATCTCTTGGATTATTCCTCCGATGGACGGGATTTAGCCCCTGTCCGCCGATTTTGGCCTCTATTTTATGTACACGTGCGCACCATTTTTGCGCCCCTAGCACTTGCACGATGGATTACACACTCGTTAGTTTTAGCCTAGTTTTTGATGTGTGCTCTCAGAACAGTTGTGGATGCTAAATGATGATGGTCTTTTGGTCACTGGAGCGCGCAGCCGTACATTGGATTAAGAGCCAGAGACTTCCCACCGCTCTTGGGACAATTACCTGTTTATTCTCCTGAGACACATTGACCTGTTCTTTTGACACGTTGGGATGGAGAGCGAGCTGAGACCCAGGCTCTGTTTCCTGACCAAGGGAGAGCGCGGCTATGGGTTTCACCTGCACGGTGAGAGGAATAAAGGCGGACAGTTCATCCGCAAAGTGGAGCCCGGCTCCTCTTCTGATCTGGCCGGGCTGCGACCAGGAGACCGGGTGGTGGAGGTGAACGGGGAGAATGTGGAGAACGAAAGCCACCATCAAGTGAGTGATGGCTCAATAAAATGAATGTTTTAAAGAATCACAGACAAGTGCTTGCGTGGTAAAGAGATACACTCTCTGAGGTACAAACAATGAGTTCTATACCTGTTGGACCACTTTATCCTTTGCCTGCCTGAGGGGGGGTGTACTGAAATGGGTCAATGTGAGCCTTGTGGGAATCACTGGGTGTCTTTGTTATGCAAACTATGTTATATGCAGGTCAGTTCAGAGTGAACAACATGCCCTGAATGACATCACACTACTTTCATAACTTCCATGTGTCTTTAGCTCCTCTCTGTTACCGTCTCTCCTCCCTGCAGGTGGTGGAACGTATCCGTGAGGTGGAGCACCGCACCAGGCTGCTGGTGATCGACAGAGACACAGATGACTACTTCCGCAGCCGTGGACTGGCCTGCACCGAGGACCTGGCCATTGAAATGGGAACCCTCTCCCCGCAGCCTTCGCCCCGGTCCACCCCTTCTAACTCTCCCTTACCCAGAGAGAACTCACCCCTGTCACCCAAACCAAACCACACACACTCATTTTCCCCTCCTGCTGCAGACGTGTCCACACACACAGCCACACAAGTTAATGACAAGAGATCCTTATTGACATCAAGTACAGCGACAGACACAGAGGTAAGAGTGGGCATTAATACATTAGACCCTTGTCTGTGGGTCTCTCACACACACTAACAACATAGTCAAATGTCAAAAACTTAGAGGGCTTTTATAGATTATCTGCATAGTTTTTAATAGAAGATAAAGGGAGAGAGGAGTCCAAATTGAAGTGGTACGTTGGTGTCTCCGGCTAGCAGCAGAGAGCCAATGTGTTACTGTGTCAAGAGTGCGTGTGACACTGAGCGTAGAGTCTTTAACCTGATGTCTGTCTAGCATTAATCTGACTTGAGCACTTGGGTGTTAGGCCGGTTGGATTCAGTCCCAAAGCAGGGCCTTTTGAAAGAGTCTAGTGACTTTGGGCTGAAAAAAACAAACAAAAAACAGGCTTTTGGTATTCCTGCACAAACCACAAGTGCCCAGATGAGGAGAGACAAACTGATCAAATGAACTGAAGAAGCCACAAAAGTGGAGACATTTATGCAAGTTAACATTGGCTGGCTTAAAGGAAATGAATCACTATTTTTGGTTTGAATTTATTATTCCATTCAGATGGATGTCTTGGACATATATAATACCTACACATGTGCACAAAACACACTGCACAATCCCTCTTCTTCCAGCAAAAGTTAGGCAGTAAAGTCAGTGTGAGAGCACACACATGCACGTTGTAAAAAAGAGTCTGCAGGGAAATTAAACAGTGACTGGATAAAACTGAGTAGAGATAGTGTAAAAACAGCAGGTTTAAAAGGCTTCCTCATCTTCTCTACGCCACAGTGGGTTTTATTGTCCCGTTTTTAACTTCAAACACCTGCTTTACAAGCTACTGTTGTCTCTAAGGTGTGTGAACATTTAAAATGCATATTGTATTTAAAGAGCGCTGGCCCTTTATGCATACCGAGTGTTAACACATACAGCTGTAGGATTCTTCCCTGCTCACCTGATCATGTTTCCTGCAAAAACCTATAGAATGTAGGCTACTTATTGTTTAGTCGACTTAAATGAAAGAGTGTGATAAAGTGTTCACTAGGTGGAGGTGAAAACCACATACTCACTTCACTGAGAGTTGCCTTACAGGTTTTTTTTCGATTGCTTGAGCATTATTTTGAAAACCGAGACCGGTTTTTCAAAACACTACACACAATTAGCACAACCACACACCCAATTAGCAGAACACCTCAGACCCTTTGCTAAATGAAATACTCTTGCAAAAACGATACACTAATTCATAAAAAACATGAATTAGTGAAACATTTTGTTACCATATGAAACACATGTTTCATATGACTTAGTTCTGTTTGAACCAGTTACACACTGCTGTTGCTAACCTAAAACACTTTTAGCAATTCTACTTCTCAGTGATTAGAGTACTGTAACTGAAGTACACAGAGAAAGTGCAATTACAGAATAAGTTCACCAAACCCTACACAAGACCAATGCTGCAGACTGAGGAAAATATAATTTATTTCTCTCCATATACCCAAATCAGTCAACATGGAGAAACAACAAAACAAATCCCAATTTTCATACTACTACAGTAGTGTGCATAACACTGTTAGCTCAGCAAACAACAGACAAACATAAAATACTGTATCCAGTACAGGTTACAATTACTGTTTTTTAAAAATCTGAAAATACAGTACAGAAAATACTAGACTTATGGCGTTTTTCCATTACATGGTACCTGCTCGACTCGCCTCAACTCTACTCGACACACTGTGCGTCCGTTTTCCATTGCAGATTTTAGTACCGCCTCAGCGTGGCTGGTCGTTATATGCCGGCTTGACGCACGCACAAGTATAAACATCAGGCCACTTGAGCTTGTGGAGGCTCCACGCAGAGCTTTCGCCGTATACTATGTAAGTGGCCTGGTATTTATACTTGTGCGCTGGTGCGTGCATCGAGCCGGCCATGTGTGCGTATACTTAGGCTACGGCGAAAGCTCTGCTTGGAGCCTCAGCAGAACTGTAAAACAAGCGGCGCCGCAGGAAACTGCCGTGACCTAACGCGACACACACACAGAACGTGGAAGGTGTGTTGTTGCCACAGCCAGAAGACACATTTAGTTTCAAATGAAGCTGGAGGCAGCAAAAAAAAAACCCACAGCTGGCTAAACTATTTAAAGATAGCGTGTTTGTTCAAGACACCCCCGTCTGTCGCTTTCACGTCACCTTTTGGTATCGGCTCAGCTCTCTTGGAACCTCGACTGAAGTGGTACTAAAAAAAAGTACCTGTTAGCAGGAACCAGGGACTTTTTTTCGTAATGGAAAACCAAAAAAGGCGAGTAGAGTCGAAGCGAGTCGAGCAGGTACCACGTAATGGACCAGCGTTATTACTTGCTGCATTTATATAGTGCTTAAACCTGATTGGTGTGTCTACAATTAAACAATCAAATGTGTTTGCGCACCTGATGGCTGTGTTTCACAGATTGGCTCATAGGTGTAGTAATTTGTCAGTGCTTTGGAATTGCAAGGTAGTGACATCATGACATACTTCTGTGTCTAATGTATGCAAGTGTGTTTAGTGTTTTGCAAATCACTGTGTGTATTGTTTAGCAAAAGGTGTGAGGCTGACATTGGTGCACATATGGGACAATGTTTTGCTCATTGAGTGTAAGGTTTTGATAATTGTGTAATACTTTTGATTTCAGTGTGTAAGCAATCGGCAAAAACTGTAATACAAAGGTCCCCCATGTTATTCTGTTTTGTATACATGGATTTAAAAAGTCAAATTAACTAATTGTGTGTGTGTGTGTGTGTGTGTGTGTGTGTGTGTGTGTGTGTGTGTGTGTGTGTGTGTGTGGCAATTGATTTGGGACATGATAAATATAGTAAACACGCCAACAAATGAAACAGAGACCTTTAAAACCAGCAGGAGACATGATGACCACAGCGACCTGACCTGTCACCATGGTGATCTGTCACCAAGGTGTTCTGTTTAATCACTATGGCTCGCACTCGTCCTTTTTAAAAAAAAAAAATATTTAATAACATAAGAAATACAGTAAATACATAGAAACAAACATGGACAAAAAGGGGTGTATAATATTTACATTAAAGACGTAAGGCATTGTAGATGTTTAGAGTCTGGACGGCTTTCTTGTTATTCCTTTAAAAGTTTCAAAATATAATTTAATGTAATTTTTTAATTGGTGACTATTCGGTTTTCTTTCATACCATTTACTTTATGGATATTACATTTTCCAAATAGAATTAAAAGATTCCAAATGAAAACATGGTATTTATCCAAATAATGTCCTTCATAGTAAAAAATAATATCTCTACTTTATCATTTTATCTTAGAGCCACACAATACATTAAATACATTCTCAACATCAATCCAAAACAATCTGACATAAATACACTCAAAAATCAAATGTGCAGTCGTCTCTGTGAAAACACCAAAATATATGCAGCATTCAAGAAAGATCAGATTTATATGTCTTTAAAATTGTTTTGTTGGGTGGCCGGGTTGGATCAGTGGTGGAGCAGGCGCACATATGCTTCGAGGTTTATGCCTCGACGCAGACGTCCCAGGGTTCAAATCCGCCTGTGACAATTTCATGCATGTCTACCCCCTTTCTAACCTAGCTGTCCTGTCAAAAATTAAAGGCGGAAAAGCCCAAAAAAATAATCTTAAAAAAAAAAATATATATTGGTTTGTTGGGTAGATGTAATGGACAATATTAAAATACACTTCATTTACTTTATTACTGACAAAATATTTATTATAATAGGTAAAAATCTCATTTCAATTGATATTTCAAAGTGGTTATTCCAATAAATAAAAATTATGCCATTTAATAAAACATCAGTTCTAAATGTAGACTGGTCATTAGACACATTACTACCCTGCAACAGTCTTACAAAACACATGGGTACAGCATCAAATACTATGCTATATAATCATGCAGTTATTGAAATATTAAACTTCATTAAGAATTCTGAAAGTGACTGTTCTCATTAATCAATTGTGAAATCCTTAAAATATTGTTTTGGACTCATTTGAGATAACATATTGACTTGTTCTTATCTTTACATTTTTATTTTTCCATATCAAATGTTTATGTGGGGAGGGAGGGGTGGGGATTGTGTTAATAAATAAGAAGCCAACATAAAGGAACGATTTGGAATGATATACACAGTTTATCTTTATTTATTATATAATGTTAAAACCTTGAAAATTATATTAGATGTATGGAAATCAAGAACATTCAAACCTACTTGATTGTATGGATTACATAAAATACTTTTATTTAATTTATACTCTTTATTGATCCCCAATGGGGAAATTTAAATAGTGAGGCTTATTTTTCCATATTACAGTATTATTCATACAACCCTGTGGATTGTGTAACTAATGGTGGACAACACTGTGTGTGTGTGTGTGTGTGTGTGTGTGTGTGTGTGTGTGTGTGTGGATGGAGCGAGCATAAAGGTCAGAAAGATCTGTCAGGTCACAGCAGTGTCACTAAACAGTCACTATCCATGGGCTACCCTCAGGACAGGGACTAATACGTGGTCATGTCACGGAGCGCACACACACACACACACACACAAACACACACACACAAACACACACACACAAATAGCCAGCATGTACCATGTTGTAGAGGCAAAGGTCCGGTCAGCAGGTAAGTCATGCAATGTGTCAGCTCTTGTCGTTGGCCATTACGCTCAGAATCGGTGTTAATGTCTCTTAACCATATCCACTTAACCCACTGTGCTCAGCTCCTGGCAGCCACTTTCTCCTGCTTAGCTCATAGTACACCTACGGTAGGGCTGGGCAATACACCTGAAATCAATATTACAAAATGAATGAGAAACTTTTTCCAATGTCATTTTATATTACCTCATGCCAAATGTATGCTAATTAAGTATAAGACTGTGCATTACATCATACACAACTAGTTTATTTAAAATTACAATTTGCTTGGAATCACTGATTCAGACAACAGAGATCATTTGATATGATCATATTGTCTGGATGTGACTGTACTGAAAGCTGATATGCAATATTGAATTATTGCACAGCCCTAACCTGCACAATCTAGTGCAATCCACCACAATAGCCCTGCAGTAACTCCAGCTGTTGTGAAGCTTTTCATGTTCGGTTTTTGTTGACACTTTGTCACAGAGGTGTTGATTAAACTCTATGGTCATTTTTGAGGCCATAATTAGTGGTGGTGTTGTTATTAGAGGACAAAACATTCAGTATAATGCAGTCAACATCACCACAGACTAAAAAGTGATCATATATTAAAGGACCAGACAGGTTACTTTACATGTTTTTAGTACCTTTACATATTTGCCAAACATTTTCAAATGTATGCTACTGTATACACACTATATTTTTGGATGTTTTCTTCATACTATTACAAGCAGCCATTCATTTCTGTCCAATGTGAAAATCTGCAGGCTCTTGAAACTCGCTCGAGTTGTGTAATCCATCAAAATGAACACAAAGTCCGCATTGATTTTTGTTTTATCATGCTCATATTATCTTTGCAGGACAAAGCAGTGCAGACTATTCAGATCAAGCTGCACTTAAAATGCTTTACCACACAGCACAAACTGATAATGTCACTTTGATTAAAAACATGAATGCACATTTGTTGTCTACTGTGATAGATTACACAATTCAAACAAGCTTCAGATCTGTTAGTTTTATATCATGAAATGAATGGAAACCCCGTGGTCGCTAGATTGTACAGATGTACCTAATAAACTAAATTTAACTCTAAATTACAGACTTGTTCCCCCCGTGTTTTTGTAAAGTTCTCATTTATGTCCCATTGTAGCTACAGGTGCAGCCCTCACCACAGTCGGCAGTTGAGCTCCTTCCCCGTCTGTGTCACCTGGTGAAGGGGGAGAACGGCTACGGCTTCAACCTGCACAGCGATAAGAAAAAGGGTGGACAGTTTGTGCGTTCAGTGGACCCCGGCTCAGCCGCTGTGAGTGCAGACATCAGGCCTGGAGACAGACTTGTGGAGGTACCACACCAAAACGCACACACATTGAAATAAATGGGGCAGAAGAATGACCCCCATCTCCTTTTTCAGAGTATATATGCAGGCTCGATGCAGCGCCCTTGTCAGAGGTCAATTTTAGGCAACTGTTTGGAAAAACAATGCCAACTGCTTCCCATATTAATCAGGTCTGTACTGATTTTAGGTGTGATTGGATCAGATTAGCTGGGTTTAGTGTGGGTGGGAGAGAGGTGTTAAGGGGGAAAGGAAGAAAAGACAACGTGGGACAATCTTGAATGGAGGTGTAGAAGAGGGGCTTGTGTTTCAGTCTTTTCATGTGGACATGTATGCGCACCTGCATGTACATCACAGGCTTTCTGATATGTGCGCTTGCATGAGTGAGACTTTGTTTCTATTTCCATCAGTATGAAGTGTACAGTTTATGTTGTGTAGAGGTAGAATGTAGAGGCAGGAAGGGAATTCATGCAAATAAACTTGCTTCTACTCAAATCACAGATGATATCTGTTTTTGGTGTGTGAGGCATAAAGTACTGTACCTTCTGCTTGTGTAATGGCTACTTCCTAATATCTGCCCCGTCTCCTGTCTGTCTCATTAAGCTTCTCAACTGTTGTTCCTGCATCTCTTCATTTTTACTTTCCTCCACTGTTTCTGTGTCCTCTGACGTCTCAGGTGAATGGAGTGAACATAGAGGGCCTGAAGCACTCAGAGGTGGTGCTACTCATTAGAGCAGGAGGTGAGGAAGTGCGCCTCCTAGTGGTCGATCAGGAGACGGACAAGCTCTTCCACAGACTGGGGATCACACCCAATACCAGCCATGTTAAAGGTCAAATTGTACACACACATACACAACTCTCTTTACTCTCCAAACAAAATGTCTCATGTGTTTCTGTTTACTCTCTCACAGATCTTCATCTGGATGAATCAGTCACAGAAAGCGCCCCACCCACCCCCTCTCCCACCACTGAACTCCCCACCACAGATCCACCAATAATAAACGTCACGCTGACAGACTCCCCGATCACAAATACGTCTCCAAAATCCTGGGTCAATGGGAGCTCAGCATCTCATTCCTCGATAAGTTCCACCACCCAATCAGAGATCAGTAGCTCGGACATGAGCATCCAGGTGAGAGAGGAGGCAGGAGAGAAACAAAACAGTCAGAAAATTAGACATTGGTGTGTGTGTGTGTGTGTGTGTGTGTGTGCATAAAACATGTACGTTTCTGTGTGTTGTAGGTCCCTAATGAGGACAACAGGTGTGGTTCGGACCCTTTCGTGGACAGTGGCCTCCGTCTGAGTCCCACAGCCGCTGAGGCTAAACAAAAGGCCCTAGCCAGCCGCAACAAGAAGAGAGCACCTGTTATGGACTGGAATAAGAAACATGAGATCTTCAGCAGCTTCTGACCCCAGAATGCAACAAGACAAAAAGAGAAGAACAGCATAGAACAAAGAATAATATTGTGATTCTTCAAAGTTCATATTGTAATTTTAAGTACTGTACCTCAATGTTGCAGAGGCACGGTAAAAGAAAGAGTAATGTGAAAAGGAAAAAGGTGCAGGTAGTAACATTCATAGTAATATTCCTAAATTCTGCTCTGTGTAAAAATAAGATAAAGATATCAAATAGTATTTTTCTAGATGCTTATTTTACAGTGTCTATAAGAACAAAGACATATTCTATGGATGTGTCAGAAATCTTACAATACACTGCATTAAACAATGGCATTAATGACTGGCAGACCATCTACTGAGAGGCCCATGGTGCCTGGTCAGTACACAGTGTTTCTCTTCATTAAATCATAGTCATTTCAGAGCCATAGTAACTATGAGTCTGTAACAGCCTATATGCATGACTGATTTTAGGCCGTATTTTCTGTAGATACTCTTACTGTTGTAACTTTGGTAGATTTAATTTTTTGAAGTAATTGTTTAATGTCTTTTCAATTTACAATGAGCTCATCACAGCTGAATCCTGGAGTAGTTATATTAACTTTTCATTTGTCAATTTAATGTATCATATCACTTTTAGATGTAAATACAGAGGAAATGGTATAGAGGCTGAGTTATGAAATGTATTATGTTGGATCACCTCAGTGCTTCTCTTCAATGATATCTGTAAAGGAAAATATTTAAGCAAATTGTTGACTAATGGATGATGGTTGTTAAGGATGTGTCTCTCAAATGTACTTGGTTCTTCTCACAATGTGAAATAAACTTTCCAAGTATGTGTAAATGCCACAGTAGAATGTCAGTTATCAACACATCGTAGAATGTGTCATAAGTTTGATGAGCGGAAGCCCACTACTCATGTCGTTTTGAGCTGATATTAGGCCCTGCAGTTGGTAGCACCAACTGACCTAACAGACTTTTTAACTGCCTCACCAAAGCAAAGAGCAGATACTCAGTGGCTTGACCTGGTCTTATATCTACAATCTATCATAGTAGGCTAACTTACTTCAGCTAACCAGCCACTTGCTTAAGCTGCAGGGTCATCAGGTGGGCACCCTCTCAATGACTAGTGTTTTGTTGAGTTGGGCCCATGTTTGCAAGTGACCTGCAAATGTAGACATTATGAACTTTAGTTCATATCAGATCATATAATCATCTTTGGCCACCAGGAGCACCATTATTTAAATGTATCCCTTTCCCAGACTGCAACAGTACATTGAGATGTGAACAAAAGGCCAAATAAGGATGGCTACAGAACAGGAAATACCTGTTCATGTCAGTTTACAGAAGCAATAAAACAGGGACATGCACAATCAAACAGTTATCTTCAACTCCTGTGTCCTCTTTTTTTTTTATCTCTCTAAACAATGCCTGCTTTCAAACATGTTTATATAAAAAGCATTTTTGTCTGTCACAAACAATCCAGACCAAAAGCTCTATACACTGTGTGTGATGGTGTTTGCTTTATACAATTATCTCAATACAGAGGTGATATCGTTATATATTGGGATGGAGACAGTGACAGAGAAGGAAGGAGGTCTCAACTCAAGGATTTTCCTGAACTCACTCTGCCCCATCTCTACCCCAAGCCTCAGGGTTATTATGGTATTATTATGTTATTATGGTAGTAATGAAAGGATAATGTGCACTGTAACAGAAGCCTGTAATTATGGTGCTGGAGATGAATCAGATATGTGATTCGTGGGAGATTTCTGACAGACTAATAGCTTATTCACATTGTGTATGTTGTCATGTCTGAAAAGGAATCCATGTTCTTGGAAAGATGGTTTTAGTGCACACACACAAAAAAAACAATACCAAACAGTCCTCCAATATTTCTGCAATATGTTTTTGTTGAAGCTGTTTTAGAGGTGTTGATTTAACTCTATGATCATTTTGGAGGGTGTAGGTTGTGGTGCTGTTTATCTGTATTACGTTATACAGAGTAGACTGTTCAATAGTTTAAACATGTGGCTGCTTTTCCTTTTTCTTGATCCTGTTTTCCTGTGTTTAACCAATAATATAATAGCTTTCAAAACTGTTTCGCTCTGTGGTGCTCTGTTAGTTGTCACATGTCAAAGTACTGTTTGTGATTCTGTTTGTGTAAGATTCTTTTTTATTAAGCTCCAGAGTGCAGATGTCTAGAGAAGGGCAGCTGAAGCTGTACAGTGAGGAGAGGA
Source organism: Sander vitreus (assembly GCF_031162955.1). Classification (NCBI taxonomy): domain Eukaryota; kingdom Metazoa; phylum Chordata; class Actinopteri; order Perciformes; family Percidae; genus Sander; species Sander vitreus. The sequence continues at coordinate 11,456,345 of NC_135856.1, read as the reverse complement.
AGGTGGCTTAAGCTGGCTGTCACTGGGTGACACCTGTCTTCTGACATCCTCTGAGTGGGTGGACTCCATCTGCGTTAGAGTCAGTGGACCAGGGGAGGCCAGCGACGTGGACGCTGTTTCTGGAGGATCCAGCCATGAGGCAGGGCTGACCTCATACACCTGTGGCAGGTGACACATGTCGCACACATGCACAGTCACGGCAGTCTGTGTGTGTGGCAGCTGCACCAAGACTGTCTGCGTTTGTGGAGCCTCCATCCCAAGGACTGTCTGCAGGTCACGTGGCTCCATCATTCTTGTCTTTGTGTGAGGGGCCTCCGTCAGTGAGGAGGAAGACTCCATCACTGCTGTCTGCACTGGTGTCACACACAGCTTCTTGGCCTGTTGAGTGTCCTCTTCAGGATTAGATGCAGATGCAGCAACACAAACAAACAAAAAACACTGATCAGGCTTCTTACTAAGTTGCTGCTCCTTAAAACTGCATTAAACAACATGTTAATACTAGTATTTGATCAAAAGACATTTATTTGAAAAGGTCATAACTTCTTGACAATACACAATTCAGTATTCAGCAGAAAATACAAGGGCCATCTGCACCGTAGTGTTATTTTTCACTTTGTGGGGAAGTTGTTTTGTGTCATTTATGTTAAGTCTGATAAAATATACAATTGGAACCTTAACTTCATTTTAAAAGTCTAAGTAAGCTAGCTTGTCCTCCACAGTCTCCTGTATTCATGTAAATGTTCAAAGTTTTGAACTAGTTTACCTCACTTCTATAATTTAACATATATATTTCTTGTTTGTAAAACCAATGTAATTTAACAATCTGTGATTTAAATTAGTCAAATATGAGCTAGTGTTGTCCCTTGTCACCTTTTTTTTCATCACCCTTCACAGAAATGTCGTCTTACCTTTAACTCTTCTCTGCCTCTTCCTCTTTTTGCCCTACACAAAAACAAACATCTGATATCAGCTGATAAAATCTCTTTGCAGTGACTGTTTCATCAGCTCTAGTGTAATGAGTGTTTAGTGATAGAAACATGTACTGTATGAGGGTTTACTTACATAGTTATCTCTGGTGGTCCATTCGGGGTATCGCTGGGCGTGGAGCCGTCTTTCTTCTTCGGCCTTGTCGTAATATTTGGCCTGCTCTTCTTTTGTTAGTGACTTCCACTGTGGAGAGACGACAAGACACAGCTGACACACAACAACAGGCTGGATAGTGCACATGCACAAACACAAGCATTAAACACATTAATACCGAAATTCCTTTAAAGTTTGGTTTGTTCTCGTGTCATGAGACAATACATGAAAAGCAAAAATCACTGTAAAGATGTGAAGATTTAGAGTTGGAGGACTTTTTAAAAGCTTGGCTGTAGAAATCGTTTTTTTTTTTTCAAACATTGATTAATTGTCTCAAACATACAGAGCAAACACACTTACCTTCTGTCCCAGGACTGTATTTACGGCCGCACTCCTTATGCCTTTGATGTTTAATTGAGCCTCAACATTCACCCTCTGCTCTTTCATAAAGAGCATAAAGGCATTTGGCGGCTTCTTTATGTACGGACGGTTTTCGTCCTGCTGGCTTTCACACTTTCTCTTTCTACGGGAAAAAACAAAGTAAGATCTCATGTTAGCACTGTGTAAAAGTGTGAGGAAAGATGTATTTTAGAGAGAAAGCAGAATAATACAAGACGTGGGCTGTTGCGGGTGTTGTTAAATGAAAAAATAACTATATAAGAGGATTGTGATTTGATAATGAGTCTGCCATGTTTATGACCACAGATCATGAGTAAGTCAGAAAAAAAGAAAAGTACATTTTGACCAAAACTTACCTTGACTTGGAGGTGTTCAGTGGAGGAGCAGTAGAGACAGGAGGAGCAAAATGATCTTCTGCTATGACCTCGTACAACATCTCTCCATTCCTACACAGATAAAGACAGAAAAACACATTAGATAATAGAAAGAGAGTTTGTGATGATACAAACAAAAGCTCAATAGCTGTGTACACTCGTGTGTGTTTGTTTGCATTTGTGTGTGTGTTACTTACCACACTCCAACCCAACGCAGGCTCTGGCCTTCAGAGAGCTTCACCACAGGCAAAATGTTACACTGCAGACACAAAGACACACAGAACAGGTGATGAGACAAGCTGCAATAGTGTCATATGACCACTAGGTGTCAGGATTGTCCTCCCTTTAAATTATAATTACTGTTTGAATGACATCTGTGGAGTAAAATCACATCTGGAGAAATTACAACATACAGGTTTCTGTTGAGGGTCACAGGGGTCAGAAGGTCCGGTAACCACGGCGCAAACAGCTGAACAAGGGCCTAATTTATGCATTCATGCTAAATGATATCTTCGAGTCACTGAGAGCAAGTGGGAAGCATAGGAAAGTAAAATTCTGCTACATGCTTTAAGTGAAAACAATTCCCAGTCAGAGTGTGTGAGGTTAACCAGGGTCTTACTGGCTGTGGAGCAGCAGCAGGGTGACTGACGGCTGTTGCTGTCGGGACGTCAGCTACAGGCCACAGATACGGCAGACACTGTGGGGAGAGAGGGGAGGTTAATCAGCCGAAATACACACACTCAATACATCATGCAATTCAGTTTAACTGTAAGGTGTCCTGAAGCTTGGCCTGACATCAGAAACACACAGCCTTATCTAAACATGTGAGACACATCTGAGCATCGTTCATGCATGTAAGCACACAATATTTACTGTGATCTGACACAGAACACAAAAACACAATACTGGAAATCTACTTCATCAGACTGTCCAATAAAAATCATATAGAGCACCACAGGAACATGATACTGGGCAGAGAGATTGTGTTTGTTCATGTGTGTGTCATCCTTGAGTATTGAAATATCTTTATCAAATCACTTGTAAGAGAATGAGGAGACTTTAAAAAAATAAATTCAAGAAACAATCACAATAAATGGAAAGTCACCATTACCATGTGTGCCATCTTCTTCTTCTCTGGTTTCTTATCCAGAAAATTGTTGAACTAGGACAAAGTTACAGTCACTTGGTAGCTTCACTACCCTGATCTCTCATTAATTATTACTTTTGAATCATGACAAATTGGAAGTTATTAAGTTTATTGATCAGCAGAGCCTCACAGTGAACACGTGTGAAGGAACAACAGAGTGAGCTTGAAGCATCCTCCATTGACAAGCATCTGTATCACTACAGGTATTAATCAACCCCTAATGATACCTATCCCTAACCTTTACTTAGTATCTTACCTGTCCCTGGCTATATGCACCTGCCTGACTATACAGGTGACCTGGCTGTATAATGTCTCCCTGACACAGAAGTCCATCGTACATGGTGGGAGCAGCCATCAGTGGATTTTGCTGCTCAAACATATGAGAATCTGCCATCATGGGGATACACGCACCATATCCTTCAGCCTGACTTTCTACTGGCTGAGGGTGGGTGTTGAGTTCCAGCTCAGCAGGGACAAGAGGAGGAGATGGAGGGTTGGGTGTGTCAGCCAATATTTCATCTATGGCCGCCCAGACAGTGGAAAGCAGCTCTCCCCTCTCCATCTCCTCTATAGCACGCTCTATCTCTGCACTAACATCCATTTTGGTGTCAGAGATGTGCCGTCTCCCTACAGCTTGTTGTCACTGAACTCTTCCAGAAGAACGACTCCTGTCACACAATATATACATTATATATTATATTATACTAGATATATATTATATACTAGAGATATATTGTATGTTGTAGTTCACTACATGTATGTGACAGTTACTTTGCAGATATGGATTCACATACAAAATATATGATTGGTTAAGAAATTGTGATGATTTGTCTTAGGTTTAACTACTCAACAACATATACAGTTGTTCTAATTTGACCTGGACCAACTACAACATTAGATGCATCATGTTAATGCATCAATAACAATACTCCAAAATTAAAATGTAAACATTGAAACTTTAAAAGGGGCCAATCTGCATTATGAGTGTTTTTACTTTTATATTTTTATACTTTAGTTCAGTAAGTTTTAAAGGCAGCTACACACATTTACTTGTATAAAGAAGTAGGGTATTTTTACTTAAGTGTTTACGTACAATTTTGAGGTACTTGAATATTTCTATTTTCTGCCACTTTATATTTTGACTTCACCATATCTCAGAGGGAAATGTTATACTTTTTACTCCACTTCATTTATTTACCAGTTCTAGTTACAAGTTACTTTGCAGATTAAGATTTTGCGCACATTCTCCCAAAAGTTTATTTTACAATGACAGTAAGTTATACTGTATCCTTAAAGTATCCTCATTGACCATCTCCAACATTAAAATGCTGGTTTTAATCAGTAAGCCTATTTATAATAATGTATCTGTTATTGCAAATAAATATCAGTTAAAAGCTATCTGTTTAGATACTTACCTAGTAAACGTTAATGCTTTCACTGACGGTTCAGTTCGCTAACTTTAAACTGTTCTTGAGGTTAGAATTGTCCCACTTTCCTTAGTTTTGTCACACTGAATATATGTGTGGTTCACAGGTTGAAGTCTGCTGGTGAAATGAACTAATTCTGTTAAATTCTCATTGTATCGCACATTCTGTAGTAGGAATATGTCACATTATGGCGTTAGTTAATTCAAATATTCCATTCTCGGATTCCATTCCTATTTTTACAGTCTGTTCCATTCGCATTGTATTGCTTATTTCCGGCAGGTAACCAGTTGTGGAATGTAATTAAGTACTCAAGTAACCTACTATTTTTTTTAAAGATTGTTCTGGGCATTTCAGCCTTCAATGTAAAGGACAGTCAGATGAGAAAGGGGAAGACATGCAGGAAAATCGTCCAGGTCGGACTCGAACCCCGGACATTCCGCGTCTAGGAACACACCTCCACACGTGCGCCCGCTTCACCAACCGAGTCAACCCGGCCACGTAACCTACTAGTACAATTTTGAGGTAGCATACTTGTACATTAGTTGAGTACTTCCATTTTATGCTACTATAGGCCTATCTTTCCATTCATGTATTTTTCCACCACCACCAGCGTCTAGACTCCGGGGGAATCCTGTCCTCCTATATATTGTTATCTTCCAATTGATCTCTCCTTATTGAAATCTGTGGTGTTAATATGTGTTCTGTGCTAATCTGTTCGACAATCCAGGATGGTTCACTTTTTCTGTTCTGTACCCTCTACATTTATCCACCATAACACTAAACCATTACGTTTAATTAGTGTTTTACAATGTGCATGTAAAGACAGCAGGTCTGTTTGGCTCTTTGCATATTGAAACTCTGTCAAAGCCTTTCTGTATGAAATGCATGTACTCTGACCATCTTCTCTAACATGAGCTTATTAGTCAGTCCAGAGTTCCAGTGAAGGTGATCTGGGCACATTCAGGATTCAGTCATATTTCCAGTGATATCCCATGACTGGACCTGCTGGACCTGGCAGCTCAGTTTTGGGATAAAACACAGTCACATCACACAGTATTTTAAAATGCAGATGGAGGTGATAAATCAGTTGCAGCTGAGCATGTGTAAAAAATGTACATTGTCTAATCTCACACACACACACACACACATTCACTCTTCTTTGTCCACAGATAGCCTCTTTGGTGCATCAGTACAGCGCAAACCCATCTGATGCTTATGCCTCCAAGTTACAGTTAAAACTAAGGGAATATCAAATATGTGTAATTTGAGGATTTATGTGTGCCTGTATGGAATTAAGTTGGTCATTAATGGAGGTTTACACAATGCAGCATTACAGTAACTGTGAGGCCTGGTTATTTTCTAAAAGGTATACACCCCAAATCTTTTTTTTCTTACAAAAGACAACAGACTGGCAACTCTAACACCCGGTCTTCAGCATGCATGACAAAATTTATTTAAAAGATCCAGAGATTTTACAAACAAACTATAAATCATATAAAAGACTCAAAGCATTTTATTTTTCATTCCCACCTTCAAAAAAAAGGGAACATGACTGGTGGAAGTGACCCACAGAAAAACAAAGGGTACCAAAGTCCTACTGCCAAATTGCAATAATATCATGCTTTTTATTACATAAACAGAATTTTGGAAAAAAATCCTTCCTTCCTTCATCTCTTGTTCCCATCGTCTTTGCATGTATTAAAAAAAACTGTCACACCCTTCCTTTCCTTGAAACTCTTTGCATCAATGAATCTGCCAAAGAAAAATGTACACTGATCCTTTAAGATACAAAAACTGCTTGAAACATCAGCTACACAAAAAACACTAAAATTAACAAGCAACCAAAAACATTTCTCGTACAAGCTTTGAACTAGGAGACTGTGGAAACAGAACTAGACTTGGGTTCAGATTGTCTTGTATTTAAATTGATTAAAGATTGATTTGATTATATCAGTGGTCACAGTCTAGGTCAAATCAAGTGCCAATGTCTGATTGTTTCTCCAAATGTCTACACTAGAAAACACAGTATATTAATGAAAAAACAAATATGAATCCCTGTAGTCAATTTTGCTGGCAAAATCTTATTCCATGATAAATCTAAAAAGCCCTTGGTTGCCTGTACCTTTACATCATCATGACGATGTGCACATATTGAATATTGAAATAGCAGCTTGTCTCTACTACTTATTGTCCGTTTTCAAATTTCAGTGGCTATTGCTCTTTGGCAGTGTCCTAGCTCTTCTCTTTTTTAAGTATATTGTGCTCTACTCTCGTGAATTGAGGTGGTGTGTTGGTGTGTGAAGGGCAATCATATTACTCTGAAATATACAAAGCACACACACGCACGCACATACACGCACACACACACACACACAGTGAAGACACAGAGCATGCATACAAAATAAGCTGAAAAAACTTCATTTGCACCCCTACTGTGCACACATCATATGCCCGTCTAACTATCCAAAACATGCTTATAGGCCAAAAACAGGAACTCATGCGTGCCTACTCATGCAGGATCTCCCACACACACAAATGCAGCATCTCACACATAGATAGACGCACACCTCAGCAATATGGCAAAGTTAGTCATTGTAAAGGTGCGTATTAGTCCCAGTTTCACAGAGTTGTTTTTATTTGCCATTTAGTATTGGAATAGTTTTGCCAGTCAAAGACACTTAATTTCACAGTGCAACACAGTATGACAAACACTGACATTGGGGTCAAGACATATCAAACGGGTGAGGTTAAAAAAAAAAAAGTCCATACAAAAAAGAAAAGGTGGTCAAATAAAATAAAAAAAGTGCAAAACCAACTTAACAGTCACTGAAGAAAATAGCATTAATTGAAATGGGTTTTTTGCGTTAATTGTGCGAATTTAAGTCCACTATAGAAACAAAAATTATCAGTAGCAGCAAAAAAATTAACAAAAATAACAAAATATGGACCATTTTGAAAACATTATAAAGATCACAATGACATTGCCAATCACTGTTTTACTTAAGATATCAATATGGCATCAAATGGATATCAGTACGAATGTAGACATAACATAAACACACACACTCACTCCTTCGCACACACACACACACACACTTGGTCACAGTTAACAGGTGCCAAGGACATTGCAGTGGGAGTCAAGTTTTAACTCGGTACCATATCAAAACAATACATATTTCACACACTGTTAACATAGAATGCCGAAGTGAGGATTTACAAACTGCACATGCACACGCATACACACACACGCACACTCACTCGCATTTACACACACAAAACCTCAGAGGACAACTGAGGATGTGATTTCTTTCTACGATTTCCTCCCCTCTGGTGAGAAAAAAAATGTTAGCCCTAATCCTCCCTTCCTAGAAGAACGGTTTCTGTGAAGCCACGAGGAAAGACACTTGCTCTTATTTTTTCCTTCTCTCTCTCTCTCTCTCTCTCTCTCTCTCTCTCTCTCTCTCTCGATCAGGTAGAATACGTGACAGGAATATGTCTGATAGATGGATAGCTCTGTGAAGCAGCACTCTGGTCAAAGTGAAAGGTAGGAAACATAGATAGCGGATAGCGAGATTATTTTACAGCTAAGTAGAATTCAGTGAGTATAGATGAAGTAATTCATATTGAATCCTATTCCCCGGAAAAGAAAGATATCACCCAGAAAACGAACAGAGTTTAGACCCCTGTCTGTCCCTAACTACATGTAGGTCTCAAAAAGTCTGAATAATAGTGCCACCCACAGTCAGTTCCATGTACTGCATGTGCAGTGTGTGCAAGTGTAAATGTGTGCAAGTCTGTGTTGGTCTGTCTGTCGGTCAAGCTATCGGTTACTCTTGAGTTTAAGAATCCTATTCAAATCTCAACTGTCCCTGTCCTCCCAGTAATAACAGACCTTTCTGTCGCTCTTTTTTCCCTGCCTTGTTACTGATTTCCCACCCTTTCTTTCCCTGAACTCTCTCTACTGGTCTCTCTCCCTGCCTCCCTCTTTCCCAACATGTCTATCCCTCCGTCTCTTCTTCATGTTTCTGTCTCTGTCCCTCTCTATCTGTCCCTACCAGTTAGTTTTTCTGTGTCGGGTCCCTGCCTAGTTAATCTAGAGGTGTCCCTCTGTCCCACCCTCCCACCCGCCCACCCTCCCTCTATGGACAAACACATAGGGCGTGGGGGCCGTCCGTCAGGGGGAGCGGCCAATAGCGTCCCTCTCCCTCCCCCCAGATCAGGGCAGTGCAATACACAGATGGATGAGTTTCCCATTCACCCTCCTCCTGCTGGCTCACCTAGGAGGACGGATAAAAGGGAGAACGGACACAATGAAGTTTAACTTTAGTATGACCATTTATGTACCTATGATTTTAGTTTAAATAATGATGTGTGTAGGATTACCTCTTGGGTGGGTGTAGAGTATCTAAACGCCATAGCAGGCTGCCAGTCTCTCCTTCAGCAGTGGGGGGAACTGCTCTGAGAACTGCTGCCAGTTCTCCTCCCCAACCTGTTCCTTAAAACCGTGCAAGATCTGCAGGAAGGGGCAGAAGGTGGAGGAAATTCATTTCAGGCACATCGTCAAGGCTACACACTTTTACAGCCAGGGCCAGGATTTGATCATTCCTTCTTCCTTTATGTGATTCTTTAACAGTTTCCCTATCGGTTCCTTTATCAAGACCAGGCCTTATAACAGCAACAGAGAGTCCTGCAATTGAGTGTTTGATTGACTGCAACAAGTCTGAATTACCAACCAGGCAAAGTGGGCACAAGCCCCTGGTTCACTAGCCTGGCTCCGCCCTCCTACGTACTTCCGCTCAATTTTTATTTTCCTTCAGTACTCCGTCTGGGTTTGCGGTATATGCTGCATTCATAGACATCGGAAAAACATTTTTCCGAGTGAAAACATCATCATTCACGTCCCTTCCTGTGGGAATCAGAGGTGGGAAACTCGGGCTAGATTTTGCTAACCGAGTTTCCCAGTTGGTGACGCGTTGTTGACAACTGACGTTCGATGTAAGCGACTTTGGTTCACTGAACAAGCGCCACACTGGACGTGACAGAGGCTGGTAGCAGAGTAATCATCGCAAGCGAGAAGCAGCCAAAGCTAACTTTTGAGAGCGTTTTAAGCTTCGTGGCTTTTTGCTAGATGGCGCTCTGAGCCAGGCAGACACAAAGCTGACAACCTCACAGATGGATGCGGTGGTGATGGCCTCACCGGCAATTTCCACTAGATGCGGAACGGCTCCGGAACGTCGACAGAGTCATTAGGTTTCCATTAAAGTCAATGTGTGCATTTTCACTGACTGCGGAACGTCTGCGTCCCTATTCCGTCCCAGCTCCGGCGTTCCGCAGCCCTCCGGAGCAGATACGCAGAGCTTCTATTTTTGCCGGACGCCGGAGAGCTCCGCAGCTAATTTTCCGGTTAATCCGGTTAATTTTCAAAGTAAAATACACCGTGCTCACGGCGGATCATATTTCCCTGCACTACACCTTGAAAACACAGCACAGAGCTGTTTCCCCTCTACTGCTCTGGATGGTTTGTGATCTATTCTACGTGAATTCGCGAGATCTTGTGGGTCCTCGTGACTACAGCTGTCAGTCATGGCCGCAGCCGTGCCGCAACAAATCCGGACCTAGTGAGTATTGACGGACGGCAGAGCACGCAGCCGTTCCGCAGCGGAGCCGGTCCACAGACGTTCCACATCCAGTGGAAATCCACAGTTATACATACACGCAGCAGACCACTGTGGACTTGTGTCGGTTGCACGGACACGCAAGGACTTCCAGAAAAGAGGCTGCATGTGTCTACGACAATGCACGGATCCATCGTGGCTGCGCGACCGGTACAAGTCGATACAGACATTAGTATACACTAACACCGTGTAACGCCGATGACCTGCTGACGTGCATTCAACCTGCGCTGGACTCGTTCATAATGAATCAGCCCTCACTCTGTGAGTAGAGAATCCAGTCTGCAGTGTAGTTCAGACACTTCACTGATAAACCATAGAGTGGCTTTATGGTCAAAAGATAGTTTTTGTATAATTAACTTCAGTCTCTGCCAGAGACGCCTGCTTTTAAAAGTAACAAAAAGTTACTTTCCATAGGGGGTAACTAAGTAAAGTAACGGATTACTTTTTTAAGAAGTAACGAGCAAACACTACTTTTTAAAAGTAACTTCCCCAACACTGGTGGCAACCCACTAGAGTTAGAGGACCCGCCGGCCCCTTTAAGATCGCATGTTTGGGAAAACTTTGGTTTCCCAGTCAGTTACAGTTAGTACAGGCGAGAGAGTGGTAGTAGTGGATAAGACTGCTGTTGTAGATTAATGTTAGGTTTCCAGCGCTGGAGGCTCCGAACCGTAACGTTAGTTGGGACAGACGCCTTGTTTGCAAAATTGCCGGGAGACGTCGTGATAACGTTGCATTAATCAGATAAATTAGTTTGAGAGATGCTGGATTTCCAGTTTTAAAGCTAATTGTCTTATTTTGTTTACAAGTTCCAGATGGAGTCTGGAGATGATGTGGGATACTTATTGTTTACTGTTTACATCTTACTTTACACACTTCAGGCTGTTGCAGCTAGCTCAGGGGAGAGACAGGATGACACTAGGTGGTACAGCCTGAGACATGCATAAAAAAAACTGCCTTCTGCATTTCTGTTTTGCTTTTCCCTCCATTGTACCGAACTCGTACTGAACCGAGGTATGAACCGAACCGTGACTTCTGTGTACCGGTCCACCCCTAGCTCCAACCAAGCCAGAGCAGGCCTCATTATCACAGAGCAGCGGGAGAAGAATGAGTGTATACAGTACCTTACTAGGTGAAAGAAATAGTGTACCGATAGTGAAATAGAACAGACTTGATCACCAGGTTAATTTTGCCTACTATGGACTCTCTCTGCTGTCAACACACTGGTTAAATACCTTAACAGGAATACTAAGTATTACAGAGGTTCTAGATTTGTGTAAATACATGCATCAGTGGATCAGGAGTATTTTGGCCTTTATGTGGTAAGCTCCTGAGGGGGAGCGTGTTCACTTCATTTCTCTGTAGAACAAAACAGTGTCCTTGTTGCTGAGCTGAACACACTCTGCTTGGCCTGAGGTCTCTACACCTCACAGTGACTCACGCAGCAGAGGAAGAGGAGCGTGAAGGGCGCGATGATGTCGTGGGGAATTAAAAACCGGCTTTTGGATAGGACTGGTTGTGGAAAAACAAACTTGTTCTTCGATATGACCTGGACTTTGTTTCTACCACTGATCGACACAATATTGCGCGTCGCCGCTCACCTTATAGAACATGTCTCTCAAATCGTCCTTAGGATTCACCCAGGAGGCCACTGCGTCACAGAAGAAGATGAAGTCCTGAACAAACACAGAGGAAGAGGTGAGAAGGTTTCATCAAGCTCGACAACCCCTGTGGGTTTACAGCCAAATGCAGACTGTGAAAGCCATAACTTAGTGCCTACGGTGTACAATGTCTCACCTGCACCACGCCTCCTGGGTTCACACCGATCATCATGCAAATCCCACGGAAGGCAGAGTCTTTTTCCTCGTTGTCTCTGATGTTCCGCAGAGACGTACACCTGCAGCACGCAGTTATTATTAACCAATCAGAAGCTGTTAAAGCTGATGATGCTGTCACTACTAAGAATCAACTAACTCTTGAACAGTAATGAAATGAGAACAAGTAGGCTGAAACCAATTTCAAAAAGTAAAATGGTAACAGCCTGTCATCATCTTACTGACATTTGTCTTTTTACTAAGCTTGAGACAACTGAAAGACTTCAGTGTCTTATTCTGACTGCTTGTGGATTCCAATCATTTTAAGCATTTGTTTAAAGAATGTCAACACTGCAGCCCTTGTAATGCTGCGATTGCAGCAGTGTGATCACACAAAAAAAAGGTGGCAAAATGAGAAAAAATAAGAATAGAAATAAATGTGTGATAGGGATAAAAATACTGAGTCAAGAAGAGAGAATGGAAATAATCTCTCAAAAATAAAGAGATTAAACAGTCTCTCACCAGGGCCGGATAAACTGCGGCAGCATGGGCGCGACCTCCTGAGGACACACGTAGCCCAGTCGCCCGATGGTGATTGCTGGAGGAGGAGAGAGAGGAGTCAGTACTGCTTTTAGAAGCGTGTGTGTGTACTATCATGACACTAAGGCTACGTTCACAACGCAAGTCTTAATGCTTCATTCTGATTTTTTCGCTCAGATCCGATTTTCAGTTTGGTTGTTCACATTACTTTTTAAAATGCGGCCTATATTAGATTCCAGTGTGAACAATGTACATATAACAATGACATCAGACGCAGCACGCTGTTGCACTAAAGTTAGGGAGGTTATGGAGGAAGTAAGCATTTTCGCTTTTATTGAGCAGGTGCTGATGAGGAGAAGAATGAAGAGAAAGAGAGCCAAATTGGCTATTTTGGCCTTTTGTGGGGTTATGGCTGCAAATTCACTACAGAGGTCTGTGTGGATGCAGAGACGAAGCCAGGAGTGGTGGGACTGCTTTGTGAATAGCTTCACAGAGACGCAGTTTAACTCCCACCGGCGCATAATTGTGACAAATGTCAATGTAGATTGACGTAAAAGTCGCATCAAATCCGCCTTGGTTGTTCACACTGTGGCCGCACTGAAAAAAATCTGATCTGGGTCTGATTCAGGACCACATATGGAAGTGGTCTAAATCTGATTTGAAAAGAAATCTGATCTGGGCAAGATTTGAGTGTTCACACTACTTCTGAAGAAGTCTGACCTGGTCATTTGACCCCCAATTTTGACAGATTTGGGCCACTTTTGCCTGCAGTCTGAACGTAGCCTAACTGCACTCGCTTCACTTCTCTGCTCTGATTTTTAGTTGTCAGTCCTAGCACATAACTATAAAATCTGTCTGTTCTCTTTGAAAAACAAGTATTAAAAACATCTGTGCATGCATGTACCGGTGTTCTCCAGCAGGGTCTTGGGGGTGTTGGGTCGATTAATAATCTCAACCAGCTGGTTCAGAACCATAGCGATGTACGGCTGCATTTCCACTCCTGTTAAGAGACACACATCAATACACTGCATCTCATATGTAACCGCACATGCACTTAACAGTATCACATAGAAAAAAAGATTTACTCCAACTTACCCATCTGCATACAGATCTCTCCTATGGCCCAGGTAGCATTGTTGCAGACAGAGATGAACTCCGGGTTCAGATTTGTCCCGAGGATTGGCATGAATTCAGCTGCAGGACACGCACACATGAAGAAAAAAATAAATAAATTATCTTCACAAAAAAAAAAAAAAAAAGAGGATGATGGAACATTATGTATGCGGATGAGTGAGAGGGAGTGAGATAATTACCAATACAAGGTTTAACATGAGGGAAGCAAGCCTTGGTCAAGTCGCCCAGTAGAGCAAATGAACTCTGTCTTACTTCAGGCATCGTATCCTGGGACAGAAGCGACAGAGAGACAAAGACAAATGTGAACACACACCGTTAACAGAGTGGAAGAATTTTCCAGTGGCACCTGACCGACAGGATATTGACCAGGGCTTAAAATTTCAAAATCTCAAAATGTATTCACGTTTCCACCATATAAACCGATTCCAACGATTTTTACGGCCATTTCAAATGATGTACTTCATCGGTTTCGGACTTTTTCTTCACTCAGCAGAACTAGTTTTTCGCGTTTGTAGCGAGGGAGGGGCGGGAGGGAGACGGCCCATTAAAATTCTGTTTAGCTCCCTTCTGTAATCACAAATACTGCGTTTTCAATACAGCCAAATTCACAATATAGTTGTTCTCGTTAGGGTTGTCACGGTATTGATTTTTTTTTCGTACCGCACGGCGAGGAGCCCCGGGCACTGGTGGTGCGGAGGGAGAGCAGGCGCCGCTCATCTGATAAATACAAATCAGTGTGGGGAATGAACAGCTCTGTGAGGAGGAGGGGAAATTCTGGACCCTCCTCTCCACTCACATGCATTCGGCAGGCACAGACAGATAGCTACTGAACACGGTTTATTGACAGTAGCACGCTTGCACGCAACAAATCCAGTGGTGACGCGGCGATACGTTTGACTCTGCGGTGGGCGTGACAATCTTGTAAGTCACTTTTGACAAAAGCATCCATATGCGCCATATGAATGTAATGACTCAAGAGAAGAGAAGAAGAATGATTCGACTCAACTTATTGGGAAAAAAAAAAAATCATTAAAAGGTCAAATCAGACACACACACACGGGCTCTCCTCACCTGCATGCACTGAAAAAGCAGCGTCATGATGTTACTGCGGGCCACAAGCGTGTCCACGTGGCCCCCCAGTCCCTCAGCTAAGCCACTTAAAAGATCCAATGCCACGATCATGAAGTCCTTGTCGGGTGCTTCGTACTGGTCTGGCTGCTGACTGTACATCTGTGTCACACAAAGGATAGAAGGGAAGGTGGAGAGAAACGGTCAGAAATGGGAACAATGGGATAAAGTGTCATTGTCATTATGTAAAGTAGCAAAAAAACATAAATTGCCTCTGCAAAGTCCATGTGCATGTGAGTGGGGCTCACCATGGCTTGAGCCAGTGTCTTCTGGACCAGGGTGACACAGCGCTGGTAGACAGGCTCGCAGTAGGGGAGGAAGCCGCTCTGCAGCGCCGTGGCAACAGATGACAGACACTCAAGCAGAGGGAAGAGATCTTTGTCTTCGTCCTTTAGCTCGTTCCACTTGGCTATCAGCGGAGGCATCAGCTTCTCTATGTACTCCTGAAACACAAGTGTGTGATTTTGGCCTATCATTCATTTGTTCCGTTAACACCTTTTTTTTTCTTTTTTTTTTTTACACAAAACAAGGCTGTGTAAATGTGTGCATTTGGTGCTCACAGGCTGGTTGAGATGGTGTCCCACAGAGTCCGCCAGTGTTCCTATAGCATCATAGAGGATGAGCAGGTTCTTGTGCTGGTACTTCCCAAATGCAAAAACCAGCGTGTCCAGGATGAAGCTCAGGTAAGGCA
This sequence comes from Sander vitreus, assembly GCF_031162955.1. NCBI lineage: Eukaryota > Metazoa > Chordata > Actinopteri > Perciformes > Percidae > Sander > Sander vitreus. The sequence goes on along the minus strand of NC_135856.1, from coordinate 11,440,939 downwards.
CCAGCTCTGTACACGCCTCCTCCTCCAGGGTGGCAAACGCGCTGTAGGAAAGGCGAGATGGGTTCAACCAACGTATAAGCGAAAAGTGAGAAAACACAAGGGAGTCAACATATTGGAAAACTTAAGAGCTGTACCTGCATGCTGCTTCCTGTACCCTCTTATTGCCATCCAGGATGCGTTTGAGCAGCTCAGTCATGAGGGGTTTGAGGTGAGCGTCAGGGGGCTGGCTGACCACCCAGTGGGCGTAGCGGCTGAGGGTCCAGCAGGCGATGGAGCGGACCAGGGCCTTCTTGTCGCACAAACACTGGATGAGGTGGGGGATGAGCTCAGGCAAGTAAGGTACCATGCCTTGCATGCAACCTGGAAGGACAAACGGTTGTATACACCAGCAGCTGGTTAGTTTAACATAGCACAAATACTGGAAACTGGGGGAACAACTAGCCTGGCTCTGTCCGAAGGTAACTAAATCCACCTAATGGCATCTATAAAGCTCACTAATTAAACATGTTACATCTGGTTTGTTTAATCCACACAAAAAACCCCCCCAAAAAAACACACAAATCCCAGTTTTACAATGGGGATGTGTGTTGGACTGTTTTTTTTGGTTGGGACCAGTAAGTTCCTGGTGTCTCCGCTGGTTGCCAGGCAACTGGTTCCTTGATACAATTATTAATCAGTGAGCTTTATTTGACTATGGTATACTGCATTTCAAGTCTGTGCCGCGTCTCACCCTCAGCGATAGCTCCCAGCACTAGGATGCCAGACTCCTTAATGACCCAGTCAGGGTGGAACAACAGTCCTTTGAGCAGGGGCAGGAGATGGGGAAGCAACTCCTCACGAAACACGTTGGCAAGAACGTCCAGAGCCGCGGCCGAACACTTCCCTGGAGGGGGAAAGCACCATCAGCATTAGATAACTTTGAAACTGTAATAACGCTCTGTAGAATCACTGGCACAACACAGCATAAGGGAATCCAACTACAGACATAGTGAGACAAATTGTGGGTAACACAGATAGTAAACATTTTTTTTTTCTAATCTCTTACCTGCTGGGAGAATATTTCAAATCAGTCACAAGAAATATGTAACGTATCTATTATCATTGTTACTTGATGTACATTTCAATTTAAAACACACATGGATGAAAACAAAAAAAATACATCCATGCATGAATATATGCACTGCAAAAATCAGGTCGAAGTAGCATGTTATGGTTGAAAAAAAACAAAAAACATATACTAACCTTTAAATATTAAACCCTTGCTTAAAAAAGTGGTTAAAAGTTTAAGAATGCTCTTAAAGAGCAAGAACTGCCACATGGTCACCAGAGAGGATTACTAAAGCGGTCTGTAACTTACGTAGGTTCCAGTCAGACAGTGTGTCATCATCGTCGTCCTCGTCTTCGTCGATGTCCTCCCCCTCCTCGCCCTCCCCTCCTTCATGCTGCAGAGTGACGGTGCGGGACTTGTGGAAGCGAGGTTTGATGTCTTGCTCGCTGTCAGGAACTGCCTCATCCTCTTCAACGTCACCCTGGAGGACAACAGAGAGAAAGGTGAATGAATGCAGAATGGACACAGGTTTAAAAAAAAAAAAAAAAAGGAAGAAGAGACGAGAAGTATGAGCATCTGATTTATCCAGGGGTGGCTCACCTTTAGAAGAATAATGTCAATCTCAGAGTATTTCATCCCATTCACCAGGATAGGGATCAGCCTGTAAAAAAGAGACAGACAGCCACATTAATTCAGATGAAATTTATACAACACATGATTTTGAATTCCTTGTCTTCAACTTAACCCTGTCCAACGACTTGTTGGCATGTGTGAGCACTTACTGGACCAAGTGCCCGGACAGGGCCTCTTTGCAGATGGGCTGTTCAGCCAGAGTCAGCCAGAACTCACAGGCTTCCAGAGCCACGTTCTCATCTGGGTCCTGGGTCCGCTGCAGCATGTACTGGTGACAGACAACAAGAGGTGATGAGGAGAAGGAGGAGGAGGAGGAAGAAGGGATTCATTCTAAAGTTTAAAGTGGAGTGTAAGATCAAGTCCCACACTCACCTGGATAATGCTGTGCATGTGTGGGATGAGGCGGTCAATGCGGACTTCCAGCAGCATGACCAGAGCCCTGCACACGTTCTTCCGCACTTCACTGTCCTCGTCACCGGCCAGTGCAAACAAACTCTGGATACAAAAGAGACGAGGGGAGAAAGAGGGTGGGTGGCAGAGAGAGAAGGGAAAGATCGGCAGGGCCCACCAACAAATGTTGGGGAAGACAAAACATTGAGTGGGAAAGAGTTAACAGAAGTAATTTCCAAACATGCACTTTGATCTGTTATGCTTTGCCACATTTAAATCTTGACAGTGTTAGAGAAGGACCTGAACAGGGTTTCAGGGTTTCAGGGTTTCAGGGTTTCAGGGTCTTCCCCCCCCCACCCCCCCCCACCATGTTGTCACAGCCATTGATGATACAAGTCTAGCTGCTAAATACAAACTAACTTCAATACTAAACTAACTCTCTAAACAGACTATTGGGTAAAATGTGTGTCCATCTGATTAGATGACACTAGAAAACAATGCTTCCAGTGCTGCACCTTCATCCCGGAGATTGTTTTGAAGCAGCATAATTGACCCTGAAGAGAGATTTGTGTAAACTGTACGAGCTACGGTACATTTGTAAAAAATGGCTGGGATAATATCCAAAATTAGATGGCTGTTTTTCTTATGCACCATTAAGGAGATAAAACAATAGTTCAACAGCATGTTGCAGTAAACAATTTCTCATTTTTTACATTAGACGACTTCATGCATTGCCTCAAGTAGTAGATGCCAAATATCTTAGGAATGCAGTTTAAAAAGCAACATACAGTAAAATGGAACAATAGAACTTAACCACAGCAGAGACCCGTGTTTGAAAGTAAAAACACATAACTTTAACAGATGCACTGTAACATATTCAATCTCTGACAGGAGCTAAAGGTGAGGGAGTGAGGTTTGAAAACAATGGAATTTCAAACCAAAACATAATACTGTAGTGCTCACCTCAATGAAGGTGTCAATGTTATCCATCAGAGCCTGAGCTCGACCAATGATGAACTGGTTTACACACGCTATAGCATGGGACCTGAGAGAGAGAAAGAGACAAACAGGTGAGATCGATGATGATGATGATTCTAACAGGGAGAGTGAAAGTGGAAGGTCTGAGGCAGAGAGACAAAGTGCCAGTAGAGGCAGAGTCAGGAAGCAAAAGACTGGCGTTTCACTGACCTGATCTTGGGGCTGCAGTGCTTAAAAAACTGTAGGAATTTGGGGATCATGATGTTGAGAGGTCTGTTCAGAGCATCGCTATCCAACAACTCTGATGAATCCTCGCAGATCTTCTGCAATGCTCCAAAAGAACCCTGAAAGGTGGAGGAAATCATAAAGAAAGAATGTTACAGACAAAAGAAACAGATATAAATCTGACTATCGCATTAACATTACAGAGCTATTAGTGCGTGCAGGCAGGTGAGCCTGACCTCGCAGGTGTTATAGTCGTCCGAGTTGAGCAGATTACAAAGCTGAGGCAACAGTTCCGGCCAGGTCTGCAACTCTCCTTTAGAGGCAATGGTCGTGATCAGGATGCCTTTATGATAGATAATAGAAAAGGTTATACAAGGATAAATCAGGCTTTAAAATAAGTAACTAATAACTTAAACTTCCAATCGCATTCAAAACATTTTGAAAATGCAGCGTTTGCTCCCACACAGCCACATTTACAGTGGCCGACAGGGGCAAACGCCCTGCAACTTAAGAAAACACACACAAATAGACAAAACACAAGCAAATTAAGAAAACAACTTCATTAATTTGACAACACATGCGCAGCATTCAGCAAACGCGCTGCAAATACACACAACACAACCAAATACATAAACGCGCTGCAAATATGAAACGCTGCAAAAAGAAAAGCACACAAACCCAGAAAACAAATGCAACAAAAAAACGCAGCATTCAGATTATACAAAAGGAAGTTCTCCAGACCTCTAGAGGGAGCAGCTAAGTGGAACAGCTAGATTTACGACCCCACGGGGAGAGAGCACTCTGCCTTTTTATTAGTCGGGTATGGCTGCAGCCTGGAGAACTCCATAGACTGTATATTAAATTCATATTATTATTATTAACATAATATATTAGTAATATACAGTCTATGCTCCCATCTCATGCCCTCCCGGCTGGTGCCGTCCCTGAGCTTCGGCTTTTCAAAATAAAAGCTTGGGTCTAGTCCGCTATGTGTTTGTACTTTGGTGTGTTGGATGTTTGTGAACTAAACAGTACGCCAATCATGCTAATGAATACAATAACTTTTTCAGCAGATGTCTTACTTACAACACGTTGGAGTTAGCAAAGCTTTTTTGTGTTTATATGTGCGAGCGGGATTTATTCAGTTTGATAAATCCCACGGTAAATTGGCTGGTTTACTAAACAGGGAGGGACTAGAAATCCTGTCTGTTTTTTGTATTTCAAGAGTGAATTGCTCCACAATATGAATACAGATTGATCACTTATTTGTTGGTAACCGTTGTCGTATAATCACAATATTACACTTGAGTAGGCCTATACTTCAGTAATGCGCCTTTCGGACCTCGAAATTAAACCCTCTCATGTAATATGGCTTAAACAAACGTCAACGTTAAACGCTGATGCAGTTTTAAATGTTTTATCACCACGAGTTTACAGACGTCTCTGCTGATTGAGTATCACCTGTGACCTGAGCCGAGACACACCCACCAAACGAGAGAATACATATACTTATTTTCTCTTTCTCTCTCCCTCTCGCTCCCTCCTCCCGTGGGGTCGAAAATCAAGCTGCTCCACTTAGCTGCTCCCTCTAGAGGTCTGGAGAACTTCCGTTGTATAATCTGGATGCTGCATTTTTTTGTTGCATTTGTGTGCTTTTCTTTTTGCATCGTTTCATATTTACAGCGCGTTTATGTATTTGGTTGTGTTGTGTGTATTTGCAGTGCGTTTATGTATTTGGTTGTATTGTGTGTATTTGTGTGTTTTCTTAAGTTGCAGGGCGTTTGCCCCTGTCGGCCACCGTACACATTACCTGCAAAAACCCAACCACCTACATAGTAGTCTGACTCACACTTTATTCACTCAAACACCCACCGATAGTTGCTCTAATAAGCGGTGAAGGATCTCCGATGTTGTTGAGGCATTCTCGTTTGATGAAGTCAGCCACAGTGGGAGGGAAGTTCTGGTAGTGAGCCTTAACATTGTTCTTCAGTATGAGACCGCTCAGAGAGCGAGTGGGCTCATCTTGAGAGGGAAGGCAGCAGCAGAGAGTAAGAGCATAAAGACTTTTAAATGTTAAGGAGGTTAGGTACAGAAGTAATTGCAGATTACAAGCAAGGTCATTCAGTAAATGACTCCTATTCTATTGTTAGAATCTTTATATTTGACGTGCATACATACCCTCAGATTTGAGGCTTGTGAGGACAAAGATGAGATAGTTGTTGAAATCTGGAAACTGATTAAGTTGCTCCAGTTTCTGCAGGGTCTGTTAAGGAGTTCAACCATCCGCACACACATAGCAAAAGCTCACACACCCTTGCATACCTTGTGGTCGTGTTTGACATTTGGGCAGCATGGACTAATACACAATCAATCACACCAGTTCATGTGATGCAAGCTGCGGCATGACACACCCAGTCAGTTTTTATTATAACCCACTTTTACACAAAAGCTCTCATGCATAAAGCTAAATCTCACACCTTTTTGCACACACACACGCACAAGGATACTTCTTGCACAGCTCTCTGTGTTGCTGTGTCTGGGGACTGGGAGTCCTTGAGTAGCTGAAGCACTTGCTGCAGACCCTGTTCATCTGGCTGCCACTCCATCCTACAAGAGACACATTACCTGTTTATAAAGCATGTACTACATTGGTTCTTACCACCTGGCCCCACCTGTGACCTCAGCACTCCGTGCGTTACTACTCAAATCACGTACAAGTAACGTAAACTACGCAGTAAGGATTACAAAACAACCAGTATGTGATAGCTGCCTTTACCAATAGCAACAACTTGTCAAATACTAGCGTAACCTGTTAACTTCTCAATCTTAATTTTAGAGAAAACACTACATTAATTATAAATAATTGTCTGCAATGTAGCCGTTAGCACTGCCGTGACAGTGTTAAGGTTAATGAACATTTTCCGTTTCTGGGTACATGAAATCTGAAAGTACCCCTACGCAGTCGTCAATTAGTTAGTAAGTAACAGTTGCATTAATACGTAACCACACCATCTATCAATCACGATCTGAACAGCCTTTTCCACATGAGGCCCAGACGGCACAGACGCTAATGTCTGGCTCATTCAGCTAGCAAGCTAGCTTAGTTAGCGTCGCTATGATACTTCACACGTACCAGATTCATACAGAAAACAGTTGCAGAACGCTATCTTACGTTAACTATCATGACATCATGTTGCGCTGTCAAAGTATTGCTTGTAATCAAAGCAACAAATAATGCGCAAATGGAGCGCATTATTATTCATAACAGTCGCATTTCAACACAGCTACCAGTAGCATGCCTAGCTAGCATCATCTTAAAAGTACCGCGAAAGATTTTACCTGGTCACTCCGATGTGGTAAATCTATATTTCTATAGATTATAGTGCAGTTACGCTGCGACGGCTAACATTAAATACAATATGACTGCGATCTGTGCAGCTAAATACAAACTCTCTGTGGATATGTGTGGTTGCTGTGTTAGCTGGTATGTGACAGAGATTGCATGCCTTGCATTCAAGCCGGGTGATCAGTTTGATCATGTTCGGCTTCCGTACTGGACAACACTCTGGCAAAATAATTGTAGAGAGTGATAACTACTGAGTTTGCCGTTTTTTAGACAGTCTGTACACAGTATGTATCATTGTTTGCTGTTGTCTTAAAAAAATAAGTGCATTAATTAAGATGCATTAGATATTTCAATTATGTGAACGGACATTGAACATGAATTGTTTTGTGTTGTGTTTCGTTTCTGACCACCAGATGGTGTCAACTCCAAATTCCTACATCATTTAACTACTGTGTTAAATGTATCTGTATGAACTGCTACAGGGCGTAGACAACATTACGAACACCAGTGTAAGCTAACAACAATTACTACCATTGTATGAAGCTTGTTATGGTCACTCATTTTAGATGATAAGTCTCAACATGATGTGTTAATTAATCTCTGATAGGAGGATAAGCAAATTCCCATTCACACACTGAAATAAACAACCAAAGTCCAACATTATAGGCTCCACAGAAGCAGTATGTTGCAGGTCTATTATACTGGATTTAAGTGCTTTGTAAATATGTGTCACATTTGATGTCTAACCCCTGTAAAATCACAGGAAGCAGCTATATTCACTATGCAGTGCACTGTAAATATGAGGCCACTCTGTGTATAGTCACCACCACTTCCTTTCATTTCGAAATCCTTGACAAAACTGTATTCCTGAAACAAGGCTTTAGCAAAGTGGAAGTGTTCTAACAGCATTACATATTTTAGTAGGCTATCTCAGTCTTTTGAAAGAGGAACAGAGACTTTCATATCAACTACACACAATTTTAATAAACATACAGTAGGCCTATGTCAATATGTGATAATGACAGTAAATGAATTTTAAGTACACATTCACATTCCTGTATCAACAGTCAACACATGGACAGTGAGTTGGATGGGATGTGGAATTTTAAGAAGTCTGAAGAAATAATGGAATCACATAGAAAAAGAGTAGAGCTCTGCATTAGTGACAAGACAGGACGTATATTTAGGAAACAAGGTTCAGCACAGAGAGCTGATTTCACTCTTGCTACAGCCCCATTTGCAGCAGGCGTTGGACAGTCCAATTACTACATCCCGTCCTTTCCTATCTGCACTCCGTAGAGCCTCCAGCACCTCCTCTGAGATTGGTGAGCGAGCTGAGCGGCTGAATCCAGCAGCCACAGATGCCTCATTTATTGTTTGATCTCTCCATACTTTGGACTCTGCAAGATCCTGCTCGTCGACAAGTTGAGGGATGGGATTTGTGTTCCATGGGTCAAAGGCCTCTTCTCCAATAAGAGCTGATAAAAAAAGCAAGGACACATCTCTTAATATTACTTGTTTAACCATATAACACAGGGCACATCATACAAAAATAAACTTGTATCCATAGTCTCTCTCTTACCTGAGTCTCCTATGCTTCTCCTCCAGCGAGAACCACCACAGGTAAAGATGACAGCTCGTATGAACTCTCTTCCACACAGTTTCACCCCATAGAAAGAGGGATGGCCATCATTGGACCGCACCTTGTCTACCAGTGCCACCAACAAGCCCAGGGTCAAGAGTGCTGCCTTCCACATGGTGAGAATGAAAAGATGTCGCAGGGGTCTCTAATGCTGCTTGAGGTGTCTATGTGGTTTGTGTTTCTTTCGGGACAGCATCTTTTATAGGCCTCAGCATCTCAGAGAAGGTCCTCAACTCACCTCCACTCTTCGTCATGCCCAGAGATAAGACCGGAGACCTTTAGGGGCAACAATGCACATAGAGAAAAAGAAAGTTGTGATAAAGTAGCAAATGATGCCAGAGGTGATGTCAGCAGAGCTTGTGGCTATCTAATCCCCTGTGACCTTTTCCTGGCCTTTCTGTCCCTAATATCATTTGGGTTGTGCTGTATGTCACCACACAATCTCTCCGTCTTGCTATCTGCTCTGCCGTGCATTGGATGGAGATCACTATCCATTCACCTCAAAGATAACTAGGGTGCCATACATTGGTGTTCACTGTGTCAAAGTACACATATACACACTACAGAGATATATTTCAGGGGCCAACTGGTGATAGGCCTACATACAGTGACTCAAATCAATTGTCATCTTCTAAATGTTGTACAATATTAATTATTTATACAAGCCTATAGAGGTGGTAGAGATAAGTGGCGGTAGCAACATTTTATGTGAACTGAATGAAATGTCATTCCTTCATTTTTCATCTATCTACTTGACATTATGAGCAATCAAAGAAGTAACTTTAAAAGTGGTCATTTCAGGTTCGGCTCTGGTGAAAGTGACAGACAGGGACTGTCTACCAATGAACGATAGATTATTTTACTGACGCTGTGACCACCTCCCAAGTCAGCAAATCAGCATTTAGTGTAGGGCGGGGCGATGATGAGAGGGTAGCAACAGTTGCCCCGGTGAAGGCAAGGCGCCATAGTCACGGTAGTCCTAGCGACAAGAACCAAGCAACGGGAGTCAACAACAACAACCTAAATATAAGGGGAAAAAACTTCAACGACTAAAAAGGACAATATTGGGACAAACTAGAGGTGAAAAAGTAAAATATATATTATAATTATCATTCCATTTTCTCTTATTTTATATGTGTACTTGTTTGTACAACCGTCAGCGTTATTAACGTGAAAATGGTCGAGCGACACGGTGATGTATGTGGTTGCTAGCTTTTTTTCCAAACGGAGACCGTTGTTATGGCGATGTCAGATCTTTGATACGAGCACAAGATGGCGGGTGTGTAGTGTTGTAGTGCCACTAGTACTTTTTTGGCTAATTTCTTTGAATGTTCAGGGGTTTTCTTATAGTTTCGATTACGATAACATTATAATGAGACGGGTTTGGTCATGGATTTATTACCTATCCAATACGAGTAACGTTAACAAGCAACTAGCGATAGCTCTCTCTAACGTCACAACTCAACGTGAGCTGCTAGCTGGGGAAGCTATCACTCTCGCTTTCTCAACTCACTTTTCAAGCAAGCTATCCAGGAACATTAGCTAGATATAGAAAAGCACATGGAATTTATTACGCAAATACGACTCCAAACGCTGAGATATGAGTGTAACGTTAGTATGTTTCATAATCTTTTAGTGACTTTGAACAAGTTTTTGGTCTGACATTGAATTCGGCAAGTCACTCCCATGATCATGGGATCGCCGGATGATCATAGATTGTCTTGTTTGCTGTGTTGGTTTACAGTACGCAGGAGTGGCTAATCTTCCAGTGGGATGGCCTAAAGTCTTGAATGACAGTGGGTCCAATGATTTAATGTGGAAGTATTTCCAAATGGTAATATCAGCAACTGTCCATTGTCGCATGTTTCCACATTTTTAGGTAGTCATTTAGTTTGATTTCACTTGAAACACCATGGTCACGGTTAATAAGCCTTGTTTTGGAAATGTAATCATGGTGATTAAGGTCGCACTGTGTTTCATACTGGAGCAAACAGGAAAAGCTCTAGACTACTGTGAGTCTCAGACAAAAGCCCTACTTCCTCCTTTTTATGTTCCACGTACACACACTAGCTAGCTAGGTCAGTGTGGAATAACATGCCAACAAGTGTGTTATTATGTATGTTTGTAGCACTTAAAATAATGAGTGCTGATTCTTTTTATCCTCAGAACTAGCGCCTCAAAGCATTGGTTGCCATGGCAACTTCTGGATACTCCGAGGACCTTCAGCCTCAGCAGGCCAATGCAGTAACCATAGCAACACCTTCTGCTACCACACCCTCATCCGCAAAGACGGCACACTTCCTGTCCGAGATCCCACCAACCTCTGGAGCCATTGCATCGGCTAACCAATCAGCCACTGTCTCAAAATCAGGACAGGATGCACTTTGTTCTCAAGCGCCCCCCAACAGCCAGAAGGCAGTGGTTCTGACGACTCCCACGCAGCACTATGTAACCCAAGAAATCCAGCACTCTGGGGTCCAGAAAAGTAATGGTCAGAGCAACTCGCCCCAGTACATCATAGTAACTGTTACAGGTGAGAGACAGAGGAATGACTGACACATACCTAGATAATACACACTGTGCACACACACACATAATACGCATTTTCTAGCAGCAGGAGGGCACGATATGGTATGCAGTCAATGTATCTGGGGTGTAAGCAACAGGCTGGATCCTGGTTGGAGACTGGCAGTTTGTCTGGCATAGTGGTGGATTCGAGTAACCAAACAGTGCAGAGCACAGTTGTGTTTATATATCTTTAAAATTACGACAAGTGCTTGGGTTTAGTTGCCAGGGCCCATTATGATCTATTGATAGTTAAATCAAAGTGGTATCACACAGTGCTTAAGCAATTAGTCCATTAGTTAAACGACAGAAAAAAAATTGTCAACAACTTTGATAATGGAGTAATTGTCATTTATCCATGAAAACCCCCAAATGTTTGCTGGTTTAGGGTTCTCAAATGTGAGGATTGTCTGCTTTCCTCTGTTGTACATCATTGTAAATTCAATATTTTTAGGTTACAGGTTTTCAGCCCTACCTAGTTGCATCCTTTCTTTAAAATAGTCTGATTAGATGTCTGGAACGAAGCAGAGAGCTAAGTCTCACCAGGATCGAAAAAAACACTGATGTAGTTTGCCTGTCTGGTTGGGTGGTGCATACATTATGAGGACAAAATAAGCTGATGGACTTGGTTGCTAGGCTGCATAGTCCCAAATGTGGGAGTGTGGATGGCTAAGGCTATAACCTGAATTCACTTCTACTCTGCTGCTTTTGCTGTTATAGAGAGTCGATGGTATAATGACGGGATTTGTTTTCAATTATATTTCATCAACATGACTTTTATTGTGCAATTCCTGCAGTGGTACAAAAAAAATTGATAAGCCAGTATCTATGGTAGCTAATGCACGGTGTGCTTACCAGGCTTTGGACCAGATATTCAAATTAATTTAGGTCATTAGTTTTTTTTTTAAAATACATCCTGAATTATAAAACAAATGCTCAATCATAAAGAAATGAGTATTTTTAAAATGGGCTGTTAATGAGCGAGTATTCACCCCAACACCGGTGTATGTTTATTTTAGGGCCGTCTATTCGTAGATCTTTTTGCCTGCTAGTATCATGTAACACTGTGTACTCTCACCCAGAGTGAGACTCGCAGGCCTGGGGCTTGTCTCACTCTCATGAAGTAGGACTATGTTATCTGAATAACTGGGCTTAGTAAAACCTGGCATTCCCTCATATCTATGTGTAGAGCGGGGTTCTACTCTAGTAGTAGTAGTAGTAGTAGTACAGTAGTTTTCATGTCCATAAAAAAGGATACACTTAAGCTATTGTGCTTTTTTCTTCAATATATCCACATTTATGATAGCAGGCTAGAATGATGTACTTAAAGGTTTCCATTAAAAACAGTATCATACAACACGGTCTCACGGCAGTTCGTGAAATGGTCACGTTATTTTTAATCTATTGATTCGTGTACACAGACACGTTTATCTCGTTTATTTCGTGGCGGTCAGCACGTAATGGGAAGCATCTATACGGAGGTTGGGTTTAGGAAAAGAAGAACGGGGAAAGTTAACGTTGCACGCCGTGACACGATCCCAGGTCTCTGGGGGACGCGGGACAACAACGGGACGGTGGAGTTTAGGAAAAGAACAACGGGGAAAGTTAAAGTCACACGCGGGACACGATCCCCGGTCTCCGGGGTGAAAGTCCTGTGTTGTTTGACCCATCCACCACCCCAACCATCTTCCCTGGGCGGATTTTCGGCATTTCATACTACTCGCTACCGTAGCCATGCTGTGATCACGAAAGATGCTTCCCATTGAAATACATTAGTTTAAAATACGTGCTGAACATCACGAAAAAAAAACAAGATAAATGTGTCTGTATACACGAATCAATAGATTAAATAACGTGACCATTTCACGAACTGCCGTGAGACTGGGTTGAAATATACACAAGGTTTTAATATGGTAATAACCTGCTGATTTTGAATAAAACACAAGAGAAGGTATCATGTAACATATAAAAAGGAAAAAAATATGATTTCTGTATGGCTGGGACTTTATAATATCAGTAGCTGTTCGTTTGAAATAAAAAGATTTTAAGAGAGTACACTCATGCATTTACCTTATACTGGCAGAAATGACAGCAGAAATCTTCTAATTGAAGTTAACTATATAGTAAGGGCTACAACTATTTTCATTATCAGTTAACATTATCTTGTTGATATATTGATTAATCAAATTATTATTCCACTAATAAAAACATACTGCTTTTTTTTTGGCTCTCGTAATCAATAAATGATGGATATTTTTATGTGACCTAATTCATGTTTAGACTTTATGATCAAAATGTAGCTTAATTGAAAAAGTAAAAGCTACATTTTGAATGTGATGACAATTGTCAAATATGTATACCTGTATTAAATATGCCTGTTTTATCAATAGGATTTGGTTGGTTGTTGGACAAGCCTACTATTCTGGTCCTACCTGCAATTGTCAGGATTGGCTAAACCTAAACAAAGCCATGGACCAGAATGGCTTCCCCACTCGCCTTCCTTATTTTGTTCAGTCAGTCAGTACCCTCAGTAGGCTTTTCCCCTTTGAATCAAGGAATGAAGGTATGTGGCCGGGTTGGGTCAGTGGGTAGAGCAGGCGCACACATACTTGGAGGTTGACATTTTTTTCGAAAGCCGCCACCCTAGCCATCTCACAAGCCCACTCCTGGATTGACAGCACTCCTTCAATTCCTCCATCCTCTTAAAATAATCTGTCTGGCTATCATTAAACTAGTCTGGACACAGCTTCTTATGTGCTTTTCCGTCCCGCGTAGGATTGACACATCTCCCAGAACAAAAATAATCTTGGGATGAATGGAACCTGGGTCCCTGCAATCCGACATAGGTTATCATGTATCCCGGTCCAAAATTCCTGGACCTTATCAACGATAAAAATAAAACTAAACGTATTTATTAAGTATGCATTGCTCTCGAATTGTGTTATGGGAGGAATATAAAGTTGTTCAAATAAAAGGTTATTTACTTTCCACCTCTCCAGGTGGGAACGACGAACAGTTAGTTCTCACTTTCCATCACTCATAATAATCCAAAATTAAACTGAGTGATGGGCTGTGCCAGGTTGTGTGCTGGCTCAAGTGTATGTTCACAGCGGTTAACCCAGGTTGAAGTGAGAGCAACACAGTTGAAGCAGGACGGTGCAAAACAGTTTAGGTAGAATGTTTTTTCACCTGAAGGGTACAAGAAAGTGAATATTACCCTCTTGTCCTCCGCCCACTCTCCATCCTCTGTTTTCTCCCTCTATCCATCATCCCTCGTGTATCTCTCATTTCCCTCTCTACTCTGATCTGCATGTTTACAAGATGGAGTGATTTCTCTCTCCATCTGGGGAGATTAGCTGTCCAAGGCTGTCCTTCTGACATGCAAGATATAAGGATGAAAGCAGAGTTGGACAGACACACTTTTTCCTCCTCCCTACTATCGGTCTCTTCTCAGCTGAACAAAAAAAAAAATCTTTGTTGCAGGATGTTCTGCGGTGGCTGTTATTATGATTTGGAAGCAGTATGTCGTGAGTACTGAACTTGTGGTAATAGTGGCTGGCTTTTCTGTTGCCTTGTTCAATCCTCTGATGAAACCTCTCTCCCTCTGCCATCCCTAGAGGGCTCAGTTCACTCCAATGACAGCCTGTCAGACTCTAGCCCACCTGCCACTGCTGTTCCTACTCAGGTGGTCCAACCAGTGCAGACCACCCAACAGGTAAGATGCACACATATACACAAACCCCATTCATTTACCATTTGACCACGTAGGAGCAAGTCACAACGAAAGGTTGAGCACCCATTAGTTCTATCTGACACTGTGGCTTTACTCACCTGCAGAGGTCAGTGTTACAAGCGGTGTCGCAGGCAGCCAAGAGGATTCAGATCAACAACCTTCAGTCTGTGGACATTAACCAGGAGGTAAACAGACAAAACATTGTCCCTTTTTTTTTTTTTTTTTTTAAATCGAAGTCATTTAAAAATTAGTGAACAGGGTGAATCGAGATCGCGATTTGATAACGTTTTATCGTGCAGGCCTAGCCCCTAGTGCCCTTTTTGATGAAATAAGTAATTTCCCGCCGGCTTTGCACGTCTTTTTACCTTCATCACAACGGCCTCCCCAGGCTGTCTTGAGATGTACCTGAACACTGAACTCTGCAGGTCATGCTGTGTACCTGTGTGAGTGAATGAGCTGTGTCTGAACCACCCCTTACATTCATCTTTAATGGCAGACTACTACCCTACTACTTCTTTGGTTGTTCTAGTTATACTCCTTAAAACTTGATGTCCTTAAACTACCAAGAAATGCTTTCAACAACTTGGCTTTCATTGATGTATAACAAAATGATGGTGAGCTGTCAAACCGGTTTCATAAATTGTGCCTGCTCGGCCCCTCCGACTCCAAATGAGTGCTAATGTTGCTCCGTTGTCCTGAATGTGTACGCAGACACAATAACACGCTTGCCATAACTTTATAGGGTAATACTACTGTATGTCAATATTGTGTTTACAGCTTGTTGTGCTGCTTTACATCTCCTGTTTGCTTGTTGTCCAGGTGGAGCATGTGTACTCTGGCCAGGTGCAGTATGTGGACGGAGGAGGAGACGCGACTTTTACCACGTCCTCCATGTGAGTAGAGAGGAACCTGCTCTGTTTGCATGTTGACATAGGCATGCTCACACACATGATCAATTACACACACCGCGCAACTGTCCTGGACACACAACTATGGTGCATTTATATGTTTCTGTTTGTGTGCGTAAATGTCTTTTCCTGTCCAGTCGATCGAGCAACTACCCTTTCTCCGACTCGCCCCTCTACTCCCAGACCCCTCCCACCTCCTCCTCCTACTACGAGGCCACACCGAGCTCTGAGTCAGACATCACTGGCTCTGTGACCTCGCAGCCAGTTTCTGTGGCAACAGCGGGAGCCAATAGTGGGGGAGCTGCTGCGGGCGGAGGGGGCTATGTCATTCAAGGAGGTTATGTGTTAGGAGGAGCAGCAGCAGCAGGTGGAGGAGGGCAGAGTTACTCCAGCCCTAACTCTCGTGCCCCACCCGCTACTGTAAGTACTCAAGTTCAAAGTGAACAATGTATTAGTTACAGTCTAAGACGTGGAAGTTCAGAAAATTAAATTCTGTGACGGTCCCTAGGTGCAGTGGCTGTGTGATAACTACGAGGGGGCGGAGGGGGTGAGTTTACCTCGCTGCACCCTCTACTACCACTACCTGCTGCACTGCCAGGAGCAGAAACTAGAACCTGTTAATGCAGCATCCTTCGGCAAACTCATCAGGTCTGTCTTCATGGGGCTACGTACACGGAGATTAGGGACCAGGTATATATACACACATTCACACACACACACACACACACACACACACACACACACACGTACACACACATAAGTACATTGATTTTGCTAGACATGTATCTCAGGGCAATATCAGAACTCTTTGTGTGTGTGTGTTTCAGAGGGAACTCTAAGTACCACTACTATGGACTGAGGATCAAATCTGGTTCCCCGCTGCTCAGACTGATGGATGAACAGCAGCACATGGCGATGAGGCAGCAGCCTTTCTCACAGAAAAACAGGTATCCACACAGGGTTGCGTACTTGTGTCCCTGTGGCTATGGGTGGAATTTGCAATTTCAGCAGTCATTTTGACATCTGGTTGTGAATATTGTTTTTTTTTAAATCCCAATACGGCACAGTATATCTAGACTTAAAAAAAAAAAGAAGCCTCTCTTGTGGTTTTTGTGGTCTGGATTGCAACGTGTCCTCGATGCACTTTCATTTACACATCTACAGTATCTAGAGCTGACCACATGGGATTGGGTCATCCAGACACATTATACTGCCAAACTTGAACAGGGCAGCAAGAGCATCATTGTGGTAGATGATCAATTTAAATGAAAAAGATCTAGCAGTGGCTTTGCTTACGATGATATTGCAGCCTGTTTCCAGTGTTCCAATTGCAACATAAGCTGTGTTTTCTCTGTGACTCTTTCTCTGTGTGTCTCTCTGACCCCATTTCAACCTGGCATTCAAATCCGATCTGAGTGATCTGATCCCAAGTGGACAGGTCTAAGTACAGGTGGGAATGCACCCAGGACGCATTGAGATCAGATCACTCAGACCACATTCAGAGGTAATTTAGGCCACACGTGACCACATTCTCACAGCAGTGTGTACGTGCATGTGTCCTGGGCCACATTAAGGACCGCATACTCAACTGTGAGCGAAACTACGTACTCATTCAAAGTATTTCTCATATAGCAGAAACCACTGAGAGTGAATCGTGTGTTTTGAGTGTTATAATCATACTGTCAGTGATGTGTCTGTGTTGTTTGTTTCGGTACTGCCTGCTCCTGTATCCCTAGCTGTCTGGAGCTATGTGCCAGGCAGCCGCCGGTATAAAATAACCTCATTTTAAGTTTCATAAAACCTCCCCGAAATCACGAATATGTAGGATACACACGTTAATGTCAACACAGGCATACTGCACAGGCATCAACACCTGGGCTTTAACACCATTCTACAGACGTTACTGCAGTGTTTATATTTTACATACTGTACACTCTTGGTTGCTGACGCCAATTTTAGATTCCATTCCTGTTGGAACATTTTCGATGTGTGTAGTTTTTGGTTTAATAGCCTAATTGGTGATTTTGCTGCTATACTCCGTAACAGTCATTCCACTGCTACTTGTAGCTACATGCTAATATTTTAGGGAAACCTGTAATCTTGGTTGCCAATTTTGGGTCACATTGCTTCTGGAACATGTCCAGGTGTGTGGTTTTTGGTTTATAAGCCTTTATTGTTCATTTCTAACGGTAGAAAGTGCCGCTATACTCTGTTACAGTCTGTCCACTTGTGATTGGATCACTCAGATCGGATTTTTAATACCAGCTGGAAATGCAGCGTTTGATTGATGGGTACTCTGTCCCATAGGATAAAGCCACTTCAGAAGTCACAGGGGATCACCAACGGGACATCAGGTGGGATGGGTCAGCAGCAGGCGGCGGCACTATGTGATATTTCGGCGCAGGTGCAACAGTACCAGCAGTTTCTGGGTGAGCAACACTTGCACTCTGCAAAATGTTCACCGTTTTTTTTCTAGCAATACAATAAGAAATGGATACTTTCATCTTGTGTTCTTGGTACTCTTGGTACTCCTGTATACAAGCTGTGAATAACTGCTGTCACTTGTGCAGAGGCATCAAGGCCGCTGCCAGACTTTGTGGACATTGATCTGCAAGATGGAACCCTGCCCGATGGGATCCTTTTAGAACACCTCAAGGCCTTTCAGACTCTCTACAGAGAACACTGTGAGGTAGGCAGTCATGGACAAAGACAGTTAGACATGTTAGCTTTGTACTCTGTAGCTTTGTACTCACATACACGGGTCATAGCGCTTGATGCAGATACTGCTCAACACCATTGTTGTATGACACAGCATTGTTAAATGCTTAAAGATAAAAGCTCCCTGCACTAATAAAACATTCTTTACAATGAAAATGTCAAGCAATCATGGCGTCGGAAGTGTGAAGACTGTTTAGACACCTCTGTGGTGTTGTGTGTGTGATCTCCACAGGCCATTCTGGACGTGATGGTCAATCTTCAGTTCACTCTCGTGGAGACACTTTGGAAATCCTTCTGGCGGTTCAGCCAGAGCAGTGACACCGAATCACTCAACCTGTAAGTGTCATTAATACACTCAGACAATCTGATGGAAGAAATACTAGCACTATCTAAATCTCATCCACTGCTGTTAGTACGAACGGTCTGTCTTGTGCTCCTCCAGGCACAATGAGTCTGAGAAGCGTCTGCCCAAATCGTGCCTAGTGGTGCTGTGTAAGTATGAGCCAGTGCTGCGCTGGACCAAAGAGTGCGACAACCTGCTCTACCAGACTCTGGTGGAGATCCTCATCCCTGATGTACTGAGACCCATCCCCAGTAAGTTAGTAAGGCCCGTAAGTGAGGCTATCAAGACATTCATTGACAGATTTACAGCATGCAGGCCTTAATCTGGGGCAAAGTTCTTCTACTACACATCTCTACAGATATAAATCTAAACTCTCTCTCTCTCTCTCTCTCTCTCCCCTCTACATCGCCACCATCCCTTCCTCAGGTGCCTTAACTCAGGCCATCCGCAACTTTGCCAAGAGTCTGGAGAACTGGTTGACAGGCGCCATGATGAACATCCCAGAAGAGATGGTTCGCATAAAGGTATTTGCACTCTTCTGCACTGATTACATGTCAAGACAGAGCTCTGCATCACTTTTTTTTTTAGATATTTCTTACTCTTACATGGCCAGATGTTAACAGGTTTTATTAGATCCTATCCAGATGATGTCTCGATCCAGTTCAGATGTCCGATGTCACACCTGGCGTGGCGATTTATCTTAAATGTCTCGAGTGACCGCTTTTTATTATGTTGGATGGGATGTATCCTTGGTGTGTCTAAGTACAGTATGTATTTACACATCTTCAGTGCTGTTCTCTTGTGATTGGAAAACCCAAGATGCACTTAAGTTCTGAGCGTGAACTGGGCCTTATAGTGGCTTCTTCCTGACGTGCCATCTAATTATGGCTCCATTCATTCTCTCTCCCCCCCCTCTCCCCTTCAGGTGCTGTGTGTGGGCTCCTTCTCCCAGACGCTGCGCCGCTATACCAGCCTGAACCACCTTGCCCAGGCAGCCCGCGCCGTCCTCCAGAACTCCGCTCAGATCAACCAAATGCTCTCAGACCTCAACAGGGTTGATTTCACTAATGTTCAGGTTTGTACTTCCGTCTCCCCCCTCCCATCTGCTACTGTACATTAGTGTTTTAGGTGAAATAGAGCGGACGCCTGACACTGTCCACCTGTGTCCCCCCTCAGGAGCAGGCATCCTGGGTATGTCAGTGTGAAGACCGTGTGGTACAGCGGCTGGAGCAAGACTTTAAAATGACCCTGCAGCAGCAAAACTCTCTGGAACAGTGGGCTACCTGGCTGGATGGTGTTGTCTCTGAGGCCCTGAAGCCCTACGAGCACAACCCTGTTGTGCTACCAAAGGCTGCAAAGGTTTTCCTGCTCAACTGGTCCTTCTATAGGTGAGGGGAAAAGGAAAAATGTGATATAGAAAATATATATTTGGTTCATGTTGGAGATAATTGTCTTTATCTTCTCCGCTTTTCCTCACTAGCTCTATGGTAATCCGGGACCTGACTTTGCGCAGTGCTGCCAGCTTTGGCTCCTTTCACCTGATCCGCTTGCTCTATGATGAGTATATGTACTACCTGATAGAACACAGGGTGGCCCAGGCTAAAGGAGTGACACCCATTGCGGTCATGGGAGAAGTACGTGTCTGCACACTCAGTCACATAGTAGCCGTCTGAACTTGATGATACATGTTTATAAATGTCCAGGTCTTACTCTGTGTTGCAGTTTGCCAGCACTGTCAAGAGCAGAATCTCTCCGGACCTGGAGAAAGGTAATTTCAGTGGGGTTCTCCTCACAAAGATGTTTGGTTTCAACTCCCAGCCTCTGTTATCAGGTTCACTTAATAAATGTCACTTCAATGCCTGTCTCCATCAGAAGAAGAAGAGGATGACGAGGAAGAGGAGAGCGAGGACGAGGGCGGAGAGCTCGTGCTGCAGTCCAGCTCTCTGAGAGCGGTTGATGACGAGAAGGACTCGATGGAGCCGCCCGCCAAGCTGCCCAGGACCAGTTTCAATCTGCACTCTCTGACCGACAGCACCACATCTTAGCCACTCATTTGTATAGTTATCACACACACACACACACACACACACACACACACACACACACACACGCACGTTTTGCTTTAAGTTTAACATCATGTCATACCATTCTGTCACCCTGTTTGGCCTTCCGTTTTGCAAACGTGTGTGTGTGTGTGTGTGTGTGTGTGTGTGTGTGTGTGTGTGTGTGTGTGTGTGTGTGTGTGTGTGTGTGTGTGTGTGTGTGTGTGTGTGTGTGTGTGAGAGAAAGTAGGAGAGCCTTTTGCCATTATTTTTCTCTTTGCCTTGTACCTGCTATTTTACAGTCCTTCTCTCGTTCCCTGTGCCTTCCCTGTTTGTCCAGTGGCAAGCTGCCAGTAGCCACCTCTGTCCAGTCTCAACTATATTGTATACGATATATATTAATATGTACAGATGGGTGACAAATTAAAGGAAAAACCTGAATATGCAGATGCTTCCAGAGAGGTGCACTGCATGGTACAATTAAGCAAATAACATCCTATCATGCTCTGTGGTATGTATAAAAGTGCTGAGCAGGCCCAGTTGATTCTGATTTTGTATCAAAGATGGCAGGAGGAAAAGATCGAAAGAGTTAAAGAAGAGGTTTTTTTTTTTTAACATGTACAAGTAGTTTTATCATGAAATATCCATTTAAATAAAGGCTTTATAACTTTTTGCCCAAAGAGTGCCTTGGATCTTTCTTCTTTAAAGATCCAAGTGACTTTGAAAGAGGGTTTATTGTTGGGGTACAGATGGCAGGAGCTTCAGTCACAACTGGCTAGTGTTTTAATAGGACCAGGTGTGACTAAAGTACATCTGCATTTAGATCTATGGGAAAGACGTCAGTAAATGGGGTCAGAAATCGTAGTCGACAGCACACATTTGATGACCGTGATGCTCGTACATTAGTGCAATATGGGAATGTCAATGCAGGACGTGATCCGACTGTGTCAGCAAGAACCGTCCGTCGACAATTACATAGAGAGGGACACTATAGTAGGGTCGAAAGTGCTTAAACCCCTCATTACAGAGATGAATGCACATTTGAGAGTTGAGTGGTGCAAAAACCAAAGGCACTGGTCTACAGAGATGTGGAAAAAAAAGTGATAATGGTCAAATAAGTCATCCTTTACCATATTCTCAACAAGTGCGCGAGTACATGTGTGTCGTACACCAAGAGCATGGTACAGCTCTGAATTGTTGATCCCAGGGTATGGCTGGCATGGCTGGGGTCAGGGGTGTAGCACAAAATTCTAGGCCCTGTAGAAAGGCATTTTCTATGGGCCCCTCCCCGCATCCACAGCTGTTCATTCTAGCATCTTTTTGGGCCCTCCTCACATGAGGGTCCTGGGTACTCAGTCCCCTTCCATGACAATGCCCCCATCCATATGGCTCGAGGGGTCACTGAATGGTTTGATGAGTATGAAAATGATGTCAATGACATGCTTTGGCCTTCACAGTCACCAGATCTCAACCCAATTAAAAAACCTATGGGAGATTTTGGAGCGACATATTAGACAGCACTCTCGGTCGCCATCATCAAAACATCAGAATGAGGCAAAATCTTCTGGAAGAATGTTTTTTCATCCCTCCAGTGAAGTTCCAGAGACGTGTAATCAATGCCGACACCTTACTAAGACACTTTATGTTGTTTTTTTTCCTTTAGTTGGTCACCTGTCTGTATATTCTTGATTCCCTCCTGCCCCGCCTTAACCACTGACCTGATTGCTGAGGAGAGATGAGAAGACTCCAAGTGTTCTTCGTTGTACGCTAAACTCAAAAATATCTCGTACCTTGCCTTTAAAGCGATGACTATGCAGAGCACTGTCTGAAATATACGTTTTAATCTCAGAGTAGCATCTGGAATGATACTGCACCATGGATTTTGTTGGCACATGGATGTTGATTGACCGATATGTGGATGCCATATTTGACTTCATTTCATTTCGTATTAATTTGGCCAATTAACTGATACCCTGTGCCTTTGAGAGATTTCTAGCCTAAAGAAAGCTTATATTCTATATATTCTGTATCGTGGATTAATAAATGAAAGTCCTGTGAAGTAGTCTTGGTGTTGTCATGAACTTTTACTAGCTGTGACAAAAAAAATTTAAATGGTGACAGTCAAGCCTCGTGATGATTTTGCCCAGTTTGCTGTTCTTCATCCATCCATCCATTCATTCTTTCAAGATCATTTCTTTTACACACACAGTTTAGACACCACCAGACACTTCATAGATGTAGTGCAAGTTGAATGGGCAACAGGACAAGATCAAAGCTTCTCCCACCCAATCAGCAGCACTTTCTACACTGTATCCATGGCGACCTTTGTGCCAGCTAGATGTACCAGCTACAGCTATCTCAAAGTTTTTGTAGTGTAAAAGTAGATGTGTATTTTCTGGGTATCAATGTTGAACATTTTGTAAATGACCTATATTATGTACCTTTGGTGAACCTTGTCACATATCCAAATTATTTGTATGTTTAACCATTGTTGCCTTAAGAAATATGTTGTGCTATGTCCACTGTCCAGATGATTGAACTATATTTTTTATTGTAATGACGGACCACGCATGTGAATATGGTGACTTTCTAGATGGACCCTCTCCAAAGAGCACATGCTCAACCAGCAGCTTCTCACATGGCATGAGCAGATGTTGATTTTATGAAGTGTTGGGACTGTCCTCCTTCAGGATGGTCTGACTAAAAGATCCCACCAAAGAGCACTAAATAGAAAACGAGTATATTTACATTTATGCATATGGTGAGGACAAACTACAAAATAAAATCAACTGCTAACTGCGATGTAACTATTATAAAAATTGTGACTTGGATTTTGTCCTTGGCTAGTGCTGCTGAACCTTTTCTAAATGAGGTCCTCTTGATGTTATTCTGAAGACCTTTGTACTTAAATCTGTGATCGTTTGTAGCTTTATTCTCACTGTTAACTAAAAGGATCTGATTACTCTTAAAACTTGTGCCAGATTTTTTTTTTTCTTCATGGCACAGCAGCCACTCAAGACTTCGTTCTTGATCTTTGCTCAACCGCATCCCTTAGACCAGAGCAGAGGTTCCCTAACTTTTAGGCCTATGACCCCTTAAAGGGGTTGTACATCCATAAAGTTGGTAAACTCACAATAGATTTTTATTTTTAAATAATGGTCAAAATTGAAGCAGTAGAGACTGAGATATCCTGACTTTTAGTCGTTAATATGGGCCAAGCTCCAAAACTACTGGATCCTACATTTCCCATTATACAATTCAATAGGAAATTTTGTTTCACCCTCACTGCCTCTTGAGTGCCCAATTCTAACAGGCTTTCTGTTCAAATAACCTCAAGTACCAAAAAACAACAACAGCGGAGTGTCTCTTTAAAATTACTGCAAACGTCTACCAGTTGAAAAATGAAAATATTATTTATATTCCATGTTTTATTTGAGTAACTTAAGGAAATAAAACCATTCAGCAATTCACAAGAAATAAAGCAAAAACTAGACTCGCAAGCCAGCATAAACGGGTACAAGCACCACAACGCAATTTTCACTAGTTTTCAGAATCTTTGTGTCAAGTTCTTATTACAACAGACCCACAAAAAAAACTTTGAATGTTTTATTTTCACAAAATCCAACCCCTCTACTTCCATGGCATAGGTTTAAAAAGAGACCCTAAGAGTCAAGTGATGCAGTATTGTGTTCAGAAGGTCTAATTTTTAATACTGCAGCTTTATGAATCAACACAGCTAGACTGAACTGGTCCAGTGATGAAACAAGTTGTTCAGAAGCAGCAGACTGTCAAATGTTACATACACATTAAACATGCACACAAATTATTTCTCTGGATGAAATCCCCTTGTGAACATCACACTGGTGCAGAGATTGCATATGTTCAGTTACACTCGCACTACAATAACAGTACGCCTTTATGTATAAAAACAAAAAAGTAAAAACTAAATCTTCTTTCAGTCCGGCTCTCGGTTTTGGCGGTTGCAATGATACAGTACACAGTTACAAAAGAAACGATGAAACCTGTCAAATTAAACACACATACCACCCAAAACATCGTCATCTTTACAGCATCTAGAGCGTTCTTTGTTTGGTTTCTATTTGACAAGCTTTTGAACGACATGTTACCAAAGTGCAGTCGCTGAACGTGAGCAGTTCTGCTCAGATGAAGGTCGAGCTCAGTACTGACGATGAGGCCATGTTGACGTGTATCTGTGTGTGCTTTTGTTTCCGTTGCTTTGAGACTTCTTCTTTCATCATAATACAATCCAGGTACTTCGGTCACTATCTGCCAACACTTGCAGGGACGAGCCTACGGGAGAGAAGATGAGAGGGTGTATTACAATTCACACGTATCTAGACACAAATAAAAAAATAAAAATAAAAAAGGTTTGCAGACTGTAAATCGTCCAACATTGGCAGGGACCTTTGTCTTAAAAAACAGGGAACACAATGCCTGATCACACCAAACTCAGCTTTTCTTTAAGGAGGCAGTGAGGAGTACCTGGGGTCCACACAGTACTGATAATACCTCCTTAGAGTTTACTGCAATAACAAACGATGCGGCTTACATTTATGAGACTTTAACCAACACTAATACTAAATCCTACAACTGAAATGATCTGAAATAAACACTTAAAATACTCAACAAATAATCAAAGCGTTCCAGGGCACTGGGCGTTATCCATACTGGCTCACAAGGCCTTTTTCACTGACGCCATTTTTACACGTCACAATAGGCAAAGCAGTATATAAGTATAAATGATAAAGTGATTGATGGCTGTATTCCATTTAGCTACTTTGGTTTCAGGGTCCTGGTTAAGGCCTTTTGTTTTCACCGCAGACATTTTGACATGTCGTCGTAGGAAAAACACAGGTGTTACCATTACCGTTAATCTTAGTATTTACACCTGTGCTTTTCTTACGGTTTCAAAATGTCTTCTGTAAATTGTGCATGCTGACTCACTGTCTCGACTTACTGGGACACTTCAATACAACTGAGCCATCGTTAATATTAGTAACACACACAAGACTTGCCAAAATGTCTACTGTGAATGGCTTAGCAACACACTTAAAAAGAACAGAGCAGTCAATGTTATTAGTTCCACCTGTGCTTTTCCTGCTGTCTAAAGTCAAAATGTGATTGATTATTAGTAACACTAGTGCAGTGTGCGTTCAAAACATGCGTGTTGCGAACGGAACACTGGTTTCGATGACGGAGCCTGCGTGTTTTGGTTTTATTACCTTCTGCTGCAGTAGTTAGCACGCATTACCTCGGAGGGCTAACTTGGCTTGTTTACTTTATTTTACATGAACGCCGTACGTAAAGAGTCCAGCCTTTATTGTAAGAGGATACTGTGGCATATTGAAAAAAAAAAAAAATTCTAGTCTAGTTTTCTTTTAAAGTGCTCATATTATGTTTTTTCCCTTTCCTTTATTGTGTTATATATCTTTTTTTGTGCACGTTATAGGTTTATAAAGTGAAAAAGCCCAAAGTCCACCCCAAAGGGACTTGCCATCTCCAAAAAAAAAACCACTGTTCACAAACTGCTCCAAACAGCGTCACTTTGTAACACACGTTATAATGCTCGCCTAGCTGCTAGCGTGGCACGCCCTCATACTCTGCTTCTTAAAGGCTAGTTGTCCTTACCTAGCTGCCGCGTACTGTATGTGCGACTCCCAACAAAGATGGAACAGAAGTGAGATGCCTCACTCTGTTACTAAAACAGAGAGCTCAACACACAGGGTGAAAAGAGGAGCTGCAGCAATGTGCAGTACAACAAAATATGGTGTTTTTTGAAAATGAAACCATGTAAACCTATTCTGGTACAACCTCTAAATACAATTATGAACTTGAAAATGAGCACAATATGAGCACTTTAATTTAACTGCGGTTCATTTTT
This sequence comes from Sander vitreus, assembly GCF_031162955.1. Taxonomy (NCBI): domain Eukaryota; kingdom Metazoa; phylum Chordata; class Actinopteri; order Perciformes; family Percidae; genus Sander; species Sander vitreus. The sequence goes on along the minus strand of NC_135856.1, from coordinate 11,414,466 downwards.
TTTCTGACCTTTGAACCTCTGAACACCTTGGACCGCTGAACATTACAGCTTTTAATAGAGGTACATTCAATTCCCATGTACACAAAATACTCTGACTTGCCCTGGATCAATGAGAGTCCTCATAGAAAGACATCTGGACAACATTTTCAGATAGTATTCTGTTTGTGTTGGAGGGTGTATGGTAGATATTAGGACACTGAATGTGTGCGCAAATAAGTATACAACTCGCCTTTGTGTAGAGCTTCGTTGGTCATGCGATTAATGTAGCGGGAGCTGCTCTCGGGAACCAACCACTTCATCACTGTGTTCACGCAGGACTTCCTGTAAGAACTCCACACACTCCCACTGACGAGAGAGATCAAGATTGGCAACTTGAACACAACCTTAAATAAACAGAGCATAACAAGAAGGGACAAGCAGAAAGGTGTGTGTGTGTGTCAGTAGTTGCTCACCTGGTCTGACCCTTGACCTCTGTAAGGTCCCCAACACCCACAGTGCAACACACACCTGTGTTTAGGTCCCAGCTGACCTGCAGGTTGGAATGATACGTGTTTGGCCTGGAAACAAATACAATGAAAAGCAGACTTAGGGGGGACAGAAAAAAAGTGGTAGATGCAGGGCTGTAGAAGGCTTTAGGTTTATTTAGGACAAGTACCTGCAGTGCTCCTCATCCAAGTTGGAGAAGGCCAGTAACAGCAGACCAATGTTGATCATCACAGTGTTGGTTTCAGGACACACCTGATACACATCACGCACACATTATCTCCAAGTCAAACGCAAATGTTCTTCATTCCTTGTTTTGTTGCAACATTGTTTTTAGACATAGTGTGAGTGTACAGTACTGTATGTGTGTGTGTGCGTACTTGCTTTAGAGCTGGGCAATATATTGATATTATATCGCTATCGTGATATGAGACTAGATATCGTCTTAGATTTTGGATATCGTAATATGAATAAGTGTTGTCTTTTCCTGGTTTGAAAGGCTGCATTGTGGTAAAGTCATGTCATTTTCTGAACTCACCAGACTGTTGTAACTGTTCTATTATTTGCCTTTACCCACTTAGTCATTATATCCACATTACTGATGATTATTTATCTAAAATCTCACTGTGTAAATATTTTGTGAAAGCACCAATAGTCAACACTACAATATCGTTGTGGTATCGATATCGAGGTATTTGGTCAAAAATATCGTGATATTTGATTTTCTCCATATTGCCCGGCCCTAGCTTGCTTGCACTAACCTCTAATATTACAACATCATAGTCGCTGAAGGAGCAGAACTGCGGAGCCCAGGCAGCATCGCTCCTGATCACCTCATTGATAAGATACTCAAAGTCTAGAGTCAACTGCTCCACACACACACTCTGCAAGAGAGAACTCAGGTTCAAATGTAAGCAATTTTTTTCAAGATAAACACACAAACCCTCACTGTTTACACATGTGAATGATGTTTCTTTTAAGTTTACTGAGCATAAATGTTCTGTTTAAACTTTACAGTTACACTAAAATGTAACACTAAATGCAGGTTCTGTTACAGAAGTTACAGGCAGATAAATTACGCTATTGGAAATGGTCAGGGCAACCCTGGTAGCTCACCTGGTTGAGCATGCGCCCCATATACTAAGGCTAAAAACCATTTTAACAGTTGAGATGGTTCTAGGATTGCCTGTAAAACAAGACTGGTGCACTGCTCCAAGATTAATGCCTGCTGCTAATTATTGACTATTGATTCCAGTATTTCCAGGACAGGTAGGGCAACTTGATGTATATATTCCAATCTTTCTGAATATACTGACGCAAACACGCACCTGTCCATTGTGTGGCCCGGTGACCAGCTGCAGGTTCCGTCCTTTAAGGTCAGTGACCGTGAAAGGTAGCTGAACTTTATCGTCTTCATAACCTTTAGAGACCGAAACAGAGAAGAAGAATGCCGGTCAGCTGCTTTAGACTTGACCTGACGAGGGTTACTTTTCACAGGCCATTCTGTGTGTCCTCCCGTCGTCTCACCTCCTGCACCTCCTGCATTCTGCTCTGCTGCCCCTGGCTGTTGGAGGCGGTAGTGCAGACGTGAATAGTTGACATATCCAGGCTCGCTGGGGCCAACCTCCTGGGACGGGGATGGGGTCGGCGGGGATGAAGGTGATGAGGAAGAGGCAGGAGACATCACTTGTTCAGAGCACTGTTGCAAACTGTGGCTCCCTTCTGATGTTGACGCTTGTGGTAAACTAGTCCGTCTCTCCTCCTTCCTCCTCTCTCTACAATCATCCTCCTCTCTCCTCCTGTCTACATGTATCCCTTTATCTCCTGGTATCTGCGCTGCCTCTTTTTCACCACCATCAGGTAGTCTCCTTTCTGCCTGGCTTTCGTTTTCTTTCCCTCCTCCTCCTCCTCCTCCTCCTCCTCCTCCTGATCCTCCCGCTCCTCCCTGGGCCCGCCTGAAGAGGTCAGCTGCAAACTCGCGGGCTCGCACAGCTGCTTGAGACTGGCTAGGAGATGAGGAAATTGGAGCAGGTCTGCTCGGTGGCAGTCGGCTTTCGGGAGATCCCTGAGGTAGTGAGGAGTAAGAGGCCATGGGGGGGGAGGAAAACGATGCAGAGGCCTGACTTGACAGAGTGGCTCTCTTTGTGTACAGGATCTGCGATGACTGACCCTGCTTACCTGCAAGAGACATACAGAGAGATAATGAAATCTGGCAACACAACAGCAGCCTGATGATGAAAAGTCTTACAGATGTGGATTAATGAGAATATAAATGAGTATCAAGAATAACCATTGGTCATTTTATCTTTATCAGTGTTACACAGTGGAACTAACTTGGCATTTTGGCAACATTTTCTGGCCTTTGTTGACCTGGTGTGACATTGTTCCCTCCTCCCATCAAATTCAGTTTGTCCTCCAAATGGCTAAATCTGACCCTTGTGTGTAGTGCAAAAAGGGGAAAGAAAAGTCTAACATATGATGGTCTTAAATGCATAGTCTGATTTTAGGCATAAAAGACAGCCATGGATAAAGAAATGTGCCGATCGTGGCCGCGTTGACTCAGTGGTGGAGCAGGCGCACATGTACTGAGAGGTTTGTGCCTCGACGCAGAGGTCCAGGGTTTGGGTCCGACCTGTGACGGTTTCCTGCACGTCTTCCCCCTCTCTCTCTCCCCTTTCTCAACTAGCTGTCCTGTCAAGGATTAGAGGCGGAGGGGCCCAGAAAATAATCTTTAAAAAAAAAAAAGCTGATGCTGCTATTTGTGTATGTGTGTTACCTGGGCAGAGTGAGATGCCGCAGGCCACCAGAGAGTAGCTAGTGTTTAACAGGATGACCTGGTCCTTCTTCAGCTGGAAAGCTGGTTGGAAAGTGGGGAATGGGTACACCACCTGGTACCTGCTGTTGAGCACATAGCCATGCTCCAGACACTCTCCACTTCCTGGGGAGAGAAAAGGAGGAAGTTGGATGAGGGACAGAGAGACGGAGGCAGTGAGAACAGTAAAGGAGTCCATCTGTGTGTGTGTGTGTGTGTGTGTGTGTGTGTGTGTGTGTGTGTGTGTGTGTGTGTGGTTGAGTGTATTTGTGTGTTTACCTGTGCGTATAGTAGTGGCTGAGGGAACTGGGCAGCAGTAAGAGCAAGGTTTAGGAGGAGGCATGGAAGCAATAGTGATGTAGATGTCTCTGTTGTTTTCATCACTCATCATTAAGTTCATCAGAACGGAGCTTGAACTGCGTGTACTGGCAGGTAAAACCACACATTGACACATAAATGACTTCATTAACTACACACTGCAGTAACACAGTTCTAGCTTAAACTGAATCAGCTCCATGTGGTTGTTCATCGATGTGTTTATCATTCCTTACTTGAAGCCAAAGATGACAATTTTTGAGTGGTCATTGGGCCACTCACACACAGTCAGGTACAGGTCGCTGTAGATTTCCTCTCCTGCAAACAGACGTACGTGATGGACCTAAAGAGAAAAAGCAGACATCAGACAAAGAACAAGATATCTATACATTAAGTTGACTTATCCAAGTTCTCCAGTTTTAACTCTCGCAGGAGGACATGGTATTGCATCTAATTAGTCCTTGCCTGCTTACATGTAAATCTTCTGGATAGAACACATTACGTTTAGTGAGTACATTTCCTTTCCTTTACCTGTTTGAGTCTACTGTGCAAGTTGAACTCCCACCAATAAAGATGGTAGGTATAGAAAGAGAAATCATCATCTTCTCCACAGTCGCTGGTGTAGGACAGAACATAGCGGCCGCATTTGGTAAAGCCAAGAAACACATGTCTGGAACAAAAAAAGTGATGCACCAATGTAATACATGACTCGGCTTGAACAATATTACACATGGTCAAGCCTCACCCTGAATGTTATGGTCACGAGCAGGTAGGGATGTACCAATCCGATACGTCAGATTAATATTGGCACTGACCTTATTAAGCAGATTAGGTATTGGCCATGACGTGACAGATCCATACTAAATAAAGTTTCTTAGACAAAGTGTTTCCACTATCAGTGACATTCATTTTGTTATGAGGGGCTGCCTGCCGACGCGGTTTTTAGTGCACAAGCAATCCCTGGCCTAATGTTATCTTGCATAAAAATGATCTGAATGAGTTCCTCACAGTGAGGTATGCCGATTTTAAATTTTGCAAAAAGAAAGCATTGGTATTGGACATGTACTGAGATAATCGTATTGGGAGAGAAAAAGTTGTATCAGTGCACCCCTACTAGCATGATCAATAATTGGACATAACTCACACACGGTTTGGTTTGAAATGCTCTCAGTGAGCTACACAATGTGTACTGCAGTACACTGAATAGGACAATGTGCTTAATGACAGCAAACCCATTTGTAAACACACTCTGACCCTGCTCTCAGGAACTCCTCGCTGACAATGTTCTTTAAAGGGACACACACTCGAGGTGGCAGCTTCCTGAACAGGCGTTGAGAAAACTGTCCTGAAAGCTGCAGAACAGGCAAGAGAGTGGATTCAGATGTACACCATGTAATAAACACATACATAGTACAATATGAAGCATAGAAATCTGTGTAGATATATGGAAATTGCAGTATTAATGGAATAGCCTTGTCGGTGATGATGATTCTGGATACAAAACATACTACTCGCGATATTCAGCTTCACTCAATGACCTGCACAGTAACAAACCTAAACTAAGTATTTCAAAAGGTCGAACACACATACAGATGTCTATACAGTAAAATCGCTACGTGATTAACGTTATATTCGAGGGTTAAAGTTGCATTTTAACGGGGCAGTGCAAGTTGCTGCTGTGGTTTAGCTGAAGCTAACGCCGCTTGAGCTTTCACGTTACAATATAAAAGGTGTTCACCGTTGACTAACAGTTCATTTACGTCCACGTCTACGAGCATGTTAGCAAACCACACCAAGAGAGAAATACCGAGGATTATTGATAGAAAGCAGAGGAAACTAGTACTTTCATACTTTTTAGCATTGGCTAATTAGCAACCTGCCTGCCATTAGATGTTAGCGTCCGAGCTAGTTAGCAACTAGCCCCAGAAGCTCATGAAAACAAGGCTTTCACCGGAGCAGTCTTACATTATTTCCGAACCACTCTTCTTTTTTATATCGCACATTTTGTGGATGCATGCCTACCTTCCCACGCATAAGAAGCTTCACGACATGGTCTTTGTGTTTTCTTTTAGCTTTCTGTTTGCTATCGTCCTTTTCTGATTTCGAGCTGGGCGCCATCTCCCACTGAACTGTTATCCCTCGTTGCAGCCAGGACTGTCGCGATTGGTCCACAGGATGCACGGGACTGCCCTTCACCCGCTGGTGGATACATCCATCAAAACAAAAAAGGTATGGCACAAACCATGGGCACAAAATATACCGGTAACATCCTGCAAGAGGCCACTATAAGATCCAATGGGACGCCCTCGATCTTGGATTTTACACACTTGATGCATATTATATTTTGCACTGGTTTTTAATGTTATTCCATCTACTGTATGTATAAACTTGTATTGCATAAACTTTAATAAAAAGGACTAAAAAAAGCCAAGTTAAATCATGATCAAACAAAAGGTGTTTCGATCGGAGCGGAAAGTATGAAACGTAATGAACATTAAAGTAAAGGATGAACTAAAGAAAACAAAAAACGAGATCATACATCTCAAGGGGTTTATCCTAATAAACAAATTTGAATCAATGAATGTATGTTATATCGGTGTCACTTCCAGCATGATAAATCAAATTTAGAATGAACCAAACAGGGCGTTTCATCTGATAAGACTTTAGCATTAGGTATAAAATGGGGAACAGCGAACTTCCAAACACAATGGTAGTCATGACCAAACAAGAAAGAAACTGGTAATTTGAATGTTTTATTTTAAGTATTTAAAAACAAGTTGTAAAAAATAACATCTAAGAGAATACCGTAACGGAACCTATTGGGGAAAAGAAAGAAAAAACAAACAAAAAAAACTTCCAACAATAAAGAAATTAAAACGAGGGCAGTCAAACACACACACACACACACACACACACAGTAGGACAGTTTGCGCCTTATTACAGCCCACTTACACACGTTTTTCTGTTCAGTAGCATACACTGTATACAGACACACGACCACCTTAAAGAAAATAATTACAATGAATAAAATTAAAAATAAGAAATCATGATGGCAGGGAGAAATACACCTGCAACAAAACACTGGGAATGTTTAAAAAAAAAAAAGTTAAAAAGTACCAAGAAAAAAAAGAAGAAAAACAAGACCAAAAATGTTGCAGTTACAAACATAATTTCTGAATATATTCAAAATACTGCTAGACCGTTTTTTTACCCTCAGGAAATTGAAGGGGAAAAACTATTTTAATTCAGTGTTGAGATGGTGTTGTGCTAGCTTGCAAACAAAGATGCTTATTATTATTTCACATTTTTAAAAAATGAGCAAGGTGTGGGTGAGGTGAATGGGGCAAACTGAATAGTAACCCAAGTAGTTGTTTAGTGCTTTGTTCAATGCATGGGCAAAATGTGTTCCCTTTTTCTTCAATTTTGACTTTAAAAAACAAACAAAGTTGGAATAGAAAATGTCTGGGTTGATGAGTAAACCATGGTCTTGTCTTGTTAAAGCCAAAAAGGAAACTTCTTGATAGAAAAAAACAAACAAGTCCAGAGAGCCATCGCAACCTTCCAACAGACTGAGCCGATCGTTTACTGGGCCTGAAATGAGACATCACAGACCAAATTTAAATGTAGAAATTTAATCTTTGCTTTGTAAAGAAATGTAAAAAGTCTTTAAAACATCTGCACTTTATATTGATTCTGTCACAGTATCTCATTCTAAATCACAAAAAAAGGCAGGGGAAACATTTCATTAACAATGGGTATTCCATATTTTGGCCAGTGAATGCGTTCTTGGCAGACAATTGTTTTCAGCTTACAAGGTTAATTTTGGATGCTGGTCATGGATGTGCTACCTGTTGTCCCTGCTGTGGAGCAGCTGCCTGTCCAGGCGCCTGTCCTGGCTGTCCATAGTAGACAGCCTGCTGTCTGTAGTACTCAGCCCAGGCTGCACTGTAGTCCTGCTGGCCTCCAGCTGCAGCTCCTCCTGCAGCTGCTGCTGCTGCTGCTGGTGCTGGTGCACCTGCACCTGGAGCAGCTGTAGCCCCTCCAGCTGACTGGGCTGGAAAAACAACATACACACTTTGTACTGGATGCACACACAGTCAAGTACTCGTTTTTATTTGACAGTATACGACGGACATCAGTTCTGACCCGACAGAACCTTTTAGTTTACCCAGATACATAAAACTGTCTCAGACCGCCACTTACTCATGCCCATCTTCTTGTAGTACTCCTCCCAAGCTTTGGTGTAGTCTGGCTGGCCCCCAGGGGCCTGCGCTGCTTGGCTCTGGTCCCCTGGTGCCGCTGCTGCAGGGGTTCCTGGATTTTGGGCTGCCATGGCACCCCCTGGCTGTTGGCCATAATATTGTGCATAGTATGCTGCCCATGCGGCATTCTGGTCTGCAGCTGCTGCCTTATCTAATGAGGAGAGGGAAGGGGGAAAACACAGGATACATTAGTTAATGAAGTACATTTATATACATCAAAATTTACAAAATAAAAAAAAGAATAACATTTGAGTCATGTACAGAAACAGAATATTTTGGAAGAATGTCAGTGCAGGAAATAAGTACTCACTGGGGTCATGGGGACCTGGGGCTTGCCACTGCTGGTAGGTACTTCCCCAACCCTGAGGACAGTACTGGGGGCCACCAGGCGCAGCTCCACTGCAGAGAAGGACAGGATAGTTTAAAATACAAACTGCTTATTTATTCCCCTGTAGGAAAATTCAAAATTCCTGCAGTGTTGTTCGTGGGTTGTACTTACTGGGGAGCACCACCAGGAGGCCCTGGATTATAAGGGTTGGGATTATAGGGACCCATTGGCCCACCTGGGCCTCCTTGACCAGGACCACCACCCAATGGACACAGTGGAGCCTGGAAAAAGGAGAGAACATCCAAGTTAACTTTTGACAACTGTGTCGACTGTGTATTCCTTCTCTGCGAGTCACTAGAACATACCTCAATCTTCTCTTCTATAAGCTGTTTTGCATGGTCAATCTGCTGTGGGGACCCACGGATGATGAACAGTTTGAAGTTAGGGTCACCGTTTGGCGGTGGCTGACGAGATATCTCCACAAATGCACCGGTCTGTTGGTTGATAGACTTGACGTTCTCTCCTCCTCTGCCAATGACAAGCCCACATTTGTGTGCAGGAATGGAGAAGGTCATCTCCCCTCCCGGAGGACCCCAGTTCCCCTGGCCTCTACCTCGTCCACGCCCACCAGGTGACATCCCTGCACCAGGACCTGGGGGACCCTGTGGAGGAAACAAGCCTTATTAGGTTTCACTGTTCCACAGCAAAGCCCCATTACTGTGTTCTGTCATCAACACAATAATTAAGATCAACACTTCACCAACACCTACCCCCTGCCCACCCTCCTCTCGTGCACGGATGCTCTGTAGCAGGTCAGTGATGATTGATGCAGCATGCTCACACTGGTCTGGTGGACCCGTAATATGGGCTATTTTATCAGGACCTGAACCATCATCTGTGAGGGATGACAAAAGGACAGACAGGTTTATTGGTGGGGGTTTGTACAGGGACTGAAAAAGAGATCAACTATCCTAGCTGAAAATGTTAAAGATGTTGGAATGACAGCACGGTTAAAAAGGTGCAGTAAGCGATGCTGCGCATAGATTGTTGATATTTGAACTAAACTGCCAAACAAATAGAACCCCCTTTCTTCATAAATCCAAAGTAGTATATTCATCATTTTATGTTTTTTTGATTCATTAGACTATTCTATACATTTTACACCACCCCTGCATAAACACTACTTATATGGTGCAGTTTAAATTGTCCACAAAACATTTGGAGAGCTCACCTGGTTTAAACTGTATCTTCACTCCAGCATCGCTTTGGATCTTCTTGATCATCTCCCCACTTCGGCCAATTACAACTCCCACAGAGTGGCGGGGCACAGCTATCTGTAGAATTACATTTAACGGCTCTAAGCGGTTGAGTCTCACCCATTTATCAAACATTCAATTATGTTAATTTAATGCAATTGTATCTCTGCTGTGCTCAGGTCTATAAATACAAATAGCAAAGCTATGACTAACTTCTGTCACACACAGATTACTTACATCGATGCCGCCGCCACCACCACCTCCTCCTCCACCACCTCCTCCCATCCTGGGTCCGTATTCACTCCTGTCTCCAAAGCCTGCATGCTCCCTGTCTCGTAGGATCTCATTAACCATCTCCTTTGCTTGCTTAAAAAAAAAAAGAAGAAAAAAAAAAGAATGATTTGAAGGGTAAATAGGGGCTTAAAACAGCTCCCACTTAGCCAAAACTATCTCCACTGTATTTTATGAGTACCTGCACTTTGTAGGGGTCTCCAATGATGCGTAGGGGTTTATCTACGTTGGGGGGCTGGGATCCATCTTGAATAAGAATCATTTTAACTCCAGCCCGCTCCTAAGATTTTGCAGAAAAGGAATGTTACATTGATCACACGGCAAATTCACCTTATCCCAACATGATCATGTAATACCGTTTACTGCAGTGCACTTTTAAATATTTTTATTTTTTACTAATAACCATTTTCATTCTAATATTTGTACAGCAGAAACACTCTGAATCAAGTCATTATATAGTTAATATTATTAAGGTAACCTGTGATTCTCACCTGTAGCTGTTTGATGGTCTCTCCTCCTTTACCTATAATAAGGCCTGCCTTGCCTGCAGGAATGATCATCTCCTGCATGGAGCCTGACTGCCCATTGGTCGTTTCATGACCCCTTGACACTATGTCATCTATAAGTGCCCTGGCTCTCCTGGAGGCAAATTAAAATGAAAGAATAGTGATGAAAACAATTGAACACAAGACTAATGTGGCATTAAAGCAATATAATTAATGGGTCGAACTATTCACTCTAAATGTCCTTCACCGTGGCATCCCTGCTATCAAGGAGGTCAGTTCAGAGATGCGGACTTGACTTGAGACTCGTCCTCAAAAGACTTCAGACTCGAGAACAATCTTTATTTTTGGAAACGATGAGCTGAATGTTATTCCCCTTCCTGCGTGAGCTATAACCTACCTACGTAACGCAAAATGTATCTGCTGCGCGCGGCTACACATGAGGACAACATACATGTTGTCCGCATTGGCAGCCGCTGTGCCATTCATCAGAAGCTTTTTAAATGTAGGGGTAGGAATAATTAAGATTACAGTAAGGACTATAGTTGGGGTTTAACTTTGACAATCTTTGCACAGGACAAGAAGTGCTGCCTTGGAGGCAAAACTCTGTTAGAAAAGTCCAAATAGTGCTAACCGTTACCATTGCACAAGCAAACAGGAAATTATTCTAAGATTTATATAATCTTATTTTTTAAAGCTAAAACTAAACTTTAATACATTATGTGTAGTCTGATTAAGCAAGACACCAATCTCTGTTAACCTCAGGGAACAAAGGTGCCTTAACATGCCAGACAAAAATTTAATTTTAGGATTTAACTTCTCAGAATGATTATTAAAATGAGTTGGAACCATGTAATGAGTATTACGAGCAACAATTTCTGCGTTGCAGGGTGCATTTTCCTGCTTTTTGAAAGGAGATGCTACTTATCCCCTCGACTTCAATGAACCAAGCTAGGCAAAGCCAATCAATTGCCTGTTCAAAACTCCACAGCTGCTGAAGTCTGGCATTACTGTAGGCACAGCTGGAGCTTTTTGCGCTGCCTATAATACATAACAGTGTGACCTGAACCAGAGATGCTCACAAGTCTTTGAGCTTGTGTCCAAGTCAAGTCTTGAGAGTTGAATAGAGTAGTTGCAAATTAAGTACACATTGTTTTAGATGAGAAAACCAACGTACTGTATGGCATCTGGTGACCCTGTCAGAGAAACACTTCTATCTGGAAGGCCGGCACTGTCTGTGAACAAATATGAAAATATATATCAATCCAAGAGAAGCTATAAAACCGATTATACTTTGTTTGTTTACTTGATAAATCTGGGGTTAGCACATCTCTCACCGTGGGCAATCTGGACCTTGCAGCCAGAATCCTGCTGTATTTTGTTAATCTGTTCACCTCCTCGGCCGATGACTTTAGGGACAACAGCAAAGATATTTACATTGAGTTTAAACAAGTGTAACACAGCCATGTCTATGGTTTAGGAAAAGTATGTGCATGTACTTACTGAGACCGACCATGCCATCAGGCACCCTGAACTCTTCTGTCATTGTGGAGGGCCTGACACTGCAGACAAGTTTAAAAAACAAGGATATGTGAAGGATCTTGATGAGGTCTAAGTCATACCCACATGCACCAAAACTGTCAATGTAAAAGAAACACAAAAAATAACCTTAAGATACCTTTGTTGCGACAGGGCAGCCAGCTGAGCTCCAATCGCTGTTAAGAGAAGGACAATGTGGTGAGCGGTTGGAAACTGAACTGAGCGAGTGTTTGGAATAGGATCAATGAGTGATTTAACGTACACAATGCAGAATCAATTTCACTCTGTGATGCTACCTTCTTGGCATCGGGTTCATCTGAAAACAAAAGAAAAAGTGAGTCTAATATGTGGACTAACAAATGCAGACAAACTGCCCGTTTGAGCTGATTTTTCACCTGCTTCTTCCAGGGATCGTTTCTGTGCTGTGAATGGATAGTTCTCAGCTCCTCCGTTGTTGCTCACTGAAGGAACACCGTCTCCACCGATTTTAGCTGCAATCTAGAAAAGACATACACACTGGGTTAAGTGTCTGCAATACACCCTAACGTAGTGACTATAAAGAGATCCTCTCATTTAAAGTGGCACTGCACAGACATGAAGATCAATTTACTCAGGAGGAGCACTACACTGATGTCATTTGGGCTTTAAGACTACAAATTTAGAACAGAAAGCCTTTGTTGTGGGTGTGGAGTTTGAAAGACAGAGTGACTGAGTTGCATTATGGGAAGTGTAGGATCTAGTTTGTTGGTGCTTGCTCCATACTATGGACTAAAAGTCAGGATATGCTCATCTCTGCCTGCATCTATTTTGACTTCATTTTTTAAGTCCATCTCTCTCTTTATCATTTCTACATTAAATAAAAACAGAGGAACTAAAATGAAATACAAACATTACACCAACAGTACCTTCACAGTACCTTGACTAAGATAAAACAATTAATCCTTAGACAAAAAAAAAAAGCAACAATTTTGATAATCGATCGTTTTGCTAAAGTAAAAAAGGCAAAAATGCCAAACTCAAAGTTTCAGCTTGTGAAATGTCCAAGTTGTATTCCCCTTTTCTGTTTTCTATGGCTGTTAATTGAATATCTTTGGGTTTGGGGCAGTTCTTCGACTAACCGAGTAAATAACTCGATAGATTAAGGATTAATCAATAATTCTAACAATCACTTGAAGCCCTTACCTTGATAACTACAAAGACCCGTAAAAGTAACGTTGCCTACACACTTTCGCCACTGACCGTGAAAGTAACGTTAGCCAACTAGAAACGTTACTAAAATCTCAGACACTTAGCTAGCTAGCTAATCACCTAATAGCACCCTTTTGTCCGTTTAATGCTAGTTATCAGTAACGTCACAATATAAGCTAGCTAGCTAGTCAGTTGACCTTATTTGGTGACAATCATAGTGCCATGACAATGTTGTTAATTGTTCAATTCTTCTAAAATGGCGTTTTACACATGGAGGCTGAAACTTCGTGATCAAATTACCGTCAAATAACGTTTACTGTTAGAGTAGCTAGCTAACTAACAGAGCTCACTTAACGTTAGCTAGCTGAAGTAGCTAACGTTAGTCCATTTAACGTTAACACAAGGATCCCGGTGGCGATGACACGTTGTTTTATTTAGCTATACACGAAAGCGTGACTTACGTTGCTGCCGCTGCTCAGTGCACCCCGCAAACATTTCAACACACTACACAATCTGGCGAGTGTAGACAAATGAATGGCATTGCTACTAGCTAGCTCGCAGCTAGCTTGTTACCTAAAGCTAACGTCACGGGTAATTAAGCTAACCGCAGTTTCCCACCAGCTAACTAACGTTAGCTCGCCGACTGTCTTATATTGTAGCAGAGCACTTTATTACCTGTCTGGCTCGTTGTACTGCATCAGCAAAAGCGTCGTTTTTCATCCCAGCGCCGACTCCGTTTGTCGGCAGACCGCCGTAATCAGACATGCTGCTCACAAGGGACAAATAGACACAGGGGGCAGGCTAGATAGCTTTGGCCGGGTTGAGCTGCGCAGAAGCGGGAAGGCTAAACAGCAGCGTACGGGGGACTCCAATGTGCGTGACCGCTTACCACGCCGGCAAATTTGCCTGCTTAAAATAGCCAATCAACGAATCTTCACTCTCTGCGTCTTCACTTTTGGGTGTTGACGTCCAACGTTATACACCAAAAAATACCGCCGCCTCCTGGGCTGGAGCATAGACCGTATACGGGCTGGACGAGGAGTGTAGATCAGACACTGTTGAGGGGGACAGGCAAGCGACTTTGAGTCCTTGAAAAGCGCTATACAAATTCAATTTATTATTATTTATAACATTTAAAGTTCTTAATTACCTACTTGCATCAAGCCATGTATTATTTAGAAACAATTTTACAATGGAATCACGTTTTTTTTTTTTTTACAACTGAGGTGGAAAAAACAAACTTGCACTCCTGTAACGTGTTCAAGACCGCATATAACTACATGTATTCCTATAAGGCAATAGGTAGCAAAATCAACATGATTAACTTAAATAAGTCATTTGTCCTTTAAGCCAATCAACATATATTTATGTTATTTATTTATCTGACACACTTGGAAATTATCTGGAAATTACAGACTTAAGTATTACTAAAATAAAGCTTTACCAAAAGAAACTCAAACATATTTGTTCGGAAACCATGAGGTCAAACTGCATGAGTTGTCTTGAACAGTTCCTTTTCAGAAGAGAGCTCAATGGCATTTAACAAAAGCAGCACCATGCATGCATTTATTTCCATAAAAAAAAGTCACATCAAAAATGTTTATTGCCATTAAATCAAATTTCTTAGTGTTTCATTATTGAGAGAGGAAAAAATCAACTCTTTACCATAGTGTTAAATCTTCACATTATGCACATAGTTTCTGAAAATATTGTGCAGCACTGGACCCTGTTGTGTGTTTCAAACATAAGAACACCTATAAAACATGAACATTTTGCATGAGAGGTTATCATGAATCTTCTACGCTTCTTGATATGGCTTTGGCAGTTCTACTCATGTAAAATAAAAAGTCCTGTGATGTACTTCACTCAATAGAATTCTTTCCAGGAAAGAGGATTGACAATGTCTCTTCCTTTTCTTTTTTTTTTTACACCATCCTCTGTTTCAGTCGTCATTTGAGAGTTATGTTCATTATTTTTTGTTGTTTTACAATTATTTCTGTCTTTTAGTTTTTGTAACATTTGTTCAATGTCAATCAAAGTCCGGACTCTGTAACTCCACCGGTGTGCAGCGACTTTTGGTTCTTGTCGCTTACCGAACAGGAAGTTGGACGGTCCTCCTATTAATCCTGTATCTTCCTTTATATACCACCTAGGAGAAAAAATAATGCTATAGGAATGTAACATGGCTTCCTGGTTTGGTTTTACCTGTTCGTTCTCAGGGAAGTTCATGCATGTCTTCATCTGTCCAAGTCAATGCAATAGCAGGAGGCATGTGGGTTAGCTTTCACACAGCTGCTGGCATGCACTGCAATGCAATATATCACACATGAAACTCATTTCAGCAGCTGCCAGATCAGGTGAGGTCCTCCAAATGTGAGGGCTTTCACAACAGATTATATATAACGATGATGAACTGTTGTTTTTCTCTTTTTCTTACATGGTTCATTTTCCATCCGATCATCCTCACTCTGAAATCTCAGGACTTGTGATCACAGCACCATGTATTCATCCACAGTCAAGGCCCATTTCCTCATGCATTGCTAACAGATCTGTACGTGCTTGCAGTTGAAAGCCATCACAAAATCATCTAACCTTTTTCTACCCCTTCCCTTTCCCACCCCTCCTACCCTCAATGTCCACTCCCAGGACTATCCTTGTGTATTCATAGACGACGTAGGACATGCTGACAGCAGGAACGACTTTCAGCAGGTTGGGGGAAATTCCTCGATAAAGTCCGGCCACACCATCCTGGGTCACGATGTTGTGAAGCAAGGCCAACATGGAGGGTTTAGGGGCTCCCTTCACTGAAGCTGAGGGGAGAAATAAAGATTAACTCCACCAACACATTCTGGCCTCTCACTACATGTGACTCTGCAAAACTGGTGCTAATGTACAGAAGTCATGTTTGCCCTTGATTCTCTCTCCAATTGTAAGTTTGTATAAGGTTCCAGTCACACCAAATGCCTGCTCTTGGGGGGGGAATTGTTGGGTATCTGTAAATTATAGTGTGGTCTAGACCTACTCTATCTGTAAAGGGTCATGAGATAACTTATTGCTCAATGGTGTTTTTTGCCTCCAACGTCGCCTTCCAGGCAGCTAACCTTAGGGTTAACCCTAAACATAACCATTGCCGTGCTGCCTGGAAGGTGACTTTGGGGGCAAAAAACACCACGCCTAACTTATTTGACACTATAAATAAATTGAATTATGAACGAATGCCTTTATTGTCATTGCATGTTCACATACAACAACAACAACAACATTCTGTCTCTTTCTGTTCTGTTTTTTTTTTTTTTTTAGCTCATTAACTACAAATGTGATAAACAATCTGGCATTTTATGTATAATAAATAAAAGACAGAATATATCTGGAATGACATTACTGCATACCATTTTCCAAAGCATACAATGCATTGAGAAGGACCTGGAAACAACTTAAATCAATGTCTGCTTACTTTCAACCACATCTCGCAAACTCCACCACATCTTGCAATCTTCCAGAGTGGATGGCGTTTGAAGTAGAACGTTTTGAAAAAACTAGCAAGTGGACCTCAAGTTAAGATTTTGTCAGACATATATATATATATATATATATATATATATATATATATATATATACTATATATATATATATATATATATATATATATATATATTAATGTATGTTTTAGATTGATTTCATACCTGCCCGGCAGCCATTGGCACTGTGAGAAACTTGAAGCATGCTTCAAATTCACATTTGTGTCAAATTGTAATGCAGTTGCGAGTAGGAACTGTCTTGAAAACTTGTTTGTGCGCCCAGTGATGCCGCAACATTCAAGACAAAAGTTTGGTTCTACTCTCTATCCAAAGAAGGAAACCATGACATGTGGTTGAAAGCTCTGGTAAAAAGCTAGCAAGTGGACCTTGAATTACTATAATTTTTTTTTTTTATCCTTTTCACAATTTCTGTTTACATATTGCATGTCTTCTGTTTGATTTTCTGACATTTGTAAAATACATTGCTTATCAGCAAGCTCAAAAGGAGGTATCAAGTCAATCTAGTAGCTTATAGTAGGCTTTGGAAATAATCAGCAGTAAGTCACTGTATACAAAATCTTTATTAATTTGGCTAAATAATTGGTAGGGTCCTTTATTCATAGTTCTATATAGTTATATAATCTATAGTTGGTTCTATAAGTGTGAAAATCATTAAATAAGGCCTTTGCAGTTATCAGATCTAAACCCAACGGCACACCTATGGAAGATATTGGGCTGCTGTTTTAAATTGTGCTTTCCAAAGGTGATCTTAACACACCTGTATACAGACAGGTGCCAAGGAGAATAAGTGAGTAAAAGTAAAACAAATGCCAGATGAAGGTTGCTGTAGAGAAATTAAGCCTTGCAATACATTTAAAGTGTTGACAGTGTGTGGGAGCTGACTTCTGTAATGTTTACAGTGCTCTCCATTACCATCAAATGAGGGAATATATTTCTTCAGTAGCCTTCAAGGGACTTTGAGATTCTATGACAAGGAGCACTGATGGCCCAACACCTAACTAAGACACCCATCTATGTCTGTATATTAGTATGACGACAGTTATCCTGACCTTGTGCCTGCATTCGAGTGCGGATCAGTGCTAGTGGGTAACTTGCCAGCTGTCCACAGGTGCTGGAAACGGCACCGCAGCCGACCAGCACCATGACCCCTGGGTCAGTTAAACCTCGGTTTCTGTTCAGCCAGGAAAACTTCAGAGTCTATGGAATAGAGGGAGTGAGAAGAAGGTAAACACTAAGGAGATGCACTGTGACAGCTGTGAACTTTTATGTCTCTGACCTCGTAGACAGCCAAGTCAATGCCAGCGTACGGGACAATACTCAGCAGGTTGGGTACATAGCCCTTGTAGAAGGCTGTGACACCTTCTCTCTGTAGGATCTGTTTGGCACAGTCTGCTATTCCTGAGTATTGGCCTGTTTTTCTTAGTGTGAGACGAGTCTTTAGCACCTGAGGAGAAAAGAGCAGAGATGGAAAAGAAAACAAGGAGGAACAGAAAGAGAAAAGACATTAGTCATTTCACTCATCATGCGTTTTCTTGATGCTATATGAATGTTTTTATGTGTGTATTACCCTGATATTACCTCCATGGGGTAGATGGCTGTCTGAGCTGTAGCCCCAGCCAAGGAGCCAGCAACAAACCTCTCATGAATCCTCAGATTTCTTGTTTCATTTCTGCTACGCATCACATTCTTGATCTATGAGTTATAGAGCAAAGGAAAGAATAAAGTACTGCACATCATTTGAGAGAGTTGTAATCATAGACAAATGATAAAATAGAATTGATGGAAAATAGATGGAGTGTTGCTTTAAGACATAGTTCGACATTTTGGGAAATATGCTTAATTCGCTTGCCAAGAGTTGGATGAAAAGATTGATACCACTCTTTTCTGTACGATAAATATGAAGTTAAAGCCAGCAGCCAGTTAGCTTAATTTAGCATAAACTAAATAGAGATGTTAAAGGTTGAACTATTCTTTTAAACATTTGACTGGGCAAAAAGACGATGTCTTTAAAATATTAAAAAGAGAATGAAAAATCATAAATGCCTGGAAGATAGTAAAAGGTAGGAGAAAGAGAGAATAATTAAGATAGAGATCAAAGATGAATGGATGTTCAGAGGTGCAAAAAAACAAATAAGAGAAGGTCTCTCCACCTGTTCATAAGCTGTGAACTTGATAGCAATTTCTGGGGCAATCTTAAGCACATTGATTCCATTGCCCCTCCACAGCGACCAAAGTCCTCCTTCTTTCAGCATGTACTGAAAACTGCTCAGCACATTCCCTTTAAAATCAATGGTACCATGAACCTAGAAGAACAGAGTCAGAGAGGTAGACTTTGTGTAAAGAAGTAGAGGTTGACTGAAGATTCATCTCAAAGCTCTCTGCCACAAATCAAAGATAAAACGGCAAACGTTCACACATATGCATGAATGGTCACGTGGTTCAGACTGATCTAAGAGATGAGATCATAACTGTCCCGACTGACCTGTCGGAAGACTTTGAGGCGGTCTAAGGGAGCAGTCCCAGTTCGAGATACAGATCCAGCCATGGCTCCAGCCAACAGCTGCCGCCACACATAGCCAGACTTCTTCTCCTCCTCAGAAAATTCATCTGGGACTGTCAACTGCTCCCCTATATCCAACATCTACTGAACCCATGGTGAATGGAATGAGGATTAGACATTATAGCAATAAAGAGGAGAAAAAAAAAGAGTTGGAACAAAAAAGGCAATATGTCTCTGTCGGTCACAAATCTAACTTGAGAAGCAAACTTCCTCTTAAAATCCTCTTTTTTATGTTAAACAATATGTAATCAATGCAATTATCTATTGTTTGATTTAGTGTTTCATTGTTTAATATAGATGACAGGAAGTATGGCAAATAATGTGTTTGGCAAGCATTGCTTCACAGATGCGTTGAGCAATGATGCTTTAACCCAACCATGTCATCATTTAGAAATGCACAATGCTGTTCTTGTTCAAGTTGTGTATGTCCTAATGTGTGTGTGACCTCACCATTGAATGTTTCCAGTAGCGCGCTATGTCCTCCATGTTAGTGAGAGGGTTAAACAGGAAATAGTCTCGCCACTCATTCCAGTCAATGGTCATAGTACCGTCTTTGTCCATTCTGAGACAAAGACATAAACAAGTAATGAAACTTACAGACAGTATAATCACTAAGGTACCCACTGAGTTACAGAGGGTTGGATCAATGATTTAGAAATGGCAATGAGGAATCCTTTACTGCCTCAGCAGTATAGTAACACGAATGAGAAAACGCTTCTTGGTTTACCACACTCTAACCTATCAGGGGAAACAGAACGTACAAAAAAAACTATGGAAATGCGGCACCTTCTTAAAGTAAGAGGACAAATATTTTGCTTTAAAAATGCAATTCAACCATCAGGCACCATAAAATCCTAGGGGCAGGAACTTTGTCAGAACCTTGATCTTCACTTTGCACTTCAAATTTGGATGCAACAGCATTAGACAAGAAGGAACATGTCATTTAGCAGACTTGGTAATTGTGCCATTATTTTAATGGGAGAAGGAATGAACTGCAAATGTGCATAAGGAGGAATATCAGGTGGGGGAAAAAAAGAATCCAGGGTTTGATTATTATTATTATTGATAATGTATCATATCCGGTTGCAAAGCTCAGATGTATGTTAAAACAGCCTTTTAAACCCTGTTGACTGGTTACTGAACTGTTATGCAAGCCAGTTAAGCTGAAAGCAGTCCATTATATTACAAACCAGGAAGGTGAGACCCCCTTATTGTCATTGAAGCCTATAGCATGTAAGAAACTATCAGCTTCAATGTTTCAAACCATCTAACAGCCCAGATGTAAACATACGAGGGTAATGCACATGAATTTTCAGCAATGGGAGTTGTTAATATCCAAGCCAGGGTTGTGGATGTTCTTACCTTGGATCCTAATGTGATGCAATATCAGATATCAACAACTGTTAGCAGACCTTTGCAAAATCCTGGTGGCATCCTCGAGGCTAATGTCCACACCAATGTTGTGTAGAGAGTGCTGGATCTCCGCTGCATCTATCTGACCTGCAAATATCCACCAGTCAAGCATAGTAAGAGAGAAACAGAAATCAGAGCATGGAAAACAATTTAAAATGATCTCAATATAAAATTTTTGAAGTAATAGTGCCAGCAATTATTATTTCAACTGTGTACTGTTGGCTTCTACTGACCGTCATTGTTCCTGTCAAGACTACGAAACATGAGTTTGAGCTCTTTTTCATGGGTGCGGAGATACTGCGTGAACTCTTCGAAGTCTAGTACCCCATCTTTGTTGGTGTCCCCTGCCGCCACCATCTGAAAACACAGACAGCCAGGTCAATGAAAAACAAATGTCTGGGCATTTGGTCAGAGACTGAAACAGCCAAAAGGTAGGTTGTAAACACAAGTGCAAAAATCCTTTTAAATTACAGTCTGAAACCCTACTATGCCTGCATTGTCCTGGTCAGAGAGCTGCTTGGCACTTAAAATATGTTTTACACCAGGATCATTATTATTATGTTGTTGGATTTTTGTAAAGGCATTCAATGATTAAATCTGTACAACAGCATAAGTTTGTCTAGCCTATCAGCGCAAATACAACAGAGGTGACCCACACAGCTGCAAAATACCACAATGATCAAGATTGCACTCTAGGTTTGTAGTCTTTAGATACTCCCCTACCTTTCTATCTACTGGACAAATTATGCTACAGCAAGTTCTGTAGTTGAGTGAATGATGCTGTAAAGTGTAAAATACTTTTACTTTTACTTAATCTCTCAACGATCATGCTGGTAGCTCTGGATTTGCAGTTGTAAATGGAAATGTATTTAAAGTTCATTAAATAAAGTGTAAACATTCAATGGTGTTTCAATGTGTATTAAATATATATTTTATATGATCAGAATCTCATTTATCATTCTTAAAAAGGTATTTTTTTTTCTACCTATGAAGTACCATTACTGAAATCTTCTCAAAGTATGGAAAAGAGGCCCAGTAAAATAGAATAATCTCTGACATAGTCTAAATCAGTGGATTCCTAACCTTCTTGGTTTATGACACCTTAAAGCTAAGCCATATCTATTTGTGATCCCTTATCACCGGTTGCATGAGTCTATTGGTTGCGGCACATTCAACCAAAGAGTGAAAATTTCCCTCTGTTCTATTTGAATAACTGTTGGAGTTCCAAAAATGAATTATTCTTTATAGAAAAGCATAACTTTGAAAGCGAAGATTAGAGAAACTTATGAAAATAATTTAACTGATAATTTTGCGTAGCAGAAATGTTTTTTCCTACTACACAAAATAAATGTGGATTAAACAAGGAGAGATGCAAATTGCTCCCTATATAATGTTGAAACAACCTATAATAAAAGGTCACAACAATAATCCATGTGTGAAACGAGATCAGGTGTAGGACCAAGAGAAAGGTTATGCTTCTCATCTTTCTGCTCCTTGTACTAAAATAGAAAGCATGCTGCCCTTTAAACACACACACACACACACACACACACACACACACACACACACACACACACACAGTGGGCATTTTGTCCCCAAAAGGGAGGAGAGTCCCCACATTGTGGCTTTGTAAACATGTTTATGTCCCCACAAAATGAGTAATATATTCACATACACACAAACACACACAGAGAGAGAGAGAGAGAGAGAGAGAGAGAGTGGGAGAAACAGCACAGAAGAACGTGACAGTGAGTCTTCTTGGCAACCCATACACTTTTTGCAAAAACAAGCAGTCAAAGACAGACTGACTGAAGAGAGACAGACTGTGTGTAATCACAATAAAGTTATGTTATTGATGCTCTTGGCATCTGCTGTTGCACAAACAGAAAGACAAGGACGTGGATGACAAGGAAAACAAGGACATTCCATATAATGAAAAACTATCTCACAGACGAGGAGAGATCATTGGGTCCTCTAATTTTACTATCATTATATTTATATTATTATATTTATATCCTGTAAACACCTCTCCACACGCACGCAAGCACGCTTTATACTGTTGTTGCTAACCATCTATCACAGAAAAATAACCAGCGTTGCTTGAAAATCTTAGGTCGTTTTACCGCTGTTCTGAAAGACTCTTCTAACTTTCTAGATAACCTTCTCTTTTCCCTAATCCAAACAAAGACGGTCACTGTAAAGTACATATCTCCTTGCGCAAAGGAGATTTTACTATCAGTAATGTTGGTATATATGGATTTTTCTTTCCAATATTTGATATTTTCAAAGACAATAATGTCCCAGATGACCCAGATTATGTAATGCTGGGAAGTTATTTAAACACCTTGATATAAACTGTATTTGTTTAATGTTATATAATGTAGTATCCACACATAAATGCCACTGCAGGGTACAGTAAACAAACAGGTGTGAGTGATACAGGTATCCTACAGTCTTACCCTCTCCAGGGAGCCTCTAATAAGCCCTCTGCCTGCCAGCCCTGTCCGCAGTTCAAGGATGTCGATGCGTCCATCTTTGTTGAGGTCCAGCTGATCAAAGAGCTCAGCCCAGCGCTTCTCCCTCTCCTGGTCCGGACCAGGGGATTTTCTGTCCTGGCAGTGCGCCCAAGGGAACCAAGTCCATTTGGCTCTCATGACTGGTGCCAGTCAGAGTCAGCTGATGGGATACAGGGGCATCAATT
Organism: Sander vitreus; assembly: GCF_031162955.1. NCBI lineage: Eukaryota > Metazoa > Chordata > Actinopteri > Perciformes > Percidae > Sander > Sander vitreus. Next base: position 11,391,276 of record NC_135856.1, on the reverse strand, counting down.
AAATCTCCACAGCCTGACACAGAACAGTCCTTACAAGTACTGAAACCTTAATCACTCTCTTGTACAGCAAATTTAAGGACTTTTCAAAAAGAAGTCTAGTAAAAAAAACAATCTAATCCAAACTTGTGATGTACATTTGCATTGTTGAACAAGTGGTTCCCAACCTGGGGGTCGGTGACCCAACAACAGGTCACAAGAGGATCCTGAGGGGTCATTAAAAGAGAACTCCACTGATTTAACATTAATCCTTTAACATTGTCGGACTCACGATGAACAGTTATATTAAAATGTATTACAATGTACACAGCTGAACCAGAGATAATCTTTTTTATTCCACACATTCTTCTACCTTGTCAAAACCTGGCACCTACATTACCCACAATCCAACTCGACCACCAACAGTCCAGTTGGAGATTTGGGTGATGCTACTGTTGGCTAATGCCTAAAGCCTAAAAGCAGAGATGAGGATGATCACAGGCCGAGAATCTAATGTCAACTTAATTTTCCTCTAGAAAATGCTTTTATTCTGTAGGCTTCAGGATAATTTAACATTTTTTTGTTATCCTACTAGAACAAAGGAAAAAATGCACTCACTGGTTGAAGGGACCACAACTAGTAGAGTAGGCTATGGTATGCAACCAGTGATAAGAGGTCACATTTGCATTAAGGGGTCATAAACCAAGAAGGTTAGGAAACCATTGATTTTGACTATGTCAGAGATTATGGCTACATTACATTAGGCTGGGTTATGTTATTTTGTCCTACAACATAGGACATATGGGGCAGTAGGGCACCACAACCAATTCAAGTTGAATCCATTAACTTGCTTTAGGTCAGTTTGCATTATAGGTCTGGTTTGGTAATGTATCTGTGTTTTTTTTTTTTCCGAGGTCTGACCAATGTCTTGATTCGCCAAACATACTGGGGACTGGAGATGAGCAATTACTGTTTGGTGAAATAATGAATTATTACCGATTATTATAACCATTCTAACTGGCGCAGATTGACGCAGGTTGCTCCACGGGGTAGACACGAGCAATTTAGCTTCCATGCACTGTCATGACCGGGTTTAACTTGATCCTCGCACTTATTATACGTTATGGTCTAACTACAAAACATACGAGACAATTTTGTGACTCTCTCACTCACTGTCTGTTTATCTCCAAACCCAGCTGCGACCCATGGTAAAATGCAGAAGATCGGGATTTAAGACGAACCACCGGGTCCGTCCTAAAACTGGATTTGACAGCAAAAGAGCCACTCCATCTGGATTCGGTAGGTCCAGGGGGTATGGTATCTGTATTCACCACTATTGATCGCTCCGTCTTGTAGATTTCGCTGAGACTCTTGTTGAAGAAGCGAGAGAAAAACAGCTGCCTTCCCGCTGGTGAAGCCTGCTGCCGGCCAAGTGTCAGATCCGTCCGTCCGTCCGTGTGTGTGTGTGTGTGTGTGTGTGTGTGTGTGTGTGTGTGTGTGTGTGTGTGTGTGTGTGTGTAGGCTGGGACACTGTGGAAACCATAGCTGTATTTAAAAAGTATACAGTCTATAGTTGGCGACAGCTCGTGACTTGTGTCTGCCACTTATAGGCTATGTTTATTATTGATTAATACTGATAAATGACGATGGCTCATATTTGCCCCCTGACATCATCCTCAACCAGGGCTGTAGCCAGGGTTTTTAGAAATACTGAGGTCATAAGTACAAGGTCCAAAAATAAAGTCTCTAAATCGTATTATTAACTTAAACATTTTGTGAGTAAATATAAGTAAAACGTTAAAATCCATTCTCAATCAAACAGGGAGCCAATGAAGAGAAGCCAGGATTGGGGTGATGTGATGTCTGTTAAAACCAGTGAGAATCCTAGCTGCTGTGTTCTGAACTAGTTGGAGGAGAGAGAGGGACTTTTGCCTGATGCCAGAAAGGAAGGAGTTGCAGTAATCGAGTATGGGAAAGATAAAAGCATGAATTACTTTATTTTTTCCCCACGTCAGTTTGAAAGCATGGGTTTGGTACGCACTGACTGCAGAGAGCCATATAAGCAGTTGAGAACAAAACTAAATGAGAAAAAAAGCATACAGAAATAGAGCAGGAAAATATAGTGGTATAACTGTTATTGCAGAAGTGCTGTATTTAATGATTGTGTTGGGTGTTTTGTCTCATTTTGCCCACAGACTTGTCCATCAACATTTAACACTCACTTCTCCATCCTGCAATACTTTGACTCTGCAGAGATGAATGATGTTGCCAGCCCACCTGCTCCTCCCTCATCACCTTATTCTCTTATGATAAACACTCTAAAAAGGTCACTGACTTTTAAGATAATTAATGATGCCTGGTCACACACTCACACACAATGGAGGTTCCCCTGCTTTAATTTTCCTATTATATGTGCTGACTTGCTTTCTGTCTCCTGTTGACAGCTCTACATGGCCTGTAAGCACGTACACCACCCCTTTCATTCACCTCTATTCAGCTTCCATCTCTACACCTGTGAGTCTAAGGGGAGCAGATTGACAGATCAGACAGCAAACGGGTAGGCCTAGGCTATATAAGAGCAGCACTCTGTAGTTTGGGAGGCTGACTGACAGACTGACTGGAAAAACTCTGAAGTTTTCTACTGTGTTGTCTACTCTGATCAAGTTACAGCTCAGCTCGGTCTGTACATTTTACCTTTGCAGGTTTTCTCAAACTACACAGCTCAATGTGTAAGGGGATCTCCTCCCTGCCCTCCTCATGCCTGGAGAAGTAAGTACGCAACTGGTTTGTCATGTTTTCTACGTGAATCAGAGATTTCCTGATTGCAGAGTTTGTATAATGAAGTGTTGTACGTGTGTTTCAGGGCAAAAGAGATGCGGGCGATGTTAAGCCATCTGGCTGAGACGCACCACAAACACAAGTACACCTACTGAATCTCTTTTCAAATAAGTATTAAATCCACTTATCTGCCAGTTATCACAGTGAAGCTTTTCTGTCTCGCTTCTCAGGGTTCTGGATGGAAAAGCTCTCCAGGACCTGGAAACTCTGCTAAACAACAAAAGTAAGAACGCTTTTTTTTCCCCCTTTCCCTTCTTTTTTATACCACTCCCAAAATCAGTTCATTGTTTCAACAACACATACGACATCACAGAAGACATTTTGACATGTCCACAGTAAAGTGTAAATTGTTTGACAGACTAGAGATAAAAGTTTGAGTTTAACTCATTTAGATGCTTCAGTTTCAGGGTCCTGGTATTGTGCATGCTGGATCACTGTCTCAGCTTACTGGGACACTTGAATAGAGCCATTGTTTTTTTGGGGGGCTTTTTCTGCCTTTAATGGACAGGACAGGTGAGAAAGGGGAGAGAGAGCGGGAAGACATGCAGGAAATCGTCACAGGTCGGAGTCGAACCCTAGACCTCTGAGTCGAGGCATAAACCTCTAAACATATGTGCGCCTGCTCTACCTACTGAGCCAACCCGGCCACGAGCGGAGCCATTGTTAACGTGATTAGTAAAACCTGTGATTCTTTTTTACTATGACAAGTCAAAATGTCTGCTGTGAGAATGGCCCAATACTTGTCTATTTCATGTTCAAGTATGCAAAAAAGGACCGCTGTGTTAAGCTTGCACAATACCTCTTAAGCTATCACAATATATCTTGCAGTACTTATGGTTGTACGCGTCTCTGTTCATACAGCACTAATCCTCAGAAACGTCATTATCCTCTACAAGGTGCAATCATTTAATGCAATAACAGTGACTGAATATTACTGTGGTTAGCATTTCAATGGAACAGTCTACAATAGAACATGTCATACAAATATTTGATTGTGCTGATACAAATTTTAACTGACCAAAAATGATTCACAATGAAAAATAACTATTATTGCCAATATTAAAGTGACACTAACTTTTAAAAAGACAAAATACCATATACGGTCAGTTCTCTGACTTTGCCTCATCATGTGTAACAGTAACGCAAGTAGCGTTACTGTTACACAAATGTTTAGCATTTAACATTATTTATATTAAATGTCACTTGTGTGCACATTGGATGCCGTTACTCAAAAGTTACCACTTTAATATTAAATATATAAAAACATACAAATAAATCCATGTCTAATATATTGATACTCACTCATGCAAAATTTCCATGACTAAGCCATACCTAAGACATGGAAGAGCTGCTCTTTTCTCTCTTTTTCATCTCTCTCCCAGGTGGTCTGCAGGCGTTTCGTGGGTTCCTGCTTTCAGAGTTCAGTGAAGAGAACCTCGAGTTCTGGCTGGCCTGCGAGGACTACAGGCTGTCTCCTTCAAACCTGCAGAAGACCAAGTCCAGCAGCATCTACGGCCAGTTTATTAACCCTGACGCTCCACAGGAGGTTGGTGGAGAGGAGAATGCGATATTGTGCAGTCAGGATAAAGAGTAAGGAGCTTCTCCTGAGAATCTGTTTTCCCCTCAGGTAAACTTGGACGCTGAGACCCGGGAAGCTCTGTTGAGTGTGACGGACTCTCCGTGTACTGACACATTCAACAAGGCTCAACAGAGAATCTACAATTTGATGGCGAAAGACTCCTTCCCGAGGTTCCTGCGCTCCCCTTACTGCATGGGCGCCATTAAAGCTTTTTAAACATATAGTTTATTACCACAGACCCGCTTTAGAAATAAGTGCTGATGAATCTGTACTGCTTGATGTGTTGATTGTATTTTAGCTAGTTTGTTCTAAGATGGTTTTCTGTATGGTAGTGCTGTCCTTGTGCGCTGTATGCATAATGCATGCTGTTAGCGTTATGACGCCGAGTTGTAGACACAGTTAAAAAGTCTCAATTATGAAGCTTGCATAAAGATGCAACTACATTGCACCTCTGGACTTCTGAGCTACAAGTGAAGTCCACAAAGGATTTAAATAAATACCTCATAAAAGGACAACTCATTATGTGGCATTAAATGAACATTAGTATATATATATTTTTTTAAACATACATATTGTATAAGCTCTATTATTACTATCTTTTTTCCATTTAGAAGCTCGCCAAACTTGTTCTGGCACAGGCTGCTTGAGAGTGTATGTTGATCATTAAAAACAGTGTTCAGCCTTATCACTAGCTAGTTTAGATGATGGTGTTTATTCAAGACAACCTGGGGCATTTTTTTTACCAAAGTGGCTTCACCTTGACTTTTTAGTCCAAAGCAACGTAGTGGTAACGTGCGGTTCGCTCCCTGGTCACACTGCTCTGGTTATGTTCAGGTCTTTAAATTCAAAAATGCAAAGACCTGAACATAACCATTCACCACACATACTGTACATTAAAGGGCAACTCCAATAATTCCACTCATTAACATTTCACAAAAAAAAAAGTTGTACTAAGCCGTTTGTGGCTCCAGTGGCAGCTGTGCAAAATCTGATAAACTGCCTCAAATTATGTCACTTAAGTCAGTGTTGGTTGGGGCTAAAAAGACTACAAGTTTTAAAATGAAAGAAAAATAAAAAAAATTCTGGGGGTAAAAGTAAGCTTAACAGACCTCTGTAGCCCACTCATCTCTGCTCAAGGCTACATTAGCATAAAGGCCTTTTTACAGTCGCCGTTCCCGACCTGTCGCACGACAATGTGATGTCAACATGACGTAGATCTCGCTGGCACGCCACGATTTAAAGCGCGCGACCAGAGGTCACCAGCGCACGACAAAGCGGAAACAGGAAGCATGGACAAGTTCGAGGGCAAGCTTTCCGAAGCTTTTCAAAGGACGAACATTCCACCTTCTTTTTCTTTGTTTCTTGCAAGCAGGCTCAAAAGCAGATGTTCTTCGACTCCAATATCATCTTAGCCACTGTTGACATTGACGTCAATGCTGCTTCCAGTTCTGCCATTGTTTACCTTTTTCTTCTTCTTCTAGTCCGTAGACGTAGCAAAGTCAGTAGCCTTTCCTCAGTTGTGACACCTTGGTTCAGGAGAAAACTGCAACTAGTGTCACGACCACCACGCGCGTGTATAAATAGTTACGGCGCTCCTATGACGTCACACTGTCGCGCGACAGGTTGGGAATGGCGAGTATACTGCACGTTTAACACACCTGAATGTCTGACCGAACTGGTCGAGTTGCATTGTGCCGGAGCCTTCATTTAGCTGAAGTCTGTTTTTCTGAAATCATTACTATTAAAATATTTACAGAAATGATCAGTGCCGTCTGGAATTTGCAAAGTGTGTCATTCTTGACAGCGACAGGTATAAGATTCATATTTATTTACTTTCATTTTTCGTTTTCTGTACAATCATACAATGGAATGATACAAAACCTGTTTTAGGGTGGTACAACCCAAAAGGTCATAAAATCATGGTTTATGTTGTTTTCAATCAGGATCTTTACAACGAAAAACAAGCAAACAAATCAGAAACTCCATGCGAGTCAATACAGTCCTATGATGCCCCCTAGTGGAGGTTTATGTACTTTCCATGGCTCAGTGATGCATACTATATCTAGAATGTCACTTCTCTTATTTTACACATTTCTTTGTAAACGGAAAAACTAATAATTAGCATCTGTACAAGAAGGGCTCTGACTATTTCTATATGCCTGAAGTCAGCCGAAACATTCAGGAATCAAAAACACCACGACAGCTGGCATGTGTCTTAAATCTGAGTCATAGGATCAATGTAGTTCACTGACCCCATGACTAACTCTTTAAGGTTAGCACGCTTAGCCTGTGTATCAAGCCCTATTTGGAGCTGGTTCCTGGACGGGTCGCTCCTGGGTTGCCTTTACCTTCAGCCCCTTTAACCACACTCAGTGGCTTGTGGAGGGATGAGCTTGCCTTCTGGGTCACCTCCTGCTCAATCTTGTTCCTGATGGCAACCTCTAGACCCTTCGGGGAGCAGCAGAGGAGGCCATGTTAAATTTAGGTTAGCAGTCAAGCTCACTGGTGTATCTGTTAGATTCTTCTATCAGACTGCAAGAGCCAGGCTTAGAGAAACTGACACTTTTTGTTAAACGTGTTCTCACCTTCTTCAGCTTCTGTTGCTGAACCACTTGAGCCTTCTTTGGTGCAATTGTCCTCCCTTTACAAAAGGTAAACAAATATATATGTAATTGTCCAATTTCCAATAGCTATTACCAACAGTTTATCAAACTCAATAATATACACACTTTGACTGTCTTAAATCAGATAGGTCTGAAATGTCATTTGTCCTTGTTACATTGTGCAGAAATACACTGATTAATAAGCTGTCTGTATTACCAGAAAACAGTACCACTACCTACCTACTAACTTCAAGGTGTATCTGTCTACATCATTGAGCTTGTCAGTAATGTGTCATTTTTGTTAAGATACATTTGGAGTAAAATATTCCTGTAACATTTGCTAGTTAGTTAAAACTAGTAACCGATTGTATAATTACACTGTAATGGTTTATGTTACAAAAGATTAAGCTCCATTTTCCTTCTTTGTTGTGATTATATCTGGTTCAAACAGCTCCATTTTGGTTGAGGGTAGAATTGTGTAAACATATTCATTAAAAGGGTTGTCACAGTTGTTACCTTGTCACAGTTGAAAAACGACAGTTTGGAGGGTAAATAGGACATACATAGAAGCTCAAAATCCAATTGATCAGCCTATCCTCTGCAAATCTCACATTTTGAAACTGCCGCTGAAAACGGGCGAATCTCAACAAAGCTAAAAGTTGACGTCAACTCCTCAACTCCTAGTCTTTGTCACGCCCCAACATTTGCATAGGCTACACCACTGACCTGAGGTCAGCTTAGTCTTCTAAATCTAGCTAGGTCACGCAGATCTCCAGAGGTCCGCTATTTAATTACTAAATTCACTTCTGAGACTTTTTTATGCGAGAAATCAAATGTGTAGAGGTCAAATATGGGCCGTTTTACGAAAATGTATGGCTAATTGCAAATTTTGTCTGTGTGTCGCAGTTCAAAAAGGAGCTCAGCAGGCTACGAGACAGCGGCCGGTGCTGCCTCGTCGCCTGGCGTGTCCTCCTTCATAGACCCCGGCTCGCTGTGAGCTAGCTGGATCTCTGTCATGACCGGAAGCCCGCGGAGCTCCATACTCGCGCAAAGTCACCGTTTCTGGGTTACTGGACTACAAAATGCCAAGGCCCTGACGGAGCTCCAGGACCTGCAGCTAGCCGTGACCTTTACCCCTAGGATTGAAGGGACACCAGCAGCTAACGAAACCCCTAAAATTCACAAAAATGCATTAAATTGAAATCGGACACAAGCGTTAGCTTTGTAAGACCTTAGGGTAGCTGTTATATAAGTGGCGTGACGGAATTCAAACTGTAAATATACTATAGTTATGCCGGCAGCCGGTCAGCTCCGCGGTGCCTCGGTTGTCCAGTAACCCAGAAACTGTGACTTTCTCCTGGGTATGGAGCGTAGAGGGGCTGCTGCTGTCTCGTCAGACTGTGTGGACCTCCTTAAGTCCGACACGTCTTACCAAATTTGCCATCAATTTTCGTAAAACGACCCATATTTGAGCTTTATATAGTTGATTTCTCGCATAAAAAAAGTCTCAGAAGTGAATTTAATAACGAAACATTGCAGTGTCTGAAATATGAGACCTGCTGTCTCTTCTCCAATGTATCTGTATGTGGTTCGCTCAAACCAATCAGCGCGCAGCTCATCTCAATATTCATGAGCATACCATATTTGGAAGAAAAGCTCTCATTCCAAATAGGGCCAAAACACAGGGATGCATAAGGGCCCACAAAATAGCAACCGGGCAATTTTCAGCCCAATCAATGTTACACACCCTATTAGCAGACCTTAAGGAACATTGTGAAATACCCTATATAATCATTCTATCACCCCTTTAAAGTCCTTCAGTCATACTGAATCACATTAACATTAACTTTTTTCATTATACATACTAAAAAAAAGAAACAACACATGTGAAGAACAGTTTCCTTAGCAAATATCCAACACATAGGAGTTTAATCTGTAACGTTAAAGCGATTAATCTAATTTAAGTACTCCTTAAGTACCTGCGTCACTGGCCAAATGCTTTCAAAAGGTTTCCATTTAGTCCGTCGCTCAGCTTACTAGCTAAACTAATACAATATTTAGAGGAAGGAGCATAACTTTTATTAAGCCATGACCTTTACTATTTTATTCTGCTGGATATTGTAAATATTCAAACAAGTCATTTTAACGTGTTAAGCTGTTTCCACGCAGGTCACACGTTGTGATTTGCCTAAAAAAAAAAAAAAGTGTTCATGCGCGTTTTTTAGATAACAGGTGAGATTTGTAATTCATACCTCCTTTCTTCGGTCCTTTCTGTTTGTTTTGTTGGTGTTTTTTAGAGGCTCCTGGCCGCTGAGTTTTAAACTTCTTTGAACCTTGAGCCATTTTTGCTAACCGGAAATAATGAAATACACATAGGAAATACACGAAGAGCTGCTCTTCTTCTTCGTTACTTCAAATAGTGGGTTGCTTCCCTCCTCTTTGTTGCATTACCGCCACCTACAGGAGTCTGTAATACAGTGTGATTGAGGCAGACAAAAGGCAACTCATTCAATTCGCTGTGGTTTTATTCTTTTTACTGTATTGATGTGAAAGAGAAATTTCTAAATTCATGACTGCACTTTACAGCATTATATTCATATACATATATATTTTTTAAAAAAAATCCAGTTTTGAACCATTTCCACATTACAAAATTAACCCAGATCAAGTGATTATCAATAACAACAATAACATACTTCCACTTAAAGAGGCCATCTGAACAACACTCCTTCCATGGTAACTGCAGGCAATACTAATCATTGAGAATAATACACAAACACCTGCTTTGATGAATTAAATCAAGGTGGAAAATACGTGGCAAGCAGTGCTTAATTTTGGCACCTGATCAATAGGCGTGTGTTGGGCGTCTCAAGGGGAAGGTTGGTAGAACATCTTTTTTTTTTTTTTTTTAAACACAGTACTATATCGCTGCGGCTACAAAAGTGTAATGCAGAAACAATTCAGCTTCAACCAAACACAACACACTAGCCTGAATCTAGGCTACTTTGGCAAACTAAAAGCCCCGCCACGAATCTTTGTCACTTTTGGTTCACGGTACAAACACTAGTGAGATGTGGAGTTGTTTAGTCCAGTTTATTTTTTTTATTTTTTTTACAATCTGTCAACCTGCTTTGCTGCAGCCTGGCATGTTAAGTGCATATGTTCATGCATTTCAGTGTTTTGAGTCCGTGTAGGCAGACGGAGAGGTAGTGTGTATGGTTGAGGAGGCCTCCCCAGTGTAGTGTACTAATGGCCTAGTCACTAGGAATCACAATGTCATGAAATAAAACAACAAACCACAGCCAAACAGTTATAATCATGATGTACAGACAAACAAAAATCTCGTACCTCTTAAAGATTTAGAAAGAAATAATATGTGGCGTGTCTGACTGCCACAAAGTTGCTACATATGTCTGGAACACTGTCCAAATTTGCCCCTAAACACGTGATGTCTTAATCTGTACAAAACAAAAAGAAAATTCAAAGTGTCTTTTACGCTCGTGTGTGACCTAACAGCATCTTTGTGAGTTGAGGTGTGATGGGTGAACAGAGGACAAATGAAGAGGTGGAAGATGAAAGAATATGTTATCTTATATTACAGGAAGATATGGACAATGACAATATTATTAATAACATTAAGTCTTTTTTTAAGGGTGTTTCTCTGGGCCTTTCAGTGGTTCTTGTCTGTCTTTTTCTTTTCTGTCACTTGTTTAAATGAATAAAGTTAGTGACAAAGTCCAAAAGGGCCGTGTATGAGGTCAGAAGGGGTGTTAAGAAGGTAGACTAGCATATTTTGTGGCCAGGGTTGAAAGATATGGCTACATGATATAAACCAGGGTGAAGGAAGGACTGAGGGGCTGCTGTCTCTCCGGTCATGATGCCAGTTCACATCAGTGAGCTATATTGGTGCTGCACCTGTAAGGCAGTGATCAGTGTGGGCCACCCCGAGTCTGGCCCTGTGACATTCAGTGCAGCGAGTAGGTGTGTCCCATACAGATCGTGATATCTGGGAATTTTCTATGGAGCCACTTAGAACAACAAACGCATTGTCGGATGACTAGCCAGTAACACATCTTTCACACAATCAATAACTAGTGGTTATGGTCACTGTCAGGTTTTAAAACTAGAGAGTCAATAAGGGTGCGTGATGAAGGTAGGGCTGCAATTAATGATTAAATCACATGATTTCTCATGACAAAACCGAGAAATAGCAAATATTCACATTTGGCCTTTTTGTTTGAAAAAAAAAACATAAGCCTTAATGTTATCCAAGTAGTTACTGATTATTTTTCTGAAGTAAAACAGCATTTCAGTTAAGAGGAGGGATTAATGCAAAAAGTCTAAACACATTCTGAACAGAGCACAAAGGCAAGAAGTGACTGTCCTGTCCTGCCAAAAAGCAAGTTCATCTGAGTTTAATATTACATTCTGATTTTTGATGGTATCATGCTGTGTCGCAGAGCTCTCTGCAGACAGATACTTCAGTGTGGATAAGACCCCACCAATATTAAAGGAATGGTTCACCTCAGAATAAAGACATGAAGTCATCTACTGCTCATCCCCACATCAAGTTTTTGATTAACTCTGCAGTGTGTATGGCCACACTAGTTGTTCTCATATTTCTCTCTTAGACTTCTGAGTAACTAAAGTTAAAACCATCTTTTCACAGATCTATATAGTAAAATACAATACACGCCTTGCTTTCCCTAAACACTTTCAAATACCTGCATAATGTCCAGACCGATCAATTGCTTTTTTGGCTACTTGGGGGCAGCGCAACAAGGATGTAAACACATCATTGTCATATTACCACCTTATAAAGTTGTTAAGGCATGTTAGCAAACAGTTGCTTAGGTATGCATCCTGTGGACACAGAGCAACATAATCATTAATGTGGAGTCATGTTTGTGTCCAACTGACAAATCAAAACCAATATTTACTCCCAATTCAGCTCCGTTTTGCTCTCCACCAACTCCCTGGGGGAATATAAACAAGTAAGTCGCTTAATGTGTCTGTCTGTTGTTTGGTGCTAAACAGGTAGTGTGCAGTGGTTTTACCAGAGCTTTTCCAAAATGGCATCCTTTAAAACTAAACGAAGTTGTGAGTGCAGTGAAAAGTGAATCAAAACAGTAAAGTTGCCAGCTGTAAAACCAAAACAATAAGCTGAAAGAAGCTAAAACACTCCGTGAAGCTGAAGAGTGGAGTGACCAGTCTATCTAGTTGAACACACCCTTTAGAGGCAAGCAGGGTTCTTTAGGAAATATTGAGTTTAACCATTTGATTATAATTCATTTTTATTTTTCTAGGCTGTAAAACGATCACCTTAATTTGAGAAAAGCCAGCCATACCGGAACAAAAAGAAGCTACATATTTATTTTGTGGTTAGTTGTGATTAGTTAAGTCTTGACTGACATGCAAGTGAGCAGATGACAAAACCTTTATTTTGGGGTGAACTATTCCTTTAATGGAGATGCCTGTATTACAGAAATACAACAGCATAACAGACCTCTGAGATTATGGCAAAAGCTGTTATGGCAAAAATTACACAATTTCCCTAAATCTTTTTTTTTTTTTTTTGATTTTTCAATCTTACTTACTTTTACTATCTTTTGCAATATGGTGAATATTTGTATGGTGCTGAAATAAGTATGGTTACATATATATAAGTACATTATGAGAATACAAGTATGGTATGATACAATACAACTGGGAATAGCAAGATACAAACAAGCAATGAGGTATAAATACATGTATTGTCATAGGCTTCAGTTGACTAACGAGGACCGATCAAGAAATTCCTAATTTTGCTGCACGGGGTAAAAAATGAGAGTGAAATATAAATAAAATTGTTCATATCACTAAAAACCTGGTTGTGAAAATGTATGAGCTATAAATTTGGATAATTCCTCTACAAAAGGTTTCTACGCAAATAAATGAAATGTTAATATAACATTTTTTATGTCAAATTTAATATCAAATAACCACATATTTGGTTAAAATAGTAGTACCTTTTACTAGCAGGGGTTAGTTTTCTACATATGTACACACTACCAAGAAGAATATGTATTTATTTACAAGTGGGTAGCAGCATTTAGAAACAGTGGCTGAGAAAAAAAACACTACTTTGAAATTAAATAAACAGTCATGCCACTTAGACATTTTGGAAGTTTTTAGTTTGTAGTTGAAGAAGTCCTGAAAAATTACTTCATCATTTTTTTGCCAAATAGAATTCATGGGATTGAGTTCAGCTGATCACTATTCGTTGTCACAGAAGCCATTTAGCATGGAAAGAGGCGGCAAGAGAGAATGAAAAATGGGATGGAAAACTTGGGAAAAGGTGAAATTGGTAAGACCATAGAAAACAAAGAGGGACATAAAAGAAAGTGGAGTGTGTCTGCTTGACTCCCTGCAGTGAATGTGTATGTGGGTGAGTAAGAGACTGATAAACATTTTTTTTCTGTGTGCACCACTGACATGTAACAGGGACTGTGCATTGACCAAAATTAAATTATAACACAACTATGAGTGTGTGTGTTCTGTGATGAAATGAGTGTCTTTGAGTGTGTGACGTTAAGGTGCAGTGGTGCACACGGACCAGCAGGTGGGGCTGAGTGGCTCTAGAGGGCAGTGAGGCGGCCGGTGAGTGCCGCCTGGAGCTCAGAGGGGAGGAAGACTCCCAGCTCTGTGATGATGCCTCCTGTGATGAGCTGGTGAGGGGTCACGTCAAATGCTGGGTTCCACACCTCGATACCTACAGTAAAGTTAGGAATGAGTGACATGGTTAAAAACCAAGGTAGGTGATACTCTATATCAGTGGTTCCTAACCTTTTTTGTCAGCGGTACCCCGACAGCAGATGAACTTAAGTACCCCTTCATAGACACAGCCATTTATTTCAACCATTTATATTTACGTTTAGCTATCTAGTTGAACCATTTATCAATTATTTGTAGCCAATTCACCAGCTATCCATTACTTTAGGCTAACTATGTCAACTGTTTATTTGTTACTTGAATCCAACAATTTTAACAGTTTATCTATACTTTTACATAACTAACAGTTAATCCCAACTGACTAACTGTTTATCCCTAACTTTAAGCTAACAATTTGAACTGTTTATCCCTTACTTTTAGCTAACCATTTTAACCATCAATTTTTTTTAAGCTAATTCGAAAGCTATGCATTCATTTTAGATTATAATTAACTGTTTATTCATTTCTTTGAGCTAACAATTTTAACAGTGTATCCGTTAGTTTTACATAATTAATAGTTTGAACTGTTTATCCCTTACTTTTAGCCAAATGTTTTACCCATTATCTATTATTTTTAGCTAATTCGCCAGCTATCCATTACCTTTAGCTAACAATTTGAACTGTTCATCCTTTCTAGCTATTTATTTTAACCACTATTCATTATATTTAGCCAATTCACCAGCTACCCATTACTTTTAGCCAACTATTTCAACTGTTTATTCATTATTTATAGTTAATTGAGTTTTCTATTACTTTTAGCTTACTATTTCAGTTTATTCATTACTTTAGTTAGCTAACCAAGTTCTTCTGCTTATGACCCCTTAGACTTAAAGGAATACGCCACCGTTTGTTGAAATAGGGTTATTCACAGTCTCCTCTATATATATATATATATATATATATATATATATATATATATATATATATAGGCAAAACACATTTTTGTCTCAGTTGTGTCCGAGTAGCAGTGCTTCGGCTGTAGCCTACTACCACGCAATATAGCCCCAAGTCAATATCCGCCTAGGAAATCGTCTAGTCTTAATCTGCATTGCTATTTGTACTCGTTGTGAATACGCAGGCCACAAGAAGTAATTAGGTTTTGTTTTTGTTGGGTTACTTTTACTCACAACATGCTTACCGGCAACATAGGATTCCATTCACTACGCTAAGCTAAGCTAGCGGCGGGGCTACCGGACTAAGACAATGCATGCACTGAGACAAAAATGCATTTGCCCACCTATATAAATATAGAGGAGACGGTGAATAACCCTATTTCAACAAACGGTGGCGTATTCCTTTAAATCTTTAAAAATGGGTCACTAATATGTATTTTATTTTTTTAAGACTAGAAAAGCTGGGCACGATAGTGTTTTTGCTAATTACTCAAAAGGAGAGTAAATAGTGCATTAGCTGGGGACCATTTTCAGCTACAGATGAATCCACATTTGGTGCTCCAGTGAGTATTTAGAGCAGCAGGAGGTTGTATGTGGGATTGACTCTACAGTGCCTTTGTTTAAGGTAATAAAGGAACATGTCAAAAGGTGCAACTGTGTGTCTCATTAATGTAATTTTAATAGCTTTTAGACAAATATAGAACTCTATGGCGCAGAGAAATACCTTATCACAGGCTCTGACTACAGTTAATACTTTAATTAGTTAATTGCTGGTCTTTTAATGTAAAATAATGGCCTTATAATAAAAAAACAGCTTTATAATTTTATTTTAAAATTTACAAGAAGGACCAGAGAAAAGAGAAAAGTTAAAGAGAGAGGAAAATGTAACGCAAGTACGAGCACACATCCTCCTCTCCGGGGACCAGTGCGCTCATTAAATGTGTGCTTTAATTACTGTGATGTCACTGAGCACCTTTCTGCTCTGGCAATGTAATCCGAGATCAAATTACTAAATTCAGCGATAGCAAACACCTAAAACACATCGCTCTTATGGACCTTGATGCAAAAGTCCGTAAGGGCACAGGGCTGTCTCACTGTGAAACCGGCTAAGCGATTGAGGGCTTAAAAAAAAAAAAAAAAAAAACTTTCTGAACACATTTTGTAAGTCTGCAATTCTGCAGACTTTCTTGGGGGACTTGCCCACAATTCATAGCATGCCAATGTTAAAAAAACAATGGCTGGGGATGCCCTGATGGCCTCAGGGTTTAAGCAAAGAGATTATATTTATTATTACCTCTTTGGTTTGAGGCGCTGACCATGAACTGCAACATCTCTGTTTTGAATATTGCCTGGGACCTTTGTTGTATGTCATTCCCCATCTCTCTCACCCCTCATTTCCTGTTATCTCTCTACTGTCACTGTCTAATAAAAGGCATCAGAAAATCCCCCAAAACATTAAAAGACATTTCAAGAAAAAGTATACAAGCAGATAGCAGCAAGAACTTTGTGAAATTGCAAAAAACACTTTACTGGCAACAAACATGCCTCTGTCCCCTTCCTCATTTGGATCCCTTGTATCCTCTTTAATGCTGGCACTTACACTGCAAGTGACGTCAATTAAAGTCTGTGAGGGTTCAGTACTTAGGACATTGGAACTGGGCCACACTCCTCCATCTCTCCAAGCCTGAATGTTTTCCTATCACTCTCAGTCCTTAACTGAACTCACTGTTTGTACCTGTTCCTGTCATTTTATACTTTTAAACAACATTTGTGACTCCCCCCAACCCCCCATACAAAAACCACCAACATCCCATATTTCTTACCCGGGGCAGCAATGGGGATTCCATTTATACTGGTGAGTTCCTCAGGGGGGCGCACTTCGATGATGATGTCCCTGCCGCTCTCTAGGCTCAAGTCGCATGACGTGCTGGGTGCGGCAACATAGAACGGAATCCCATGGTGCTTCGCGGCAATGGCCAGCTGGTATGTGCCCACCTTGTTGGCAGTGTCACCGTTGGCAACCACCCTGTCTGCACCCACCACCACAGCTGAGAGGGACACACAATGGAAAGAAAGTTATGTTATAAGAAAAGAGTAAAGTTTGAATAACACACACACACACACACACACACACACACACACACACACACACACACACACACACCTGTGATGTCCATTTCTCTCATGGTGAGGGCTGCCATGCTGTCTGTAATGAGTGTAGCAGGGATTCCCTCTGCTACCGCCTCATAAGCCGTCAGTCTGGATCCCTGGTTGTATGGCCTCGTCTCTGTGCAGTACACACGCTTCAGCCTGCTCAGCGCATGGAGGCTTCGCACCACACCTACACACAAACACAGACTCATAATAACAGTTACAGTGCCATAAATATTTTACCCTCTTTTCTCATTAACACCCAGGCTCCAGTCTTACCGAGTGCGGTCCCATATCCAGCAGTGGCCAGCGAGCCGGTGTTGCAGTGTGTGAGGATGGTCACAGAGTCCCTCGGAACGCCAGACAGGATGTGCTGGGCGCCATAGTTTCCGATCTTCCTATTGTCATTGACGTCACGCTCCAGCATGTCTTCGATCCAGGCAATTACACTGTGGGGGGGCACAAGAGGTGGGAATTGAAAAGAGGCTCTGTCTGCCACTGTGGACTTAATGTGACCATCAATTCTGCAGTTACAATATGTCTACACGTTTCTGTTTGTCCTGACTTTAGTTTCTCTATATCTCTTTCTCCATTTCTCTAATCCATAATTTTTTATTTAAAAGTGCAGTAGGTAAGACTTATAAAACTAACTTTCTGTCATATTTGCTGAAACTGCCCCTATGTTCGAGTAGAACTACATGAAGCAGGTCATTTAAAAAAAAAAAATCCACAGCTCCCTGTTCAGATGCACCAATCAGGGCCTGGGGGGGGGGGGGGGGGGGTGTCTAACTGCATGCAGGGTACACACACATTAATTCTCCCTTGTGGGGGAAGGGGCTTAGGAGGCCGTTTGGGCTTTAGCAGAATGGGGGGAGGGACTGAGAAGTTATCGATGTTCAAATTCTTTGGCTAAATCCTGGATCTTCACAATCCTACCTACAGTACCTTTAAAGGGAAAATTTGCCACTTTTTATGTGGATGTCCAATCAGTGTTGATGGTAAATGTAGTCAATTGCATAAAAGCATAAAAATCCTCAGTGTGCGCTATACTGACCTGAGAAAGTGGCGCTCGCAGCTGCAAAATCTGTTGTTCCTGCATCCAGTGACGTCATTTGACGTGACAGTGATGTAGTTGGATGTAAGGAAAGAACTACAGGCTATTTCAGCTTGGGTTTCTAGATTCCATTATGTTTCCAACAGCAAAAATGGCATCCTAAAATATGAGTGCGGAGACTGTGATGGCCATGGATACATTTTGCAGTGTTTTGGCTGACCCAGATACTCAGCCCAATGTGACTGAATGACTGTAACTGATATCAGAACCCTGGCTTTTTATAATGACATTGACAAAGAAACTGTATTAAATGTGGATTGGTCACATCGGGTAGATATTGAATGAGATCACAAACTCGATTTGTTGTACCATCCCAGAGAAGTATGCCGTTTGCAGTGCCACTGGTCATAACCCCTGGCTTACAAAGGGTATTTTAAAATCTATCACACATAAAAATAAACTTTACAAACGTTCCTTAAAAAACCCAAGTGCTATGAATAAGGATATATACACTAATTATAGGAATAAACTTACACATATAATAAGGAAAAAAGTAAAAGTAACCATTTTGCATACCTCATCCAAGCATCACAGGGTGACTCCAAGAAGTCGTGGAAAGTGATAAATAAAGTCCTTAACAATGGCCAAAACAGCACCGTGCTCCCAAATACTGCGGGCATACACTCACATTTAGGTAATAATTTAACAAATGTCATTGATCTAGCAAATAACTTTAATAACTATTTTATCTCCATTGGGGAAAAACTCTCTAATAAAATAAACCAACCTCAAGGTATTTCTTTTAACCATTACTTGTCGGGCAACTATGTCAATTCCTTTTTTATGAAGCCTACTGATTGCCATGAAGTTTTTAAAATCATTACAAACTTACGAAGCACATACACTACTGGTGAGGATGAAATATGTAGTAAAATTCTGAAAGCCATTGCACTTGCCACTTACTTATTGTCTCAATATATCAATGCTATCTGGAATTGTGCCGAAAAGGGCAAAAATTGCAAGAATTATACCAGTGTTTAAATCTGGGGATAAAAATGATATGAGCAATTATCGCCCAATATCAATCTTGCCTACAATCTCTAAAGGTCTTAGAGAGAGTAGTGTACAATAGGTATATACATATCATTGCTTCATCCCAATATGGTTTTAGGAAAAGAAGTACTACATGTATGGCTGTACTAGATCTGATTGAAAAGATTAATGATGCCATTGATAAAGGTGACTGTGGTATAGGTATATTTTTTTATTTAAGTAAGGCATTTGATACTATTGATATATTATTGAATACATTACATCATTATGGAATCAGAGGAGTAGCACTTAGCTGGTTTACAAGTTATTTATGTCAGATAAGAGTCCAGTTGGACTGCAAGAAATAGTAAATAGAGAGTTAAGAAATGTAGATATTTGGTTTCGGTGTAATAAACTCTCTCTCAACATCAAAAAGACGAACTACATTGTGTTTCATTCCAACAAAAATCAAATTAAAAACAGGCATGTTTGTCTTAAAATAAATGACCAAATCATTAAAAGAGTAAATACCACTAAATTCCTTGGTGTTTATATTGATGAATGTTTAAATTTCAAATGTCATATTGATCATCTAACAAAAAAATATAATATGTTGAGTTATTTTTTAAATTAAGACATTGTCTACCACACTCCTCACATTATACAAAACGCTGTTTGAGCCTCATTTAAACTATTGTAATGTCATATGGTGTAATACTTTTCCCAGCCACTTGAAAAAACTACAGATTTTACAGAAAAAAATCATACGGGCATTAACGTGGTCCGAGCCCAATACCCCCACTCGTCCTCTATTTCGTCGTCTGGGTATTTTAAGGCTTACCGAATATAATAAGTCTTTCAGAACGCATGCATGATATTCCAGGTTATCCATAGGTTAAATTACCGTTTGTGTGAGCTTATTCCAATAAATCGTCCCCTGCACACTTATGACACAAGGAAAAAACACCTAATTACTGGCAAAAAACGACGGTTAAAATGTACAAGCCTGAGTATAGTTTGTAGGGGACCGCAGATTTGGAACGAGCTTGAGGAAAACTTGAAAGTGTCGTATTCTGTCTCCATCTTCAAGAAAAGCCTTAAGAAAAAATTGCTTATAACATATGATTGATGATTATTCTTTAAATGCTATAGTTTGTGCTGGGATCGCCTGTCTGTTTGTAGTATTTGTCTATGTAAGTTTAAGTATATCTGTATTTTGTTGTATTTTCTATTGTCTATTTTGTGTTTCTGGTAAATTGAGTCTTTGGATTGTATATTATCTGTTGTTGTTTATTGTATTCGGGCCCCCTCCGAAAAGCTTTTAGTAGCTTATTTGGGGTTCCCCATTTCACATGGCTTATATATGATTATTGTACCTTATGAGATTGTGTTTAATGATACATTGATGACGTGTGAAAAAAACGTGGTTAAAAAAAAAATATATATCTGATCCGCTTCATAAGGCCAATATTTGAGCCAATATCGATCCGGCGTACTGAATTAGTGCATCTCTACCCAAAATGTGTTGTATTGTGATTGTCCAAACATGACAGCCACTATCCACCTGGATGCTATTCAACACCAACATCTCTCACATATGTTCTGCTTGCCTGCATGTACAACTCTAAACTACAGTCCTGTCAAGCAAATTAACACTGTAAAAATAACACTAATCAGGGTTTCTTTTTGACATTGACAACTGATCTGAAATTACATACATATAGTATACAGGCTTCCCAATTTTCACATTTTGTGAGATCTGATCTGACTTTTTCAAAAAGACACCTGCAGCTGTGAATGCCAGAACGAGGAAGTGCTATAGAAGCAGGCCAGCAGCTAACTTAAAAAATTCACTAAAAGTGCACGATAAAAGCAGTTTAGATCATTTCAATTCACAGTATATATTTTACTGATATAACAGAGCAAGCAACCCATATGCTCAATGTTTGCTGATGGAGTGTCTATTTGGCCTAAAGGTGTCCTGTGGAGTGTTCTTGAAAACAAATAAAAGTTTCCGTTTACATTCACTAAATCTCACTGTGTGTATCCTTAAGGCCGTTTTTTGTTTGTTTGGAGGCAGCAGTGTTCACATCATGTTTACTTTTTAACAGTCTTCTTACCTGCTCAACAGCCACCAGTAAATAAGTGGAAATGGAAAAGCAGAGTGGCTAAGAAAACAATTAACTACATTTATGCTCTGAACAGGACCCATATTAACCGACTAGGTGGACACATGGAAAACCTTTGCAGTCGGCCCCAAAATCACCCTGTTTGTGACAAGTTAGTTAAACACAATAGCCTGACAAGCCAGACCCACATCAAGATGTTGGGTCTGGGAACTCACCATTGGCAGGGCTCAATCCGAGGGGCGGGATAAACGGTTGTCTTTCAAATTCCCTCTGCACCCATAGCCAACCAGAGCAACGCTAGTTGACAGATTAAACTTTTGCCGTAACTCCGAACACATCTTCTTTTTTTAAGAATGACTTCAGTGCTTAACTCCAAGTCTTCCAGAGTCGCGGCCAAAGCCGATTCGAAAGACCGCTGTTCACCAGCAGCCATCTTCTTTGTTTTCAAGTAGCAGGGAATTCACGCAGAACCGTCGCAACTCTGCCGTCCTTATGTTAAGCCTGCCCAACGACTCTATACACGACGTGATTGGCCTGACCAGAGTTTGGTTTTTCCAGCTCGCAAGCCAACGGAGAGTTGCTAGACTGACCCTGGCTGCAAATTACATTTGCTGCCACTAGGGTGCATCTAGATTTATAGGCTATAAAACACAAAACATTACCAACCAAATCTTCAATTAAAAAGGACAGGTTCCGATTTTTTTTAAGTCAATCTAAAAACAATACTCAATGTCCATATGTGTATTGAAAGACTTAGTGTTTTCTGTGATTATTCCTCCTGTCCATACTGGCCCTTGACTTTTAAAAAGTGATTTTAATGTAAGTGATGGAGACACAGTTCTTGTTCTGTGCAAAAAGGGTTAGGGTTAGACAGTTTCCTCACTGAGCTCCAGTGGGGGAATAGTAACAAGAGAAAAGAGTGTAGTAAAAATACAGAAACTTATACCCATTTGATTTGGATAAATCATACTGCTCACCTCACAGCCTCACATTAGCTTTGGTTTAACTTTGAAATTAGTTTTTTCATGGATTTGGGCTATAAACTTTGTCCCCACCACTTACATTAAAATCACATCAGGGAAATTTGTAAGTTTATTTGATTAGGACAATGCACATTAATCAACATTTCTGGAAATGCGCCAGTGTTAGCTAGTCTGCTAATTTTCAATCGTAGTCCTAGCATGCACGCCTTTATGGTGGGAAGAAACCGGAGCACCTGGAGGAAACCCACGCAAACACGGGGAGAACATGCAAACTCCACACAGAAAGGCCCGGAACCTTCTTGCTGTGAGGCAGAAGTGCTAACCACTGAGCCACCGTGCTGCCTAAATGGTCTGTGAGTGTAGATGTAAAATATGTAAACCTATTATTTAATCAATGTTTAATTTGATCAAATGACCAACTGATAAAACAATGAATATGTTCAGTTGCCCGTTGGGCAATCTGAGGCTGTCATCTCTCTAACCAGCCCACCTTTCTCTGAGCTGCTCCGAGTTCTTCTCCATGCTCTCGTTCTCAGCAAACTCCATCAGCTCGCGGGCGGCGCGGCCCATGTTGACGGCAGTGGGCCGAGCTGAGGTCAGGTGACACAGAGACTCCCTAATAAAGGTCACGGGATCATCCCCCCCTGCGCCTGCCCGCAACTCCACAGCCAGGCTTAGGCAGCCGACGATGGCGATGGCCGGGGCGCCCCGCACCTGGAGAAGAAAGAGGAAAGACAGCATCAATGGTGGTCCTCGTCTTTGGTTTCTATGCCAACTTTCAACAGCTGTCTCCCAGTTTTGATGAGGATTATTAATCTCTTTCTACCACACAGAGTTGTAAGTGGGTGACTGATCAGAGCCCAAAGTTGTCAGGACAGCTTTGACTGAAATGATATCATCTGTCTTGGGAGTCATTTCTCTCTCTCCATTAGACTCTGTTATCATGACATCACCCTCTCTGCTTATGGTACATTCCTTCACACTCACACACACAGTGTAGTGCTGCTGTGTGTGTGTGTGTGTGTGTGTGTGTGTGTGTGTGTGTGTGCCGGGAAGACAAAAGAGTGAATATCTGCCCTAATAAGTGAACATTTGAAAATGTCCCCAGCTGTTATAGAACTTGAACAACATGCAACTATCTGAACACCTCTATATGTCAGGGATTCGGGTATTTAAGGAGACATCAGCTGATGTGTCACTGAGTACAGCATAAAACCAAAACGCGAACAAAAACCATGGCAAAGGTCATTAATTATTCATCAATAATGTCTCCCAAAGAAAGAGGAGCATATTTCATGGGTGGGTGGATGTGTGCAGATGCCTAGTTTCATGATAACGGAAAAAAACCTATATATGTATAAAAAAAAAAATATATATATATATACTATATAGAAATGATGTTGTTGTTTTTTTTTGGTGTGTGTGTGTGTGTGTGTGTGTGGGGGGGGGTGCAGGTGCATCCAAAACAAAAATACAGGCCGACAGCGAGAGAACGGCGGCCAGCATTCGGCAACATATGCGTGCAGCATACACAAAAAAACATGCACAACGGGAATAAATGCACAAGCAGCGGACATGCAGGTCGACTGGGAAGTGGGAGAGAAAGCCCCGAGTGACAAGGGGTGGAAAGAGAAAGAAAGGAGCTCCGTACCTTCATGGACTTGATGGCCTCGTAAGCGTCCTGCACCGAGCGGATCTCATCGTAAGCGGTCTTGTGTGGCAGCAGCAGCTGGTTTAGGATCTGCAGAGACCCGGACCGGTAGCGGATCGCTTCCAGCGTCATGGCCGAATAACGAGGCGGGATCGTGGGAGAAATAATAACACGGATGGACCGGTTGCGCGCACACGCACTCACACACACTCTCTCTCTCTCTCTCTCTCTCTCTCTCTCTCTCTCTCACACACACACACACACACACACACACACACACACACACACACACACACACACACACACACACACACACTTTCTCTCTCACACACACACTCTCCCCCTCTCTCTCTCTCTCCCTCTGTGAGCGGATACACGTTGAAGTGACCGCGGCCTGGCTGTGTCGGCAGTCCCGGGAGCCGTCGCAAAGAGAAGAACCAAAGTGTAGCAGGAGGTGCGGGTGGGACGGAGTAAAGAGAGGATAAGGTCTGCTGTGTGGTACGGGAGGATAAATAGGGAGAGGTATGAGAGAAAGGCTGGAAACCTTCACACTGACAGACAAGCAGGGAGGCAGACACGGAACCACGTGTTCACCCGAGCAGGAAGCTTCTCTTCTGAATCCACGCCCACCAAAGTCTCGCGGGTTGTCCAATGTTCTGTTCCTGTGCACCCTTAACTGTCTATGTGTGCACCATCCCCCTCTCTTCTTTCCCCCTTTGTCAGGGGAAATTTCACATTCAAACACGTTATTAGCATACCACCGAAGCCCCAAGCTTCCCCCAACAACAGCAAGCACTGCAAAGATATGTCTATTATTGTATTACATCTTATTGTTTCAACCCTTGTCTTTTGGTGATATTGGCTCTCACGTATAGGTAAATAAATAGTATTCATTATTACAAAACTTACCAATATTTTACCTTTTAAACATTACCACTATGAAGAATTAAAGTGGAAACCCTTCCCTTTGCCACAAACTGGGCATATTTGATGGTGACAAAATACAGAAATTACCATTAAGTATTATTACACCAAATAAGGAAAAAAATATATGTATTGAATTTGTATCTCGGTGAGTTTCTTCTGGATCTTCATACTAGGGATAGCAATAGTGTACACACTTTTTGTGGATTTGGGTGGAGAAACGTTTGCTGTATACAAAGTTCTGCCAACACCAATCACAGATTTATCACATATTAAATTCAACTGTATTTAAACAAGTTATCTTACTTTTCTGTGGCAGACTTCTGAAACATGTCATCAGTTCAAAATCATGTTTAGAAGATGTTCTCTTTAATTCCATAACTACAAAAAACTAAAATGTATATGTCAAGCTGATAGAAAACTGTTAAAACAGGTACAGGGTCTAAGCTAAAATGTTAATCACAAATCAGCCCAAATGGGGAAAATCTGGATATTTCAGTTCAATAAATATACAAACCAAGTGCTGTTTCACTATTTTATTCATGTTCACACCAACCTCATACATAATAAAGCCTTAACAATCAGTCCTTCATACATTCCCCGTCTGAGCTGCACAAATCATGACTTACACATAAAAATATGCTGTATATTTACTGTATACAAATATTACATTTATGTTGATTGCCCTTACATGATTTAATGGATAAAAAAATGTCATAGGTTCAAAAATAGTATGTCCCAGAAGACCAGAAGAATACATTTACTGCAGCAGATCAGGACAGAAATATTACCAATAATGACAAACAATTCACCAAACTTTCTCCTTTTTAAATGGATGTCAGCCAGATTACAGAGTAGGATCAAACAGAGAGGAGAGCCAAACAACCTTAAAAAAAAATTGAAGAGTGAGGAGTGTGTGTGGTGTCTTGTAAATGTGAGAAAGGAGTGTGAGTCACCAGCAGGACAAACTTTGACAATATGTCCCTCTCCCTGGGTCCTGACCATCCAACTACCACACTGAATGCTGATGAGCTCGTTGCAATGACAACAGGACAGCCTCAGAGGCTGTGAGGTTACTCAAGCAGTGGCGTGATGTGTGTGTGTTTGTGTGTCTGAGGTGACATGGGGTTAAAAGGTTTTGGAGTCAGAGAAAGGAGTGCTGCTCGGCTGCAGTTCTGTGTGCGTTTAACAACGTCAAAGCATGCGAGTGCTGCAACCCCCCCCCCCCCCCCCCGTTATGTCAGAGCTACGTGTTCTTATTCACCATTTACTTGACTTCGTAAATCAGAAAAACACATTTTCTGTTAAAGAACCAACGTGGTGGCTTTGCATGTTTTAGCCCATTAACTACAAACTAGTTTACATCACAGCTTGTTCTTTACATTTTTTTTTTTTTTTTTTTTTTTTTAAGATTGATCGATTTAATAATTGAATCGTTTAAATCCGTTTTCAAGCCAAAACACAATTCCCTATATCCAGCTTCTGTCGGGTCTCACAAAACAAGAAAAATGAAGACATTGTTTTTTTTTTGCATCGTAGACCAAATAATTAATCTATAGTCCTATTTTATTAAACAGATTTAGGCAGCCATTGATTTCTATTCATTTCAATACAGTATGAAAACCAATTAAACCAATGTGTGAATCATTGAGTCTACATTCATTTTTTGTCAAAGTTACATCATCTTAATCCTCATCGTTAATGCCGTCTTTCGAATAAATAACATACATTAATACAAATAAATGTTGAGCAATTAATGTTTGAGCCAAATGTTTGATTCATACTGCACTGAAATAAATGGAAACTAATGGCTGCCTGAAACTGTGCTGCATACATTGAAAAATTGTCAGCAAAAATGTTAAGTGCACATGACTTGTAATTAAGGAGCTAAAAGTTGGCAATGGCATACAGTAGTCTTTTCAGAGCCACCTCATAATTAACTAAAAGTTATCGTGCCACTATAAGCAATCATCTGTCCAGCTAAAAGAATATCAGATGATCAAAAGCACCATAACGTATCATTTACAAAGAGTCAGAAGATATCCTCTCCTGATAGATTAAAAAAAAAAAAGTGGGGGAAGGGGTGTTGTACAAAAATCACCACAGACTATGGAGGGCCATACCAGGTCAACTTTAACCAGGATTATTTGCTAATGGGGTGAAGCAGTGAGTGGATTAGGGCAAACACATGATTCTCTGCTGTGTCACGTGACCAAAAAAACTATTAGTGGAGTAAACAGACATCATCCACATTGAAGAGTCAAATGAAGTAAGGTTCATTTAAACTTAGTTTGCTACATCCCGGCTGCATGCAATCGACGTGGGTCAACATAATCTGCTGTCAGGTTAGCAGGTTGTCCAATACACAGAGGATACATCTGTCCTCTAAACAGACATATTCGTCACATTCCTATTTTTGTTCATCTAGTGTTGTTGTGGCAAAACGATTAATTTCAAGGCGTCTGCATTTGTCACACATCTTTTCAAAGTTTTACAGGATTCGTCTGATATTTGTTCCCTAGAGTTCACGGCCACTATAAGTGTAAAGTAGAGAGGAATGACAAGGGTGCCTATGACAGAGATGTCTATGGGGCAACAGAAATAGAAATGAGCAATTACCCAGCATCACTGACACATATTGAGTTGTCTTTCTGTGGGCAGACTATTCAGCATCCACTGTGCTGCCACTGGAGATCTCAGTGGGAAAGAATCTGGTTTTGTAAACTGCATATGCCAAAATCTATGGAAAATAGCAGCAAGCTGAGGCAGCAGCTGTTAATTATTTTCTAATCGACAACATAATGGGCTTAATATTATTGAAGAGTTTAAAGAAAATCCTAGTGGTTCGGCCTATTACTCATGACTTTGAATAATCTTTGAATATACGGAATTAGTGTGAAGAAAGTGAAGATGAAGAACACAACAATGAAGAAACAGCTGATGATGAAGAAGAAGCAATCCTTTTGCAGAGCTTAGCTTCTACCACATTCATGGCACACTGCTAACACCCCCTCTTCCCAGCCCCAAAGGCGACTCTACGTCTGATCTAGTCATCTCCTTGGTGACACAAACACTAATCCCTCGTTATGGGATGTAGGCTGCGGTGCCCCGAAGCCCCGTTTTTTTTATTCCCATATCACACCACTCCAAACGGAGCAGATTACTGTAATCTGGGAACACTGGAGCAGACAGATTAGATTAAGCTCATTACACACATAAAATATGGGAAAAGGGGTTAAAAACACCTTAGACGATTGGTTAAACACACTTCAGAGCACACACACATATATTTTTTGGTCATCTGTGGACACCAACAGACTCTCTGAGCTGGTGCCAAATGTAAAATTTATAAATCTTCTGACGGATCTTTCAGCAACAATTTTAAAAGGAAAAAATGGGAAATGAACAGAACAGGTAAGGTTTGTAAAGATGTGCTTTAAAAGCAGCTTTCTCTAGTGTTTAAGTGCAAAGAAGCCTGTTTCTCCCATAACACATTTTAATGCTTGCTTTAATTTCTGTGTCCCTTTGTAGTTAGAGATTTCTTTTTAATTACTGTGGCAGACATCTAACCACAAGTTATATGATGAATTGACATAATTGTCCGGTTGGTTCATGCAGTTGTCATGGACATGGGCAGCATAGAATCATGCTAAAGGTGCTTAAAGTACCCACTGTAGTGTTTGTATAGGAGTGTGTATATGAGAGAGAGAGAGAGAGAGAGAGAGAGAGAGAGAGAGAGAATATAACAGTACTCCAGCCAAGTCTCCACTCCCTTACTCTCCTCTCATCCTGTGCGTTTCCTTTTAAGCGATTCCAGCTGTAGCAGAGAGAAAAGGATTACGTTAAATTGTACACATGCATATACATGATGATAAAACATCTGTTCTTAATGACTGTATATAGCAACCCTTACCTCATTCTCTACCATCTTCAACTTTCCCAGTGAATCCTTGGCAGCGTCCTATAAAAAGAGAATGAAAACTTTACACGATGAGAATGAACATGTACACACACGAGTGTCCTCTGTACAACTGTACTCACCCTGTTGCCTTGGCTGGAGTATTTCTTCACAGAGTCAGCATACCCTTGGACGGAGCGCTGCAGCACATTTTCATACTCTACACATGTGGTGAAGGGAAATGAGGGTGTTTGAGAGGCTGAGACATACATGTGTCAGTAAAGTACATACTCGTATGTATTCTGTGTGCGAGTTACCTGTCAGTAGTGCAGAAGAGGCTCGCTCCAGCTGTGCTTTCTGCCACTGCAGTCTGTATGTGACCTCTTTGTGTTGATGGACGAGGTCAGATGGGGGATCCCGTCGTGCCTTTCGGTACTCTGCAATCTGAGAGACAGGCGTAATGACTGATGAGACTTTCGCACATTCGGGCCGTTACAAGCATTAGAGAAGTTGTGGATGGGCTTAGACCACACAAACAAATACCTTTCTCTCCAGCCGCTCCCTGTCATAGTTGAGGAGGCTGAAGCTGTAGAGTTTGTACTGTGGAGGAGAGTTGTTGGGATGACTGCTCCTGCTGCTCAATTCATTTCTGGGTTTAGACCGAGGAGACGGAGCCTGACACACACACACACACACACACACACACACACACACACACACACACACCTGAACCCAATGGTGCACGTATGAACCTTGCAAACAGGGCTGCAGGATGACAGCATATTAATCAGAGGGCAGCAGCAGCTGTGGCGAACGGTCACACTTAAAGGCGGGATTAAAAGCATGCTGTCAGTTTTCTATTCACATGTTACACAATATTTTAACAGAATTTTGAAATAATCTGCAAATGAATGCAAGTTTCCATATACTGCTGTTATGCCAAAATTAGGAGTTGAGAGAAACAGCTGGTGACGCCAATTCTTTAGTCGGCATTAAACCATTGCAGAAAATCGGTCCGCTCACAGATCAGAGTTTTCGCCAGCAAGTCTGTTTCCATTGTACTTTTCCATACAGACAAGCGTTTTTACGTACATACAGATAAGCATTGCAACAGATATGTATGCAGGGCGTTTAGCAGGAGCTAATTTGCAGCCCCCGTCCCTGGTTAGGCTTTTTTTAATCTACGTAGTTAGTTAGAAGTTAAAATTATTCATACTTTTCAAACCTTGTCGGATCGTTGGTTTCGAAATGTTCCAAAATATTGCAGGATGTAGCAAAGACTGTGAGTTTGCTCTGCTTCAGTTACCTTCCACAGTCTGCACACAGGTCAGGGGATATCAAAACTCTACTCACCCGTTCCTTTTGTCTCTCTGGAGGAGAAATGGGGGACACGGGATCGAGAACCAGCCACTTCTCCGTCACCGGCTGGAGATCAACTCCTGATAAAGGCTCTCTGATCTTCACCCTCACCTCCAACTTGCCACCTGTAGCTTTACGTCCATCCATCACCTACGAAATACACGCACACTGTTAGATAGATCTGGTGTGTACGTGTACATGTGTGTATGCTTTTGTTTTTACTTGTTATTAACACTCACCTCTATTATCTCTCGAATGTCACAATGGTTTTCTAGAGCCTCTAGCTTCAGCTGAGCAGTGCCCACAACTTTGTCTGTCTTAAACAGGCCTCTGTAAATACACAGAGAGAAGAACAGAAAAACATAACAGACATGACTTGTGAAGCATAAATCATGAGGATCAACAGGGAAATATACATATACAGTGCACAGCATAAATGAGTACACCCATGCTAAATTTGACTAAAAAGAGGAATACAAAAATCATGCCTTAATTAAAAAATGAGGGTAAAATCCAACCTTTAAGGACACCAATTTTCTTTGTGAATGAATAATGTATCGTAAATAAATAAATGTTCTTCCTTAAAATACAGGGGGCATAAGTAAGTACACCCCTATGTTAAATTCCCATAGAGGCAGGCAGAGTTTTATTTTTAAAGGCCAGTTATTTCATGGATCCAGGATACTATGCATCCTGATAAAGTTCCCTTGACCATACCTAGAGATTGGCATGGGGTACTTTCCATAAAATCATCAGCCATTAATTAAGGCATTAAGATCAATTTCCAAAAGATGTTTTTTTTTTTTTTACCCCTTGTGGACGATTTCAAACTTGACGCCTTTGGATTGGATGACTCGTTTGAAGCCTCGGTGGGCGCGGTTGATGTGGAGTTTGAAATTCTCTTTAAACTCTGGGCTGTTGGTGCTCTTTACTGTGCTTGTTTTGTCCCTCTGAGCCTCCTCCTACACACACACACACACACACACACACACACACACACACACACACACACACACACACACACACACACACACACACACACACACACACACACACACACACACACAAATGAATGCATTAAAACAGATTTAGATATAAACAGAGTGAAATATCCATAATCTACTCACTGGATGAGAAAGATTCTTACCGCGCTGGGAAAAGGAAACTCAAACTTCACACTGGCATCCAGATCGTTGGGTGCGACACCTGAAGGCAGAGAGGTAGGTGTAAGTGAACATACAGTTGACACATTACTGCCTCGTTAATTCAAAGACGCAGACCTGACTTCAGTACCTGAGGGAGCTGGTAGGTTGATGCCTTTGATGATGTACAGTATCAGGTCATTAGGTGTCAGGTTGGAGTTGCTCCTAAATAACAACAACAGGGGATATGATTTATCAGAAACAGCATCACGAGTGACAGAAAACAACCAGTCAGCATCAAAGCCAAACAATCCAGACTGTTGAATGAGTCACTGGCAGAGTCACCTAGCTGTTAGCTTGGTATGATACTGGAGCAGAGCCAGAGTGAGTCACAGTAAGCCAATGTGAGTCATCAAGTCTAAATATAATGTGTTTTCTAAATTAAACATCTGATGCATGTGTTCATAATCAGTTCAGTGTTAACGCTTCTACTAAAACATGACGTTTATAATTCCTTTAAATTACAATAAAATAGGAATTATGATGACCCAATGATCCACTAACTGTTGTATTTTCATTTGAAACTGTGTTTTTAGGAATGTTAACGCCAGGATGGATTGCTAAAAAGATTCAATAATTGCTGGTATCACAAATCCTCGGGATAAAAAGAAGAAGAAATCCCTCAACTGGGATGCAATGATTATGCAACCCGAGTATGATCATCACATGCACATAAAAGGAAACAGGATTTCTGGGGGTGAGCACACATAAATGCAACTCCAAACCCAGTAATCACTAATCACCACTTTTAAAATGATATTGAAGGTTTTTACAAGGGAGCCACATGGTTTATGTTAATAAAACAAAACATTATGTTAATAAACAAAGTAGTATTTAGTCATAAAGCAAGGTATTGGACAAATTAAAGTTTTGATTTGATGATGCCGCTAGAGGAAAAGTCAGGGGATCAACAAAGTGATTACAACTCATTTTGTGTTGGAAATAAATATGTGTACTAAATTGCATGGCGATCCATCCAAAAGTTACAGGAAATTTCAATAAAAGCCAAAAATATCAACTTCAAGGCAGCACTACTAGAAAACGCAGGGGAATCACAAGGATTAATCCTCTGGAAGCCATGAATATATGTAGAAAATGTAATGGCAATCCATCTGATAGTTGTTGAGATAGTTCGGTCTGGATCAAAGTGTTGGACTAACCGACCGACAGCGCGACCGGCATCGCCATCCCTCGAGTCACCACCATGGCTAAAAAGGTGTCGACTATATCTCTTTCTGTCCTTGTGGAGCACATGCCATGAAGACAATACATTATTATATTATTATGATGTCAACATGATTATTTTGTTGCTGACTTGATAGTGTTGAAGGTCCTCTCCTCTGTGCGGCACTTGGGGACTGGCTGGCCCTTGGCGTGGGCATTCTTCAGTATCTCTATGTTCTTCATACACTCCTCAACTAGCCTCTCAAACCTGGGGAGAGACAGAGATGGTCCTTACACACAAATGCTCATATGACATATGAAGTCTTACAGGATGGCCTAATGTTTGAACTGTCACAGGTCTGACTTCGGCACAGACAGCGGTTATAGTACGCCAAACAGCTCTGCTAGCTAAAACGAACAAATATATTCCTGCATTTTGGATCACATAAGGAATTTAATTTGAAAACATGCAAAATATGCAGTGTGACATGTATGCACAGTAAAATCACAGTCTGTGTTGCCACAGTAACACCACATAGTGATGAAGTACTTGTTGAATAAATCAATGATATACTGTATGTATATCAATAGAAGAGAATTAAAAAAAATATCCTAATCAGATCAAGTCACTTTGTAGGTAAATATCAAACATTTCCATCGCATATGTTTTTAATGTAATGTAACACTTGTAATACAATTCACATGTACAAATATACAACAATATTCTCTTACTTCAGAGCCTCAGACACATTGCCCATGAGTGTGAGCTGTTGAGAGTATCCCAAACATTTCTGTAGATCGAGATACAGAACAAAAGAAGGTGTGGGTATGAAAACAGACAATAGCCAAAGACAATACAATACAGAACAATTGTGATTTGTCTTTTTAAAAAGCTGCACAACATATCAGTATACGCTAGTCACTGATATACAGCAAGATCTAGGAAGGGTGTGTCCTGATCAATGACGGTGTGTATATATATATATATATATATATATATATATATATATATATATATATATATAGTGTCTATGGTCCTGACCTCATGCTGCTTCCGCAAAAGATCCATGAGGCCGTGGTACTGTTCACTGGAGCGTTGGGAGAGAGGGGAGGTGCGGGAGCGAGCCAGGGCGTAGTCCTCCTCACTCACTGGAGCACTGGGAATCTGTCAGGAAGGAGACAATTACAAATGTTGTGAGAAACAAAAAAAAAAAAATCAGTCCACTACAAATTATGAATATCTGTTTCTAAACTTGTGCGATATTCTGCAGACAAACTAACAGAGGCACACGCTTAATATTCTTGGTAATTGCACTGTGAGGCTGACAGAGAGAAATACATGGGTTATTAAAGGAAAGATGTCAGGCAAAATGAAAGAAAGCCATATGGGAGAAGTGGCAACTATATGAAATGTGAATAGTGGAATGGCACTGAACATATGCAGATAGACTCACGCACAGGTACAGAAAAACACACAGAAGGTGAGACTGTGATGAGCACAAAGGTGTTTTGATTTCACTTTATGCTTCCTTCCTATTGCTTCTATTTCTGTGCCATTTTGTGTTAACACACCTCACATTTTCGGTTGCTCCTGTGACATGTTCAACACACACAAACTTGCTCTCATTGTTCTTGGATGTCATTCATTTGCACACGGGAATGTATTTATGACCTTGGTGATATCGACAGGTAGGCCAGACTTGGCAGCAGTGATCATGGGGTCCAGTCCCTTGGCATGTCTGAGGTACTGCGCTGCTCCAGTCATGTCCTACAAACAACAGCAACGCAACAGATGTTCAAGACTCCAATAAAACAACGGGCGGCTGTAATAAAGACATCTACAAAAATACAAAGATGACAAGGAATCTATCTACAGCAATAAAAAAAAAAAGAAAGCAAAAAAAATAAAAGTCCACAGCTTACCTTCATCTGTTTGGAGCGCAGCGCTGCACGCAAAAAAGCCTGTCGCCTTAGCAACAGTAAATCCACTTGCTGCTGGGCTGCAAGGATAATTAAGAGAAAAAGAAGTGAAACTCTGCCTCGTCGTGTAACAAACACTTTTTCTGGCACATTTTGTACGTGCACGTGGGCAGGTGGGCATGTACATGTACATACACAAACCCACACTCTGAAAGCACCTTTAGATCCCAGTTTTGGAGCTGAGGAGCCTCCCGGGGCCTGAGGAGCTGGAGACTTTGCTTTCTGGGTAGGTGGACGCACTGCAGGCTGCGGAGAAAGAAAATATAAAGATAAAATATAGTATAAGATATATATATATATATATATAAATTAGATAATGCAATAAAAACATACCGATTTCAAGGTACAGTATTGTTTTCTTCAAGTGCAACAGCTTGAAATACTTGCGAGCTTAGCATTTTTTATTTTTATTTTAAGAGCTCCGTCTTAACCAAATTTAGCGAGTTATTGTTTTGTACAGTTAATGACCAAAATATTATACTTTACAGTCATTACAAGCATGAAGTTGATGTGAGAGGCAGGAAGTGCAGCAGAAAAAAGCAGTAGTGATTCAATAACCTAGCACAGAGGCTGGCATGGCAAACAATAAAACATTGCTCGCTTTGGTTTAAAGGCAACCAATCAGATTCCTTGGCTGCAGAACAATTTGACCATTTGGTAGTGCATTTATTTCTTTATTTTTACCTTGGCAGCCTCTCTTTGACCATCCTCTTCTTCCTCTTCTGCGTCTGCATCCTGATTAGCTATTTTCATAGCCGTTTCCAGGACACCCATGAAGTTCTGCTGACCCCCCTCTGAGCCCTGAAGTGGTGGACAGCCTAGAAGAGCAACACACACATGACTTACTGTAACTATAAACCTAGAGGCACAATCCCGAAACACACCTGGAGAAAGTTACCTGGTGGCACAGGTAGATCCGACAAAGTGACAGGTCGTCCAGCTTTGTGAGCTCTGATGGCATCCTGGTATTGCTGTTGAGCAAAGAGGAGATGATTGATAATTCTGTTATTACAGGAAAATCCCACCCTTGGATACTCTCTTACACTACTATATACTGGTATTGTTACTTAGTAGGCCTATTTTTTGGCACCTATAGCACATTGCGCATCACCACAAGCCTGTAAACATAGAGGCTTCAATGAAGAGAAGGGAGAGCACTGCAGCGCTTGGGAGCTCTTTAAAACCTTTTTTATACAGTCCATGTTTAAAACTCACAGAAGAAAGTAGTAGCGTTTGTGATGCAGTCGGCTGGTCAAATTAAATGAGAATCAAAGTCATTAAAAAAAAAAAAAAGTTATTTAAAAATTAAATCGTGAACAGGGTGAATCGAGATCGCGATTTTATAACGATTAATCGTGCAGGCCTATTACTTAGTGATAGTACAGCACTGTGAATCACAAAAAATACTTATAATTTGCAAGGGCACAACCTCCCTAATTTTTCATTCCGATCCCGAAACCTAAAGTTTCTTTTTCAAAGTGCATAGTGTATACCTTGATAATACGCTGGTGCATGCGAGCCTTACGATCGTCTCCTTTGCTCTTGGCTCCCTCTGCTGCTGACTTGTATATGTCCATTCTCTGCTGCAGGGCTTCTGCCAAACTGCTGGGAGCAGGCAGATCTTTGCAGGACACACAGATAAACACATTTTATTCTTTAAATCCAACATGGATCATTTTTATCATCTGAAAGATCAAGGTTACTGGAGTCTTACCGACAGTGGCCACCTGGGTGGGTGCAGGTGCAGCAGGTTTAGAGGAAGACTGAGGAGGAGGGGGTGCACAGTGTTTTGCTACTACGTCTCCTGCAGAGAATCAGACATCAGTGGAGGGGTGGCGATGGGTTATTATTATTAGTAGTACCATTATAACCTTCACACAATCAGGTAAGTAGAAGTAATATACACAATAAAACGCAGCCAAAAGCACATATAAAACAGCATCACAAACAAACACAGACGTCTCTAAAAAGGTGCAAAATTAAGACTGCTTATACTTATATGGTGCAAAGTTCTGGAAGGCAGTCTTCCCAAGTTGAGTATTTACCCATGGGGTATCACGATTAAGCCAGTCCCATTCATAAACAAAATGATAGTGTGTAGTGCTCTTCTTGTCATTAGTAAGGACCAGCCTACTTTTTCCATATTGTACACAGTGATGAGTATGAAGTGCAGAGCACAATGGTAAACGGCATCACATTTCACAAATATTTATAACATTGAACAAGTTTCAGTACCATTAAGTATGGATGGCAGGAAGATGCAGGATAGAACTATGGCTTTTTGAGAATAAACCAGATTTTGTCTTATCAGTGTTCAGGATGTAAATTTGAGGTTGTGTATTAATGTCTGAGAAACGTTAGAGGCAGGCTTAATCTAGACACGGCTTGAGTTGGAAAAGAACCATGTATGTTCCAGAACATACCAAATGGGTATTATAAGCCTGTGTTCTTTTAGACACATATGTGCAAAACCGATTTGAGCATCATCATCATCATCCAAACCGAGAAAATGTGATTTGTTTAGTAAAATTGAAAGGTCAATAGTATCAAAAGCCTTAGTGCAAAACAATAGTGCATAGTGGAATAATGTCTAATCTTTTCTGTAAAGAAATCAGGCTATGGTACGTAAGTAATTGAAACAAAAGTCAAAAACTAGAGGGTAAAGCATTCCTTTAAAGTGGTTACACTGACCAGGAGGAGGAGGTAGAGAGCTCAGGTCTACTGGTTCGTCTCTGTCCACAGCCTCCACCAGCATGTCCAGCTTCTGCATAGAGGGAGGTCAACTATATTAGGATTGACTTTTTTTCTATAAACACTTACACAAACAAATAGATTTCTTCACGTGATAACATTGACATTGGTTCTGTTACCTTGGCAGTGAAGTAGTGCTGTTTCGCCTGGTCTATGTCGCCGCTCTGTTTAGCGTTTATGGCCGCCATCTTATACTCCCTTTGTCTGGACAACACAGCCTGTTTCCGCTCTGAATGGAGGGAAGAGTTCAAAGGGGTAAATAACCAACAAACCCATTGATCAACTAATCATTTCAGCATACACAATAAAACCCTTTGAGTGGCAACGCTAATAATGGCATTTACCACCTTTTTGGCTGAAAAAAAACTGTCGATTAATTGAAAGTGTTAATTAGAGTGGACCAATTACCACAGCTTTGCTCTTCACTACACAGTACAGAGCAGAAGAGGCAAGGTGGAGACACGTCCACACTGTACTCTGTATGTTATCATGTGCGTTTACCGGAGTGCTGTGCGTCAGGCTGGCTGGGGGTGAGGGGAGAGATGGCAGGTGTTTCCGGGGTGATGGCAGCAGCAGGCTTTTGGGGCACGGTCAGATGGAGCGGCTTCATATCAGGAGCTTTTGGCGCAGCCTCCCTCAGAGGTTTCTGGTTCGTGGGCGGAGAGGGCATCAGCGTGGGCTCTGGCAGTTCCCGTTCCTTGATCGATTCAGACTCTGCTGTGACGTTGGGCTTTCCGCCGAGAGCAACTGGAGGCGGGATCTCCTCCTCATTGACTGCTTTTCCTTTCCTGACAGATGCCAACATTGTCTGCAGAGTCTAGGGTTGAAGAAGAAGAAAAAATGAACCTGTTTTTGAACATTACAGAGAAGAAATTTGCACAGACATTTGAAAAAAAAAAAAAAAGGTTTGAATGAAGACAAAGTATGGGGATCAACTTGTACTGTACTGAGATGTTTCCCCTTTTCCTTCTCCAGTTTACCTTAAACCCACGGTCGTATCTTCGAACTTTGCTTGTCTCCCCCGCAGCCTTGGCATTGGAAATGGCTCCCTTATACATTTCAATGCGCTCCAACAGGAGAGACTCCAACACAGTCGCACCACTGGGAGCAGCAGAAGGAGCAGAATGGGATGCAACGCTCACTTTGGGACCAGTCGGCGTGACAGCAGGAAGGGTGGGAGTAGGAGCTTGTTCCTCATCATCCTCTAAAACCTCATTCAGTTCTGCCTATGTACAGACACACACAAATGTATACAGTAAAAAAACAAAAAAAAAAAACAGATAAAGCAAATCAACAGCTAAGCATCACCATTATTTTGTAAGTGCAATGAAAGGGATTAGGAATGCAACTAAAAATGTGTTTTTATTATCAGTTAATTGGTTCACGATTTTCTCAGTTAATCAAACAATGATTTAGTCTGTGTATACTGTCAAAAAAGGTGAAATATGCCAATTACAATTTCTCAGACCACAAGATGATGTCTTAAAATTGCTTGTTTTGTCCAAAACTCAAAAGATATTCTGTTTACTATCATATATGACAAAGAAAAGCAGCAACTTCAGCACGTTGGAGAAGCTGGGACTAGCCAATGATTGGCATCTGTGCTTTTAAAAATGATGAATCCATTATCAAAATAGTTCCAAATGTTCTGTCAACGAATCAGTTAATCCACTAATTGGTTTAGCTCTGAAAGGGACAAAAACAGTGTGAGTGTGTTACCAGCAGATCTTCATCATCTTCCAAATCTTCATCCCCCATTTCCTCATCATCCAGGTCTTTCATGCAAAGAGCTGCCATTTGCTCTATATCAGCCATGGGAACAGGAGCTGTACATGCACAAATACATCACAAGCAGCATTAAATCATATACGGCATATCACATTTCAGCACTGGGACATGAATGAGAGATGGAAAGAGAAAACGATACTTTACACCGGTAGATGTCAATAAGTTATATCTGCCTTCACCTTTCTTTCCTTGTGATTTCCCTCCACCTCCTCCCACCAGATTCAGCAGCTCTGCCTCCAGGTCTTCATCATTTCCCTCATCATCCATCCCTCCATCCGGGGACAGGTTAAGAAGCAGCCCCATCTGAGACACAGCGAGACAGACAGGAGGAAAGACACAGCGAGAGGAGCTGAATCATACCTGTTGTTGGCATACTTACAGTAGATATCATTCACGCATCTTATTCTCAGACATGACGGGTGTTACCTGTTTGGCACGCGCTGCCCCTTGACCCCGGGGAGGGGGGTTCCGACTGCGACTCATTTTTACTTCCTAAAAGTTAGGGATAGATTAGTTGAGTCAATGGAAATACGAATAACGGTGATAAACACGTCCATAACTGACAGTATCCACTGCTAATACACCTGTATAGAGTCGGCATTAACTTCAATAGCAGCCACTATGTTCCATTTTTTGTGTAATAATTCAAACTGTTCCAACTGTCTTGTGTCGAGGTAGCTTATGCTTGTGCTCATTGTAGCTAACAGCTAGCACAACAAACAATAACATTTTTACATCGCTAATGAATGTAAAGGCAAAATATTTGACGTTACCTTGACGGTTTCACGGACCGTGATGTTAGTGTTAAAGCTAGTCGGGTCGATTATTCAAGTCGGAAACTGCACCGAAAGTATAGGAGAAAAGACAAAATATATACAAGCAGGCAGATTTAATTTAACGTTTAGTTCGAGCTGTCAAAACGGTGAAAACAAGAAGGGTGTGCGAGAGTGTTTTATTTCCTAGGATGGAGAAGGCATGCCCCGCCCTGCTCTATCTTACTCTGCCATTGATTGGCTTAACGTTACCCTGACATTGTTACCATAACCCCACTCCTCCTGCCTAAACCTAACAGAGACGGTTTGTTTAGAACCAACCCAAACCAGAGCAGGCAGCGAGTAGGGCGGGTCGCGAATTTTTTTTGCCTTCGCCATCCTAAGAGGGGAATAGACTATGGAAGAGAACGTATGTGGAATTTACTTCCTACATTGCGTCTCAGTGGCAACGCACATCGCGCTTTACGTCCAGACGAAAACACACCCATTACTAACGTAAAACACCGACGTCAAGTCCAGGCACGGTTCAGGCTTTTATTATATGTCAATGGGTTCAGGTCCGTTCTCTTAATACATCCATGGTTCAGGTGGGAAAAAATATTTCGCGACATTTTGTCACTGTCTACCTACAGGGATTGAATTTAATCAGCAAAAAAATGTTTGTTTGAACCTTAGCAAGTACACTTAGTAACTTTATCCAAGGCATATCTTCAACTTTCTTTATTCAGTCAGTGTTGATGTTCGCTAGCTGCCTAGCTACATTAACATTAATTGTTAGTTGGCTAAGGTTATAAGCTAAAGCTAACCATCAGGATATAACCGTAACACTGGAAATTGTTTATGGTAATTATAGGCAATATTTTTTGCTACTAACCTTATGTTGTTATGTCTGTATTGAGTTCACTTATTTGTATTCTTTAGGAAGAGGAGATGGCCAAATATAAAGCAAAGATCAACAGCAGTGGTAAAGGAGATGCTATTTTCCCACAACATTGGCTAATTTTTGTGTTTTACTGTTGAACAGAAACCATA
Source organism: Sander vitreus (assembly GCF_031162955.1). Lineage (NCBI taxonomy): Eukaryota > Metazoa > Chordata > Actinopteri > Perciformes > Percidae > Sander > Sander vitreus. The sequence goes on along the minus strand of NC_135856.1, from coordinate 11,350,766 downwards.
TATGATTATTTTATATTTTTTTTAAAGACCTACATTTTAAAACTAAATGATAAACACTTTCTTAGCAAATTCTGCTTGTTATACAGCTTGACTTTATCATTAAGACACACTCCTTTAAGTGTTATCAGCTACAGTGATACTTTTAATTGAAATGGTCCTTATGTGTTAAGTCAGCTTAGCTCCACCTCAGACTCGGTCACTCAGGTCAAGGAAAAGGGAATGTCCAAGTGATGAAATCTCAGAGACTGAGGATGTTCAGGCTGCTCTCCATCCTCAGGTAATTTAGGTGATTGAAACAGAACCTACATTTACATCTTATCAAGCCAGATTTGTTCACAACTCATTCTATTTTTTTTTTATTTCAGAACACTGAAGGAGATAATACAGCAGTGGATGCTGCTCTGCTTCAGTGCCACCAGCCCCCTCTGCAGGAATCTATTATGATTTCAACTCAACAGCATGAGGCAGCAGAACAGTCCTGCCTCACCAAACAAGATCCTGACACACACAAAAACCATACAGAAGCAACAGATGTTTACTTGAATGGGACAGGTAAAGCTTTTGAAGAGCAAGAAGGGACTACAGTCACCAATCCCAACAATGATTCTCACCCGGAGGGCTTAAGCGTACATGCTGATAATGATGCCACCAAGAGTGGAAAGGGTAAGGATGAAATGACTGCAGAGGAATGTAGCAGATCACCATCTCAAACATGCACTGATCAACTTGAGGTCTTCTTGCCAATCTCTGAAGAAGGTGATGGAAGTGCTTTCGAGGAGCAGCTGGTTGCAGAGGATAACTCTCAATGTAATTTGGAGAAAAACCAAGAAACCAGCCGAGAAGAACCCAGCAATGTGTACATGGCCAATGTCAAGGAAATCACAAAGGACGCAGCAGTGGGCTTACCGGCCAAAAAGAAGCGAAGAATGGGTATGTGTGGTCTGACAGAGAGGGAGCGGAGTCACTTTTTACAGACACAAAAACGTGAGAACGGGCAGAATGGACCGGAGAGAGCTGAGAAGCAGATTTGTAATGACACAGCTGACCTTGTGGCTCAGGAAAAGATTGTATCTTCAACCCCGTTATCATACTCAGTATCAATCCCAGTAGGCAGTGTCACAGAGCAGAGCGAGGCAGAGATAAAACTTCAGTCCAGTCACTGTGGCGAGGATGACAGGTCAGAATAATGTAGTGAGGAACCCAAACTGCATGTTAAATATTCTTACATTTTTAGTTTCATTTTTTTGCACTGTCATGACAACTACCAGTAAAGAGTAGTGTCATTTGCCGCTCAAGTTGGATTAACATCTGTCAATAACATCTGTACTCTATTGGACACATTTTAGGACATATCCACTGTTGTAGTAAAGATTTTAGTGAAATCACTGAAAAACACACCCGAAACAAAATATACAGTACTTATTACAATAACAGGTGTAAATGTGATTCATTACTGCCCGCTTGATGATAACATTGTTTTCTAACACAGGGCAGAAACTGAAGTCCACATTGCTGTCCCTACCTCAGATGAGACCGGCACTGTGTGTGATCCGGGCTGCTCGAAGGGAAAGAGTTGTGAGGTTGAAGGAGGCATAGTGCCTGATCCAGAGCAAAGTGGTGACACAAAGTCAGACCCACCTGCAGAGGAGGAGCTTTTGGGGAATCAGGAGCAGCAGGAACTTGAAGGACGGACCGCTGAGATTGTGGCTGAAAAACCTCAGGAACAAATTAAAGATGGGGAAGATGGGTCAGCACTAGTAGACCAAAGTCCTGCCTTCACTTTTGACTCTAATCCAACTCAAAATGAGGAGACTGAGAACCGGGATGCAATCAAGGCTGCCCTTCCTCAAGTGAATAGTGCAACCAGGGCAAAAGATGAGAAGAAGGAAGAGTTGACTGCTGATGCTGGGGACAGTGACGGACCTAAAGCAGACACTTCATTCACAGACACCCGGTCAGCAGAATTCAACACTGTGGAGCTCTGCGAGGCTGCAGTGACACCCAGTGGCTCAGAGAGGAAAGACAGCGTGAGTGGAGGGACAGACTTACAAAATATCAGTTTAATGAAGCTCATAATGTTTATTGAGACCGTCAGAGGTGTTATTCAAGAGTCCTTGTTTTTTAAGCAAATAGTTTTTTCAGTGTTGTGCATATGGTCATCCCTTTGCCACATCGCATAATTGTGTAGTGTTTATGGTTAATGCAGTAGCAACAGAAAATACCCAATATTAGTGGGTTTCCAGTTTTCCTAAATGTGGTGGTTTGCTGCTCTTCTGTTTTATATCATCGTAAATTGAATATCTTTGTTGTGGACTATTAGTTGGACAAAACGAGCTATTTGACAATGTCACCTTTAGCTCTCTGAACGTGTGATGGGTGTTTTTCACTGTTGTCTAACATTTTACTGACTAAACAATTAATTAATTGAAATAAATGATGAAAATAATTGTTTAGGTGCAGTCCTACTGCACATCCCATTTACTAATGCAGTTACACAAATAATTTATATGAAGCTGAATGCTTACTAGCTAGCAATGTGTAAGCTTTAATAGACGTCTGACGATCACCTGCAAAAGGCGGGTAGCTTTCTGAATTACTGACACACTAACAGTCTTCACACAAAAAAAAAATACATGGGGCGCCTGGGTAGCTCACCTGGTAGACCGTGCGCCCATATATAGAGGTTTACTCCTTGACGCAGTGGCTGCAGGTTCAACTCCAACGGCGGCACTTTGCTGCATGTCATTCCCCCCTCTCTCTCCCCTTTCATGACTTCAGCTGTCCTATATAAATAAATGGCCAAAAAAATAATCTTACAAAAAAACATGAAACTCACCAAATTGATATACTGAATGTTATCTATTATGCGTTTACCTTCTAACTATACAGAAATGGTTGATTTGTTTTTGTTTTTTGCACACAGGGGGATTGTGATGAGCCCCCTCAGACCAGGAACACCGCTGACCCGTTTGGATCTGGGTACTTGGATTACGTGTCAGACTCGCAGCTGAACACCATCGTTCTGACGTAAGGAAGGGGGTTAAATCCCACAAGAACCCTGACAGTGGGGAGAAAAAAAGGGAAGGTTGGGGAAGCAAGTGACCCTTCGCAGACCAGCTCTCCTGATGAACATCCAGTGTAAACAAGCTCAGGGTTTAGCTCATTAGAGGCGTGGGAAACCCAGTGGTGTCTTCTTCCACCTAGACAAACAACTTACTAATGGAATTGAAGCAAGCTCCTTTGACCTCAAAGATTGTTAAGAAGGACAGATTACAGTGTAACAAAAAATTTGATTAACATGCAGGGAATTCAGATTCGTACTCTTGTAAAATGAAAAAAACAACAGAATATGAAAGCTTATACGCCACTTTTTTATATCCATCCAACTTTTTTACTTTCTCTCCATCCAGTGAGGTGATGGAGGAGGAGGAAGATCTTGGTTCTGCAGACTGCCATGAAGATGCTACAGACCTGATCTGTGGACTCGTCAGAGAACTCTCTTCTCTAAAGTTAGTAAATGCTTCTTTTTCTATTCTGTCCAATATACAGTACCAGTCAAAAGTTTGGACACATTTTACTATACAAGTCAATGAGATAGCGTGTCCAAACTTTAAGATTATTTTTTTGGGCATTTTAGGCCTTTATTTGACATGACAGCTGAAGACATGAAAGGGGAGAGAGAGGGGGAATGACATGCAGCAAAGGCCTGCAGGTCGGAGTCGAACCCGTGGCCGCTGCGTCAAGGAGTAAACCTCTATATATGGGTGCCCACTCTACCAACTGAGCTATCTGGGCGCCCAGCGTGTCCAAACTTTTGACTGGTACTATATATAGATAGATAAAGATAAATGGATATACTGTGTGTACACCACTGTGTGAACAACCAAGGAAATGCCAAAGTGAGACTTGGTAAAAACTTGGATGATTTGATGATAGTTGTAATGGATAATATATCCCACGCCCACAGGCGACCAGCAGACAGGGCAGACGCGAGTTTTACAAATTGGTACAGTGCACCACCCCGATTATGGACGTTGGGATTGAGTTAACCTGGCTATTACGCACAACTGCGCATACACCATACAGAAGCAGGATTTTGGATTCACTCCCACTTGCGAATCAAGTTACTTGTTACTTGAGTGGTTCAAAAAGAATGATTGGTCCGCGAGTCTAACATCACTACTTTAGCGTGGGTGGATGGTGTACTGAGGGAAACTCTGGGCACCAAATCAAACTGATACACTATTAATAGTAGCCTAAATACAAACTTGCCCACAATAGAGCACATTTAAAACAAAAAAATACAGATCTATATGAGGAAACATTTGGTTGAGTTGAGGGGCTAATGGCAATAAATACATGAACAACATCTTCAACCTGCCTTCAACCTTAATTTGTTCTACTTGTTGTCGAAAGCAAATCTGGTAAAGAAAGTTAGTTATTAAAGGCGATAATCAGAATTCTGTTCCTCTGGTTGCTTTCTTCCAGTCGTAAGGTCATGGCCACTCACAGAGAGCTGGAGAACCTGCGCCGTGGCAGTAAAGCTTCAAGGAGCTCCATCCGTTGAGGATTTGTTTCAAGTCCCTGTCATCCTGAGCTTATGGTTGCCCTAATGGTTTGTGGGTAATGAAGGCACTTTTAAATGTTACTATACAACTTTTTTTTTTTTTTTTTTACACTCTTGTACTATTGACAGCTGGAATGTTCAGTTTAATAGCTCAGTTGTTCTTGTTCTCCCCAAATAAAGCTGGGTGTTGTTTATTACGTCAGTAATCTTAAATATTGTGTAATTATTACATAATTAGTAATACAGTCAGGTCTGCCCTATATGGCTAGCTTCATATTCTATTACATTATTTTAAAGAATAGAGAGAGATGATGACAAAGACACACACCAATGTTGTGAATTTACATATTTATAACTTCTGGCATACAATTATTTCACACAGAAATTCAATTTCTTTTAACAAAGTAAGAAGAGCTGAAATGGCATTTTAGAAGAGCCTCAAATACAATATTCAAAATAAAACATGCCTCAAGAACAGATATTTTACACATCAGAACAAGAACAAGTCACTCATATTTTAAAAAATTTAAAATGCTGACATGGTCACAAGGTGTTTACATGTTAGGACTGATGACTGTAGTCTTATAAAAGGTTTGACATTTATAATCCTTCAATGCATGAACAGTATGAAACTGGACATTAGGTGACCACGTTTTAAAAATGTAAAACAATACAATCCGTTTGAAATAGGTATTTGGTTCTCCTCCCAAACATAATATCTGGCAGTCGTTATTGAACGATGATGATGATGATACAAAATCCAGACGGACGCGGTTATAGAAGGTTAGGCTGACAAAAAGACCAGCTGGAAAATAACTCCAATCAGCATTAGCCTGTAAAAGGCTACACGGCAAACGTGCCAAAGCATGCAAATGAAAACCACACGTGCTAATAAACAAATCCACACTCCAATAATAAAGGATTCGACCTTGTTGCTACCTATACCATCTGTTGGTTCAGCGTCTGCACTTGGCGTACACGGAGCTGTACGCGCTGTCCACTTTGGGGCAGAAGCGCTTAGTATGAGCTTTGGCCCCTGTGGCTCCGCACAGAGGACACACATACTGCCGCAGATAGGGGCACAAAACATCTCCGGCCTGGTTCTTTAGCCAGTGGGATCCGCAAACCAACTCGGACTCCCCGTTGTGCTTGCAGAAACTGCAGAACATGCGTTCAGGTGACGCCGGTAACAACGGAGGATCGGGGCTTTTGAAACGAGTGGTTTTCTTGCGTTCTTTAGGTCCCCGGGAGCCCATCGGTCTTGAAACTAGCTTCAAATCCACTGTGTCTGAAGTATCGGCACGAAACGGGTCGGTAGTATACCACAAAGCATCAGGTGGGCGTTGATGAGTCAAAGAGCCTGGCAGGGTAGATATACCGGAGAGATCTGGCGCACAGTCTGCCCCGTGGTTGCAAACTGTGTTTAGCCCTATGCGCACAGACATCAGGTCATCAGATTGTGAGTGCGGAGCTTTAGAGGCTGGAAGTGCGGACTCATTGACCCTGTGCCGGCCCAGGATCTCTCTGATTGTGTCCGACAGTCCCATGTAGTCTCTCCAGGGCTGGAAACGTTTGCTGTCAGACTCCATGAAGCGCGGTATGTGATGGAAAAGCCCCCAAACCATGCCGTTCGTTATAGCTCCTTCTTGGCCAAACGTCTTGTCTGCCAAACTCCCTTTCAGTGAGATGATGGGAGTTGTTGACTTTGTAATAACGACGTAAAGGACAGCAGACACACCGGCGCCAGGCACGCGTAACAAAGTTTTGAAGTTGGTAATTGTTAATTGAGCACAAGAGGTGAAAGGAAAAAACGCCCCACCGTGCGAGCAGCCAATCACATGAGCTTACGCACCGCACGTGCAGGTCATCAAACAAGCGGAGTGATGCCACTATATCCACTCATGGCATGAGTTTCATGCACAGTTTGCACACCAAGAAGCCCATTAGTTTTTTTTAATTTTTAGTTCTCAGGTTTTGTTTCTAAAGTTAGTAAATGCTCTCATAAATAATAATAGGGTGAAAAAGCACGTTTTTCCGATTTTACTAAGATACTATTAATACCAACATAATAGTTTGGAATATGGTCTATTTATGGGTAAAATGTATTATAATTCATGTAGAAGTAACAATATTGACTGACTGACCTTTAGGTGCTGGTAAAAGATTTGAAGCAGCAACCTTTCCTGTTGAATACAGCTACTACTTTCACTAATCCCTATACAGATGGGAGACAAAGGAAATATCTAAATACAGTGGTGCTCATAAGTTTATGAACCCATGCTAAAGTTGACTAAAAAGAGGAATAAAAAAAGCATTTTTTTGGAAATTGATCTTAATGCCTTCATTAAAAAAAATTAGGGAAAATCCAATCTTTAAGGACACCAATTTTCTTTGTGAAAAAATGTGTCGCAAATAAATAAATGTTCTTCCTAAAAATACAGGGGACATAAGTCACTACATCCCTATGTTAAATTCCCATAGAGGCAGGCAGATATTTATTTTTAAAGGCCAGTTATTTCATGGATCCAGGATACTATGCATCCTGATAAAGTTCCCTTGGCCTTTGGAATTAAAATAGCCCCACATCATCACATGCCCTTCACCATACCTAGAGATTGGCATGGTTTTATTTCAGTTAGCCTAAACATACATGCAGATGCTTCCATACAGGACAAGCGTGGTCTCTGAATGGTTTGTTGAGTATGAAAATGATGAATCATATGCCAACTGAAAACATACAACATATTTTGGACTGACATGTTTGACAGTCATCAAAACACCAAATGAAGGAATACATTTTCTCTTAAGAATGATATTCATCCCTTCAGTTGAGTTCAGACACTTGGAGAATCCATGCCGAGAAGCTTTGAAGCCGTTTTGGAAACACATTGATTTGTGAAGAAAGCAGTCAATTCTCATCATGCAGCTGCAGATTTATAATTTGACCAACAATAATTAACACATTACCACACACAGACTTACTGTAGCAATGTGCTACAATTAGAGTTCCTGGTTTAAAATACTTTACCACATAGCCGCAACATCCTTGGTTTAAATCCGGCTGGTGACCTTTGTTGCATGTCTGTTTACACTACTGTCTAATAGAGGCATATAAAATACCTTTGAAAAACACTTTCCTGGTTTAAACAGAATAGACAATGTGTCAAAGGGATTTTATATCCTGCTGTAGTCAAAATTGGAAAAATTAAATTTACATCTTTTTCAAACAGCACTGTGGAAGAAAATAACACTAGGAAAAATTTTAAAATCAGCCTTTATTGATTATTTTAAAAAGTGAAAATGGTAAGGTACAGCATTTTCTTTTTTAATCACCACCTATCATCAAAATTGTATTCAAATGACAAGTGTGGAGCCTGTCGTGTGTCTGCTCGGCCTTTCCATGTCTCTGACTGGTCATCAAACTCTCTGGTTTTGAGAGAAAAGAGGAACGAGTAATAGAAAACATGTTTACAGTATCATTTGGGCCTGATTAGCTGTGTGTAGAGAATTTCATTAAAAAAAAAAAGGAGAAAATACATTAGCTGTTATTTGTTTATTCTGCATCAGCAACACACATTGCCAGACTTAACTCATCCAAAGCACTGAGATTGCAGTGAATGCTTTTGACCACAGGGAAAGCGGTTTTTTCCAAGATTCATTTTTCTCTTTATGTACACTGCTATCGCTATGAAAGCCAGATTTGACTAACCTGCAGTTGTATGACAGATTGAGGGCAGAGTAGAGCTCAGGAGTGCTGGGGGTTTGAACTCTGACTCTTCTCTGATGTGATCCAGAAACAGCGGCTGTCCCCGACTTGGTTGAAGATGGTGTAATGGGAAGACAGCAAGATATGCTGGTGGGCCCCAAACTTGAAAAATCTGCAGTCACGTACACATAATGTGTTAGGACTTTTGAAGTAAATGTATTTCACCACATTAAAACATCGGTCTCCCATCACTCCACCCTTTAATTTAACTGCATACTCACCGAGTCCAGTGCTCTCTCTCCTGTTGTGGCTTGGTGCTCCTTTACCAGACAGAGGGGAGTCCAGCAGATACTGCTGCTTCAGGACAGAGGCCTTCTGTTGCTCAAAATCACGGCGCTGCACACAAAAGATACAAGTTACACAGTAAGAAGCTGCCTTTTAAGCCAGCATGCAGTGGATGAGGAAACTACTGTAAATGCACAAAAAGAGGGAGAGGGATCTCTCATCGGTTTGCTCTTCCGGACGTTTGTTCCATTCCTTGTAATTTTACCTTAGCTGAATCAAGGGTTTAAGGACAGAGGGTTTCGTACACCATACGGATTTAAAGCCCTTTTAAAGGCAAATTTTCAAAACAATAATAGTCCCTGCCTCATTTTCTTCCCACCTCATGGCTAAGTCGGATTGCAGCATCGGTGAAGGACTGCCTCTCCTTTTTAAAAGCCCGCCTCTGATGATCAAGCTCTGCCCAGCGCATCTGAAGACGTTCCCACTCTTCCAAAAAGTAGGAATCAGCCAGTTCACAGGGCACAGGCGAAGCTAAGCTGTCCTGCAGACAGAAAGTAGTATTACTAAGTCCGACACTAGCAAAAGTGTGTGTCTGAGATGGACAATCATACCTGCAGCAGCTGCTGTTGTAATCGGACTAGCTGTTGACTCTCTTTCAGTTCAGTTTCTAGTTGAGCCAGGAGCTTGTCATGGTCAGTATCAACACCAGCGTGGCCTACAGTCAACAAAGACAACATATTGTATTCTTTTACACGAGTGTTAATCGATCATTGGTTTAGCAAAAACAAAATTAAAGCTGAAGACAAATCTCCAATTCTTGATAAGTCTTCTCAAAAAGGCACAACTCATCAAAGCAGCACTTTAAATATTGGTTAACCTGGATGTTTACCTTCAGATGGGCCACCACCCAGTCTCCTCTGCACCTGCCTCCAACACTGAACCACACCTCCTGTTACATGGTCACCAAGCGCTACCTCAGCTTGATCAAGCCTGTTGTCTTCAGCTTGTGCCTCATCCTGAACATCCGCACCGTCTGACAGGGTCTTCAAAAAAAAAAAAAGGTTAGACTTATTTGTTATGTTGAATACGTAATTTTGGATTCAGCACTATAACTTAAAGATTGAAAGTTAACTCTTCACCTTAGAAACAGTACTTGAGAAAACAATATGTAACTTTAGTAGCCGTTTTGACGGCTTTACACAATCTTCCTCAGCAGATGGAGTTTCCATTTTTTTCTGAACACTTTAGGGACGTCTCAGCCATGGTGGCTTAAAAGTTCAAGGAATGAAATCCAGAACAGCTACTAAAATGGACCTTTTATTAGGCAAACTCTGCTTTAACTCCTTAACCAACTCTGCAGCAGCAACATCTGCTGAGGAAGACCATTTGGAAACAATAGAAAGCTCCGGGACAGCTAAATAGACCATGTAGTGAGGTTGTTGTTAATACTTTAGTTCACTTAATATTTAATGAATGTCTCTTGGGCTCAATGACCAATGCTATTTATTGACCAACACCGGCCTTAGTCAAAGAGCTCTCTACTTTTACTGACATGCTCCATGTCGACTCTGAGTGCATGAAGTAAAGTGGCGATGCTGTGGCGCAGCTTCATCGCCTCCCTGAGCTCTGCTTCTCTGCGCTCCAACATCAGACGCAGTGTTTCCTCTTCTCGTCTACAAGGTGGAGAGAAGAACAAGCGAGGATAAGAAAGGGGAGGTGGCGAATGCATTTAAAGGCTGTAATCAAAACGTGATGACAATAACAACTTACTTTGCAGTAGACCTGAATGATTTGATTGGCTGTTCTCTTTTGCCTCGACCTCCAGGCGTAAGGTTCAACACCTCTATGGCTGGATAGAAAAATGCAAGACAGTAAACATTTGCGTGGTTTCAGTAAACATGCTATATATAAGCAAACATCTGTGGGTAAAACATTCTGTCAATGTAACTAACAGGACTGAGTGAGTCTCACAGGGTCCTTTGATATTGTGACGGTCAGTCAGCTGAGACACCCGCTCCTTCAGTCTGTTGGTGTGCTGCTCTCGACGCCTCATCTCCACCTCCTGCTGGTTACACCGCAGCTGCAGACGAGTGCACTGGCGAGAGGGTAGATATGATTTTGAGAAAGGGGAATAGTGTATTCAGATAGTAACATATTGCACTTTGTCTGTCACCCATGCAACTTACTTTGGCCCGTTCACATCTCAGCATGTCCTGAAGCCTGGCCACGTGCTCATCCATCTCCTTTAATTGTTCCTACAAAGTAGAGGTTTAGTTTCCCCCCCCCCCGCCCAGAATTAAAAGCATTCATCCATTTCATTCACTTCATTTTGACCCACTCTGAGGGAGTCTCCTTGTTCTCTGTGCTCCTCTCTGTCGGCCCACCAGGAGGCGCTGTGGGAGAGCTCATTCAGAGGGCTGGGGCTAGGATCCCTCAGCAGAAAGGAGTCTGTGATAGACAAGAGAAGCAGGCGGACATGTAGGTGGTGGTGTGGATTGGATTGTTTATCCAGCATGGTTTAAAGCTTTTGGCTCATGTTTCTATATTTCAGCTAAAAGGTGACAGTATTACCTGAGGACTCTGAGCGTTTTCCAAGTCTCTTCTGGCTAAACCTGGAAGCCATCTGGATACCATATTCACATATTGGCAACAAGGGGACATTTTACTCACATGTAATTGTAACTGGTATGCACCAAAACAGGATCAAGACAATATGTACACATACTTAAAGGACAAATATGTAACTGTAGTAACAATGGATCAGCTTACATGTTGATGTAGTGCCTTACCTGAGCAGAAAAGTAAACCTTCCTTAGACAGATGCTGCCCTTTTTATTTCCAGCTGATGGCACTTCTGCTAATTACCACAAACAAAAGGGCTGGATGGAAGCTTCAGGATCTGAAATGATTCAGTCCAACTGCTTCTTACCAAACTTCAACTTGTGCACATGGTTTGAAAGTATTAACTACTTTTTTTTATATTATAAGGAGGTGAAGGTGTTGTAAATCACATTCAAAGAAATGTCAATGATGGGAGGAGTAAACTTGATAATCCCTGAGACACACCCAGATTCACATGCTCAGCAGGTTTAGCTCAGCATTTTATTTTATTTTTTTTAAATCTTCTCTATGGAGTAGAAACTGATTCAGGTCCCAAAATCTACATCACGTTAGCGTATGGTGAAATCCATCAAATGTATTATAACATGGTATTGTATTTTGTTTTCAAGACCATAAGTGGAGCAAACACAGCAGGATTTTTGTTTTTCCCCCCTGAAAATATATCACAAATATTAATAAACCAGTCTTAGAAATCTTCCAGGACTCCGTCTGTATATGAAACATAAAACCCCGACATTGATACACTGTGATTCTTGGGAGTTAACAGTGAGTTGTTGGTACTGCCTGTCTAGTGTTATCCTGTACATGTATGACAGTGTGGCCAGATGTCCACCACAGTCATTATTTGACCAGGCAAATGTAGTCCAGCAGTCCACCGGACAACAAAACAACCACCACATTCACTTTACTATGAGCAGATTCGGGTGACCAAATAAACAAAATCAAACAAAGACGCTGCAACTTCTATGTAACGTCTTCTTTGACCTGTTCATGTGTTCTAGTCACAACATTAACTAAAAGCTTATGAGTCATGAAGTCTCAAACAATTCAAAAGTGATACTTTAAAAAGATTGATATGCAAAAATCACATACAGCAATTAGTCAGTGTTCGAAAAAGTAGTTTAATTTTTAAAAGGTTGCCCAGAGTAGCAAAGTTAAGAAAAGATACAGGCTAACTGTAGTAAAGGTTTTGGTTGATTGGAATATGATTCCAGTGTGGAAAATTATTATTAAAGTCATTTCAGCATGATTCATTCAATACAGAAAATATTTTGGAAGTTTTGAACAGATATATTAACATTTGCTGTTTGGCCATTTGTGTATCTAAAGTGATTTACATTAAAAGGTTCTACCAGGTTTCACTATCCAAACAGTGTAAGGCCTTGATGCGTTTTATATTTAAATTAAAGACAGGAACATATAGGCTAACAAAAGTGACCTTAAAAGGGGAACTATGCAGTTTTTTTGGCTTGATTTACCTTAACTGAACAGCTTCGAGGTCATTGTAATGGTTATATGACTTTTTTCGTGTTGAATGGTGGTCGTCTCGCTATCTATTCCGAAGCTGTAGGGGGAGCTCTGTAGAGAAACCTGTGAGCAAAAAGCCAGAAATGGCCAAAACTGCATAGTGCCCCTTTAACAGGCTGTTAAATATATACAGAAAAAAGGCTGGATGAAAGGACAATCCCATGGCCTGCACTGATAGGGTTTGTACCATGTTGCTGTACCTTATAATAGTAGTAGAACACCTTTACCATTGCCATAAATACATGAATTGTTGAAGACACTAATCAATTTAGTTCAAAAGCTACCAGTATGTTTGTTGGCCACATACACAGTGTTTTCTAAAGACACACAATATAATACTGTGTGTGTGTGTGTGTGTATGTATGTATATATATATATATATATATATATAACACAACATGTTCTGGTTCTTGAACAGCACCTGGTTTAAATTAATGTTTGACCTGCCCTACAAAATACAAGAGGAAGTTGCACTTTCAGTAGCCAATCACATGGGTTGAATTTCACTGACTGGAGACTGACACCATTAGGTCATGAAATTGAGACTGGACATGTTAAGTACTAGGTAAACCGGCTTAATCATTAGTCAAGTTAGTGTCAATAACATTTTTTTTTTTTAACATGTAGAGTTTGGCCCTGCTTTAATGTAACAGATGGGAGTTAAAAGCATTACATTTGGCAAACTAGTGGAGCAGTTCCTTCCCCCGAACCCATCAGTCCCATGGTGCATCATCCCAAGAGGAGCTGCTGGTCGATCGACAGCAACATCAAGTAGAAGAAAAGAAAGCCTTCGACGGGTAAATTCAGAAATCCTCCACCTTTCTTTCTGCTGTGGACAGAGAGATAATTGGGAAACACTCAATAACAATTAAAAAACTAGCTGTTATAAGCCTTTTTCTCTGGAGATATGTTTTGTCACAGTATGAAAAGCACAGGTGTAGTTAAAATGAATGATGGCTGAATTGTATTTAGCTTCTTCAGTTGTCACCTTGGCCGCCAGTGTCATTAAATTCTCCCCAATTCGGGTCACATTACTCCTGAAACATTTTATGTTAGTAGTATTTGGTTTAAAAAAGTTTAAGTTTTTTTAAACATTAACGCATGTAAACATGTTCTAATACAAACACAAAATGCAAGTATAATCCTGAAAATGCTATATTATATAATAGTTGCCCTTTAAATTGAGTCTCGATACATTTTTCACTGCATTTTGTTCATGGTTTTGGTGATATAAATGTACCCCCACTAGCTAGTCTAATTTCTGTTGATTGCCTCATTGTTTATTGATTTGTTTCATCTTTCTTTTTAACTGAAATATGATTAGATTTCGATTCAAACTTATCCACAAAGGTGGAAATTAGCTTTTGGCTTCACACGCATCCAAGTAGAAAGCATAGTAGAGCACAATAAAACAGACTGATACAGAATGCAATGAGTCAATTAATCAATTATTGGACTGACAGAAAAATATCTGCAATTGTTTTTTATAATCATTAATCTTTTGTGGATTTTCTTTTCCCAAGCAAAAATGAAAAACATTTGCTTATTCCAGCTTCTCCAATATCAGGAATTTCTGCTTTTATACAATTGTAAATTTAATATGTTGTAGGCTGTTGGTTGGACAAAACAAGCAATCTAAAGACATCACCTTGGTTAACTGTGATGCTCATTTTCTGTTATCTCCTGCCATTTTATAGACAAAACAATTAATCATTTAATCTAGAAAATAATTTGCTGAATAATCTTAAAATTGCACTTACATGTGGCGCTTTGTAGTTTGGCTTATTTGAAGCTAATGTACTTGTTCTTCATTCTTGCTGTACCTTCACGGTTAAATGGACTTGGAAGTTGCTTTGGATAAAAGCATCAGCTAAATGATATGTAAGGTAATGTAATCTATGATGAAAATAATCATGCAGCCCAAGACTTGTATGCAGGTGAGTGAATTATTCAAAATCAATCTTGAGTTCAATAAAGTCATGTGAAATATTCGATCTTTTAGTTTTTGTTTTTACAACTTCTTGGTGGCTCTTGGTGCTCTATAGTGCCTGCCTGAATCTGGTAGATTGGTTTAAATGTAAACCAGTTTTATACAGTCTATGGTGTAAACTAATTGTAAAGGTGTAATTCAATTCTTCCCTAGTGTAATTAATAGTAAAGCTTAACACGCTCCAGCTGAAGCCTCAATGAAGTAAAAAGCAGGCCTACCTCAGAACAGAGAACAGGACTTGGGGGGTCTGAAGGGATTATCACTGGAGGGGACCCCGACCAGGAGGGGGTCCTTGGAGGCATTTTGAAGACAGAAGTTCCTCAGATCAGCAGCAGCCTGGGACACCTGCAGAGCCAGACATATGATGATGGCGTGTGGGAGAGGAAACAAACAGCCTCTCATCACATGTACAGTATTTGTAATGCTCCAGCTGGCCTGCTGTCAAACTTACTCAACCCACTCTCTCATTTACATACATTGACTAACTGGCATGTTCTTTTGCATACCATTTGCAAGCAACGGCTTAATACACGGATGGGTGTGTGTCTATGTAACATTTTGAGAGATAATGTTCACCTGTTTCTTTTAGATAGCTAACACCAAGAGGTTTAACTTTAATAAATGTGTCACTTCTCTCGATACTTTTGACACTTTAAAGTGGTGACGCGTTCCCAAAACAGGCCGTAAAACTGACAGGTGTTAAAACACGGAAGAAACTGTTCGCTTATAGCTGTGGTTTAATCAACTAGAAACCAGCTTATGTGTGAGTGTGTGTAACTTTAATGACCACTTTTTTTTTTAAACCTATGATGTAAGAGTCCACTCGGTGTCATTTCTGCAACAGTGTGTCTCCGCCATTCAACAGTTGGCTCAGTCTTCCGTGTTTGTGTGTCAATGTTGAGGGGTTCGTACCTTGATCCTCCGGATACTGGCCTCTAACCGGAGCTGCTTCACGGCCCTTTTAGCAGTAATTAAGTTGTTGCTGGCATTGTTGTTGGACATGACGACGGCTGTCGGATGAAAAAAGTTGAGGGGTACTTAATCTAAACGGCCACCACCGAGCGGAAATTAGCCCCAACTACTCTAAACCCTAAACCCGAGTGGGAACATTGGTCACTCGGCGCCCCACCCCTTTTGTGCCAGCGAGCCATTCTATTGGGCGCTAGGCCTGTCAATCAAAATATGAAATGAAACGCCCCCTGCATACACCATGAGTACAAATATATATATATATATATATATATATATATATATATATATATATATATATATATATATATATATAGCTAGTTGGCTCATAGTTAAGAGAATATTTGCTAATGAAAAAGGGTTCATAATTTAACGAATAATGTTTTAATTTTTAAATCTAAAATAGTTCATAGATCACTTTCTAATATAACAAATAACTCTTAGAATCTGCAAATACGTTTAATGCATAATAGCTTTGTAATACATTATCTTGTGTTGTTCTTCCACATAACATAACTAAGACTATAGAAGTGTAAAAAAAATGGGCTATGTCAAATTATTCCAAGGGGTCCTGGTATGTTCTCTATCTTGTAATGGGTCCTTGGCTGGAAAAAAGATTGAGAACCTCTGTCCTAGAGAGCAGAGCAGTGTATTGTGATCTTCAGCTGGAGGGTTAAAAAACACAATGCAGTGGTTAATCACCACTTAATTTACCTTAAAGCCGTTTAGTATTATTTTAAATAAAACATAAGCGGGTATATTTTGTGCTGGGATTCATTGCACCCAAATGCAGTGTAGTTAGTGATAGAAAGTGGAAGCAGGAGTGGCCAATACCACACAATTTGGCAGTGGTGGTAAGTATTGAGATTTTTTTTTTTTAAGTAGCAGTGTAAAATACTTTGTTACAAGTAAAGGTTCTGCATTTTAAATCTCAATCAAGTAAAAAAAAAAAAAAAGTATTAGCATAAAAAATGTTTAAAGTACCAAAGTACTCACTGTGTAGAATGGCTCATTTAGGAATATTATATTCTATCACTGGATTATAATTAAAGATGCAATAATGTGTACACTTTAATGTTGCAGCTAGTAAAAGTGGAGCTAATTTCTGCTACTTTTTATACTGCCGAGTATCTTAATCTATAATAATATCATAATTTATTAGTTGATTTATATTTTGTATTATAATGAATCTGGAAAGTAACTAGTGACTATAATGTAAAATAAATGTAGTGGAGTAAAAGTATGAAGTAGCATACCCAAGTAAAAAAAAAAAAAGTACCTTAAAATTGTACTTAAGTACATTACTTCGGTAAATGTATTTAGTTACATTCAAACATTGTATTTTGGATCTGAGACCAAGGCCAGGAGAGAAAAACAAGAAAAAGAGGACTTACACACAAGAAATAACTAAACTAATAAAAGCAGGAGGCCACATTTCTGGAAGTAATTTACAAGCAAAGAATTATATATATATAAAAAAGACAACATTTCAACCTAATCCAGTTTATACAATACATTTTTTTGCAAAAGGTTTCTTCTGTGCTTATTGCGTATGAAATCTGCATCTGACATATCAAGTAGTAACGGATATAGCCCAAAATGAGCACCCAAGCTTTTGCTTAATTATTATGAGACCTCATGTCAAAAGTTGTTGAGACATTTCACACTAATGCACAAGTGTTGACCTCATGGTGGCGCCAGAGGAAGAGTCAGGGGATCACCAAAGTCATTATAATTCATCTTCTGGCCACTGTAGCTGTGCCAAATATAATGGCAATGCATCAAATAATTGTTGAGAACCTTCAGTCTGGTAATGTGCCATGGTTGCCATTTTTACATTTTATTTGTGAACTACTGCATAATCCATTATCAAGGTACAGAGTTTAGTTTTTAAAAAACAAGGTTATTTTATACCACATACACACATATCAGTTGCACAGTTTACACCATAATATGAACAATTTGTCATTGGATCTAAACAATAATCAATGCATTTAAAAATAGGCTTAGTTATTTAAATGAAATACAGTCACATCAGGACTGTAGTGGTAATTCACACAGAGAAGTAGAAAAGTATTGGTACCTTCACTTTCATTATAACCTTATTAATAACCCAACCATAACAAAGTTATTAGAATTGAAAAATATAATTAATAATACAATATATTATACAATGTAACACCAGTTTTTAATTATCTTATGTCTTATGAACAAAATATATCTTAAAAACAAAATAATATCACAATATGGAATATGTTTGTATTATTACTGTTACCAGCTCACTCAGGTGACTTGTCCCCTAAAGATAAATAAGAAAGAGAGAAAAAACACAGTTATTAATTCATTATAATTCATTATGTTTAGACATCAGCCCTGAGACCAAATTGTAACTGATACTCACACATGATTGGTCCAATGCTGAGGGTACTCAGACGATCAGAGTTGGAACCAGAGTGATAGGTCCTACTTGTGCAAGGCTACGTGGTAGGAGATGGTGGAAAAAATACACTCAAACCCCAGTGTTTATTGATTATAGATTGAAGCTATTGATAAAGTGAAAGGTGTGACTTACTGGAACACAAGAGGAGCTCCTCCGTTCGCACAGGCTGAGGCTGCAATGAAGGTAAACGTCTCTGTATTCATTGTGGAGCAGGAAGAACAGGGCAGAGAAACGAGCCCGGAGGGATGAGCCGCTCTCAATCACTGACACCTGTTGGCGGTCAGTGGGACACCTGGGAGAGAGGATGGAGCAATGTCACCATACATAAACTTTTTTTTCCCATTTCCATTATACTGCACACACCATCTGCTGAGTCTCAAGAGGGATACTAACTTGTTCTGGATGAGAGGGTGTTGCATGGAATCGTCAGGGTTTGATGAGTGAGTGGCGTAGCAGTCCTCCAGAACAACTGCAAAGCTTGGATCTCTCTCCTCCACAGAGACGCCCACGTACAACGGCGAGCCCACCGGCAGGGTGACCAGGCCTGCTGGATAAGTCTCGGTGTAGTTGGAGTTGCGGAACAGAGACATGGAGGCTCTGGCTTTGGCACCCGAGCCTGAAATGCCACCTGCCAGCCTGTCAAGAAAAATATGTTTTTTGTTATGGCAAGTTTTTTCCAAGTTTTTTTTCTTCTGTTTATTATATCTTGTTATTGGTATATTCCTTCCTGTAGTCCATTCATATACAAACAATATGCGGCAACATAGACATGTTTTTTTCAATATATATCAGCTAGAAAGTATAACCATCACTCAAGCTTTTTCAGGTACATTCTTGCTGAGATGCAGTTGCTTCTGCTGTTCCCGTGGTGCAATATCAATCAATCAATAACTTACTAAGTACAGAACAAACTGAAGTTAGACATACAGTAGTCATTCTTCTTCTGGGGTTTTACCAGCTGATATTTGTTTCGTAACTGTCTGTGTGTTGTGATGATTGTTGTGGCTTGGATGACTCGGTAAGACACTGGCATACAGCAATGTATGCTTATTCTAAAATGAATGGCTAAAAGCAACACACAGACAAGACCTATTTTCACCAGGTTTGTCTTTATTTATAATTTAACTTTACAATAATTTAAAAAAATACTATAATCAGAGCACAACAGTTATACACCTAGGAGCTTCATTATTTTACAACTGTTCACATTCAATAAAAGGTTACTTACGCCAGAAATGGTCTGATAGCCACATTCAGGCTGGTGTCTGTGTCCAGGGGATACACGCAGGAGAAGGGAAGACTTACAGGAATGATGAAGGATGTGTTGTTCATTGGGTAGATAAATAAAATATTGGAGTAGACGGCATGTGTGCTGTTGGTCTGAAAGACAGAGGATGGTTAAATGATTAGTCAGTTAAATGTTTATGGCATGAGAGGGTGTGCTATGTGGTAGAAGCAGCAGGACCAAGTTGTTAGAGAAATTGTCAGAAAACAGTAACGCTTTACCCTCAGCGTGTTTCCACAGGCACCTGCTGTGGCTACCACTTCATACCACACTACATCATCTTGCACTCTGACCCAGGAGCAGTTGTAGGATGCCAGGTTGCCAGAGAATGGATTCAAACCAGAGGATGTAAGGCGAGCCAAATCCAGCCCCACTTGGAGTTTATCACGGTCACAAATAAGATGAGAAGGCTGTAGTGCAGGGTGCTGAACTGAAGAAAAAGATATAAAGTCGCTAAATAAAAGTGTAAGAGAAAGGAGATAAGATGATAAATACTATATACCAGATGAGATCAACATTAGAACCTTCAATAACCTTCCCCTCAGTATGTCATTTTAACTGTATTATTAAAAATAAATCTCGATATAAAAGGAAACCTACCTTCACAAACAACACTGGCATCTTCAGTGTGACCACAGTTGTGGACCCCAAACCCTGGATGTCTGCAGTCTGTTATTGATGATTCATTTCCAGAACAACTGACATCGTCCAACCAGATGGGTCCAGTGCCCTGTCCAAAAGCTGCATTTGTTAGTGCTGAACGAGCTGTGCCACAGCCCAGCTGTCTACACACCACGTTGGCATCACTCAGGTCCCAGCCATCGTCACACACTGTCCCCCACTGTCCATCATGGTAGACTTCCACTCTGCCAGAGCACCGGTTGTCAGAGTTGACCAGCCTCACTGGTGAACCAGCTAACAGAAAAATATGCAACATAATATTTTTGATATGAGACACAGAGGAAAGATGGACTTCATAAGGACGATGATATCTTTGCAAAACTACATACAACAGCTTTCTGTTTAAAAAAGATAATCTTTGAAGGGTAAAGAGCCTGAAGACAATAAAGAGTAGTGTAAAGCACATATTTCATATTTCTGTAACAGGTGGTTACTAAAATCCTCTCATCCGCTAAATGTTACACCTTAGACAGCATGTAACACAGTGAGACTTCATTGCTTTTAGCTGTACACATTTGTACATTTTTACCTTCGCAGACCACACCAGCATCCTCATTGTGATTACAGTTGTGAGATCCAACCCCTCTGTGGCTGCACTCGCTGAGCTTTGATTCGCTGCCTGTGCATGTGACGTCATCCAACCAGATGGGCCCGCTGCCCTGTCCAAAGCGTGCACCTTGTGGTGCTGAGAGGGCCCTGCCACAGCCCAGCTGTCTACACACCACCTGAGCATCGACCAGGTCCCAGACATCGTCACAAACCGTCCCCCACTGTCCACGGAGGAAGATCTCTACTCTGCCAGAGCAGGAGCTGTTTCCTCCATTGGCCAGACGGACCTGCCCCTCAACTGCTGTGCTGTTGCCTGCTGTTGTTGTGGTAGTTTCCACCTGATCTGTGGTGAAGTTCTGAGGTGGTGGATGAGGTGTGGTTGGTAAAACTGTGCTGTTGAGTTCTGGTTGAACTGAAAGAAAAGTCTCTGTGAACTCACAAGACAACTACAGCCTTTACTGCCATTAGTATTAACGAGGAAAAGCCCAATTTTCTTCATAACCAGTAGACGATTTGAGGGGGGGATGCCATCCCCTTGTTAACAAAATGATCCAGATGCCCCTTGAGGGGTTGTTTAGTTGAATGGGTTAGTTTAGGCTTCCTGACGCATTGATCGTTTATCTGACTGTGGATTGTGCAAGTTAGAATCTATGGCCCCGACCATTGCTCTAAAATAACAGTAGCTTAACTGTGATGTGTATTGATAAATCTATGGCGCTGTCCGTGGTGCTGAAGTAGCAGACAGATTTGTAATCGTGAATTTTTCTTTTGAGTCCAACCCTAGTCTTGGATCTATAATATTCTCTAAACTATAGAGCTAGCAGCAGGTGAATAAAACAAACCAGGTCTGTCCCCCTGTTGAATATAAACAAAACATCTACTGGATATACAGATCATGTTTTCGTTGTGCACAAAACTTCATTTATGTTTATAACACAAACTTATCTTTTACTTTACCATTGACTTATCATCTACAAAACAATATCTATTGTATGTGGCAAATATTAAAACTTATTGATGAGACCATTTTTTCTAGTTAAATGTGAGCAAGAAGAAATGGAGTGTACTTTAAATATGGGTAAACATTTACCTGCACAGATGATGCTGGCATCTTCAGTGTGACCACAGTTGTGGACCCCAAACCCTGGATGTCTGCAGTCTGTTATTGATAATTCATTTCCAGAACAACTGACATCGTCCAACCAGATGGGTCCAGTGCCCTGTCCAAAAGCTGCATTTGTTAGTGCTGAACGAGCTGTGCCACAGCCCAGCTGTCTACACACCACGTTGGCATCACTCAGGTCCCAGCCATCGTCACACACTGTCCCCCCCACTGTCCATCATGGTAGACTTCCACTCTGCCAGAGCACCGGTTGTCAGAGTTGACCAGCCTCACTGGTGAACCAGCTAACAGAAAAAATATGCAACATAATATTTTTGATATGAGACACAGAGGAAAGATGGACTTCATAAGGACGATGATATCTTTGCAAAACTACATACAACAGCTTTCTGTTTAAAAAAGACAATCTTTGAAGGGTAAAGAGCCTGAAGACAATAAAGAGTAGTGTAAAGCACATATTTCATATTTCTGTAACAGGTGGTTACTAAAATCCTCTCATCCGCTAAATGTTACACCTTAGACAGCATGTAACACAGTGAGACTTCATTGCCTTTAGCTGTACACATTTGTACATTTTTACCTTCGCAGACCACACCAGCATCCTCATTGTGATTACAGTTGTGAGATCCAACCCCTCTGTGGCTGCACTCGCTGAGCTTTGATTCGCTGCCTGTGCATGTGACGTCATCCAACCAGATGGGCCCGCTGCCCTGTCCAAAGCGTGCACCTTGTGGTGCTGAGAGGGCCCTGCCACAGCCCAGCTGTCTACACACCACCTGAGCATCGACCAGGTCCCAGACATCGTCACAAACCGTCCCCCACTGTCCACGGAGGAAGATCTCTACTCTGCCAGAGCAGGAGCTGTTTCCTCCATTGGCCAGACGGACCTGCCCCTCAACTGATGTGCTGTTGCCTGCTGTTGTTGTGGTAGTTTCCACCTGATCTGTGGTGAAGTTCTGAGGTGGTGGATGAGGTGTGGTTGGTAAAACTGTGCTGTTGAGTTCTGGTTGAACTGAAAGAAAAGTCTCTGTGAACTCACAAGACAACTACAGCCTTTACTGCCATCAGTATTAACGAGGGAAAGCCCAATTTTCTTCATAACCAGTAGACGATTTGAGGGGGGATGCCATCCCCCTTGTTAACAAAATGACCCAGATGCCCCTTGAGGGGTTGTTTAGTTGAATGGGTTAGTTTAGGCTTCCTGACGCATTGATCGTTTATCTGACTGTGGATTGTGCAAGTTAGAATCTATGGCCCCGACCATTGCTCTAAAATAACAGTAGCTTAACTGTGCTGTGTATTGATAAATCTATGGCGCTGTCCGTGGTGCTGAAGTAGCAGACAGATTTGTAATCGTGAATTTTTCTTCTGAGTCCAACCCTAGTCTTGGATCTATAATATTCTCTAAACTATAGAGCTAGCAGCAGGTGAATAAAACAAACCAGGTCTGTCCCCCTGTTGAATATAAACAAAACATCTACTGGATATACAGATCATGTTTTCGTTGTGCACAAAACTTCATTTATGTTTATAACACAAACTTATCTTTTACTTTACCATTGACTTATCATCTACAAAACAATATCTATTGTATGTGGCAAATATTAAAACTTATTGATGAGACCATTTTTTCTAGTTAAATGTGAGCAAGAAGAAATGGAGTGTACTTTAAATATGGGTAAACATTTACCTGCACAGATGATGCTGGCATCTTCAGTGTGACCACAGTTGTGGACCCCAAACCCTGGATGTCTGCAGTCTGTTATTGATAATTCATTTCCAGAACAACTGACATCGTCCAACCAGATGGGTCCAGTGCCCTGTCCAAAAGCTGCATTTGTTAGTGCTGAACGAGCTGTGCCACAGCCCAGCTGTCTACACACCACGTTGGCATCACTCAGGTCCCAGCCATCGTCACACACTGTCCCCCCCACTGTCCATCATGGTAGACTTCCACTCTGCCAGAGCACCGGTTGTCAGAGTTGACCAGCCTCACTGGTGAACCAGCTAACAGAAAAATATGCAACATAATATTTTTGATATGAGACACAGAGGAAAGATGGACTTCATAAGGACGATGATATCTTTGCAAAACTACATACAACAGCTTTCTGTTTAAAAAAGACAATCTTTGAAGGGTAAAGAGCCTGAAGACAATAAAGAGTAGTGTAAAGCACATATTTCATATTTCTGTAACAGGTGGTTACTAAAATCCTCTCATCCGCTAAATGTTACACCTTAGACAGCATGTAACACAGTGAGACTTCATTGCCTTTAGCTGTACACATTTGTACATTTTTACCTTCGCAGACCACACCAGCATCCTCATTGTGATTACAGTTGTGAGATCCAACCCCTCTGTGGCTGCACTCGCTGAGCTTTGATTCGCTGCCTGTGCATGTGACGTCATCCAACCAGATGGGCCCGCTGCCCTGTCCAAAGCGTGCACCTTGTGGTGCTGAGAGGGCCCTGCCACAGCCCAGCTGTCTACACACCACCTGAGCATCGACCAGGTCCCAGACATCGTCACAAACCGTCCCCCACTGTCCACGGAGGAAGATCTCTACTCTGCCAGAGCAGGAGCTGTTTCCTCCATTGGCCAGACGGACCTGCCCCTCAACTGATGTGCTGTTGCCTGCTGTTGTTGTGGTAGTTTCCACCTGATCTGTGGTGAAGTTCTGAGGTGGTGGATGAGGTGTGGTTGGTAAAACTGTGCTGTTGAGTTCTGGTTGAACTGAAAGAAAAGTCTCTGTGAACTCACAAGACAACTACAGCCTTTACTGCCATCAGTATTAACGAGGGAAAGCCCAATTTTCTTCATAACCAGTAGACGATTTGAGGGGGGATGCCATCCCCCTTGTTAACAAAATGATCCAGATGCCCCTTGAGGGGTTGTTTAGTTGAATGGGTTAGTTTAGGCTTCCTGACGCATTGATCGTTTATCTGACTGTGGATTGTGCAAGTTAGAATCTATGGCCCCGACCATTGCTCTAAAATAACAGTAGCTTAACTGTGCTGTGTATTGATAAATCTATGGCGCTGTCCGTGGTGCTGAAGTAGCAGACAGATTTGTAATCGTGAATTTTTCTTTTGAGTCCAACCCTAGTCTTGGATCTATAATATTCTCTAAGCTATAGAGCTAGCAGCAGGTGAATAAAACAAACCAGGTCTGTCCCCCTGTTGAATATAAACAAAACATCTACTGGATATACAGATCATGTTTTTGTTGTGCACAAAACTTCATTTATGTTTATAACACAAACTTATCTTTTACTTTACCATTGACTTATCATCTACAAAACAATATCTATTGTATGTGGCAAATATTAAAACTTATTGATGAGACCATTTTTCTAGTTAAATGTGAGCAAGAAGAAATGGAGTGTACTTTAAATATGGGTAAACATTTACCTGCACAGATGATGCTGGCATCTTCAGTGTGACCACAGTTGTGGACCCCAAACCCTGGATGTCGGCAGTCTGTTATTGATAATTCATTTCCAGAACAACTGACATCGTCCAACCAGATGGGTCCAGTGCCCTGTCCAAAAGCTGCATTTGTTAGTGCTGAACGAGCTGTGCCACAGCCCAGCTGTCTACACACCACGTTGGCATCACTCAGGTCCCAGCCATCGTCACACACTGTCCCCCACTGTCCATCATGGTAGACTTCCACTCTGCCAGAGCACCGGTTGTCAGAGTTGACCAGCCTCACTGGTGAACCAGCTAACAGAAAAATATGCAACATAATATTTTTGATATGAGACACAGAGGAAAGATGGACTTCATAAGGACGATGATATCTTTGCAAAACTACATACAACAGCTTTCTGTTTAAAAAAGACAATCTTTGAAGGGTAAAGAGCCTGAAGACAATAAAGAGTAGTGTAAAGCACATATTTCATATTTCTGTAACAGGTGGTTACTAAAATCCTCTCATCCGCTAAATGTTACACCTTAGACAGCATGTAACACAGTGAGACTTCATTGCCTTTAGCTGTACACATTTGTACATTTTTACCTTCGCAGACCACACCAGCATCCTCATTGTGATTACAGTTGTGAGATCCAACCCCTCTGTGGCTGCACTCGCTGAGCTTTGATTCGCTGCCTGTGCATGTGACGTCATCCAACCAGATGGGCCCGCTGCCCTGTCCAAAGCGTGCACCTTGTGGTGCTGAGAGGGCCCTGCCACAGCCCAGCTGTCTACACACCACCTGAGCATCGACCAGGTCCCAGACATCGTCACAAACCGTCCCCCACTGTCCACGGAGGAAGATCTCTACTCTGCCAGAGCAGGAGCTGTTTCCTCCATTGGCCAGACGGACCTGCCCCTCAACTGCTGTGCTGTTGCCTGCTGTTGTTGTGGTAGTTTCCACCTGATCTGTGGTGAAGTTCTGAGGTGGTGGATGAGGTGTGGTTGGTAAAACTGTAGGGTCGGTTCTGTTCACCTCTTTTTGCAATAAAAAAATAGTGAGATGATTTTGTTCATAAATTGTACATGTAATTTAACAACAAGACAAGAGAGTGTCTAGACTAGTCTAAAACACTTAGATGGATTAGATGAGAATATTGAATTTATTGTTACAGTGAGAAATGGAACAATACCTGCGCAGTATGCAAGGTGACATGCGGATGGCCTCACAAGTTTGTAGACATAGTAGTTTCCGTAGCAGAGCTTGACATGGATGGTGTTTGAGGTAAAATAGCAGCAACTGCCGCTCCAGGCATTACACACAGTGCGAATTACAATTTCACCTGACTGTGTGGGATTAGGTTCGGTTATCCACATACTAGCATGGGTTCCACATTTGTTTTCACCCACACACCTCTCTGGAATATGAGCACTGGTTTGCCCCAGAAACATGCGATACCAGCCTTTCCAGTTGATATTTTGGTCACAGTGTAGGATCTGATTTGATGTGTTGTTCGTTGCACGCCAGTCATCATTCAGTACTGTATAGTGCTCACAGGGATCAGCACAGTGCTCAGTCCCATTTTTACTGATGCAGTCCATACCTAAAGGACAAACTGTATGTCCACAGCTGAAATAGACCGATTGGAAAGAGGGGCCTGATTTGGTCCTGGAGGAAGGCTCCAGGCATTCAAAGGAGCCTTGGGTGTTTTGACAAACCTGAGGTGCCATGCAGGGTGAGTCTGGGAGGGAGCACTCGTCTTTGTCCACACAACCGCTGTTTGGTGACCAGTGATAACCTCGGCTACAGCAAGAGGAGTCACTGCAGAGTTTCGTATTGTAACAGCTGAGACCATCGCCTACAAAGCCATCTTTACAGACACAAGAGTGGGTGGTGAAAGAGTCGCCTCTTTCTCGTGACTCCAGGCAAGTTGCTTCATCATGACATGAATCACAGCTGGAGACATATGTCACTGTGGAAAGTACAAGGATAGTTTGATACATGCTGTTGCTTATGTTTTAGTAGCTTTTCCTTTTGAAAAGGTGAAAATAAAAATATTACATGCAAGAATATATTGTGTTACAAAGAAAACATACACAGTTTACGATATATTTATATTATATTTATATATTCCCAAGGGCATAATAAAAATCACCACTGAATGTGAGGTTTCAAGTTGTCTCTTAAAACTGCGTCTCATGGTGGATTATTGTTATAAAGGCATGTTGAGAGGCAAAGCATTGTTCAGACTGACAGGATTTATTTATTATAATTATTTATTTATTTAAATTCTAGTCTGAATCAGGAAGTTTTCAAATAAATATCTAAAAAATATAGAATTATGTTATATTAATAATATAGGAAAATAAGTGTGAAATAATGTGCAAGACATCTAGAATTTTTCATTTTATGTAATGGTGCTGTCATAAAAAATGGCATCTTAATATCTAAGTAAATGTAAGAATGATATCTCTTCAATTAATCACCAGAATAGGAACATGCAACGTTGATAGTGCCAAATAAAATGTTTTATTTTAAATGTTATCAAGGATCAATATTGGGGTACTATTTACTTAGAATCTTTTAATTGAAGCCCACCCATATTTGACACAAAAGGAGAAAAATATCCACAACAAAAATCTATTTCAATTAAGGTTGATGGTTTTCTTTTTCAAAAGGGAAAGTACAATTACACAGTAAATATGTGTAACAATGTAAAACAACATTGTTTCCCGCCTATACCTTGAAGACATTTGGTATACTCTGTTGAATGCCCACCCCCAATTTTACCCTATACCCTATCTGGGGGTCTTTTATTGAACATATTAGGAAAGAGAGGTGTCAACCTGGGAACTAATTGTATTAGACTGTATTGTGCTGTACTGTATTTAAAAATAACATGTGTACCCCAAGATGACAAGATGTAAGACTGTTTACCTGAAATGCCTTCTGTAAAAATCTGCAAAATTAGGAGCAACAACAAACCCTCGGGCACCCCCATTACAGACCACATCCACGGCACAGACTAGCTGGAAACGGCAAAAAGAGATGTCTCAAAACAATATTTTTAAATGATATTGCCATGCACTACTTTGTCAGTATTTGTACTTACATTAGAAAGACAGTGCAGGAATCCAGAAGTTGGTGAAAAAGTTGAAAGTGAAAATCTCCCAGCAAGTGAGAGAATTTATAGGTCGGTTTTTGTGTTCAAAGGACCATACAAAGCAATGATTGGTGAAACACATAAAAGGGTCAGTGTCAGCACTGATTCATGTGACATTAAAATAGTTACTTATTAATCAGGTCAGTGGAAAAACATAATGGAGACCTCTTTTGTCAATAGTAGTGATCGAAATATCAGAGAGTACATCAAGTACGGGGTGGCAGTAGCTCAGTCAGTAGGGAGTTGGGTTGGGAAACGGAGGGTCGCTGGATAAAGTCCCCCATATGGACCAAAGTATGGTGGTGGACTGGTAGCTGGAGAGGTGCCAGTTCACCTCCTGGGCACTGCCAAGGTGCTCTTGAGCAAGGCACCGAACCCCCAACTGCTCGTGGTGCCTTTCCATGGGCAGCCTCCTCACTCTGGCATCTCTCCATTAGTGCATGTATAGGTACTGAGCATGTGTGTTTAATTCAGACCTGTGTGTAATGTGTGTATTAACAAAAGAGTGAAAAACATTGTAATTTCCCCTTGCGGGATTAATAAAGTATAAAAAAAAAAAAAGAAAAGAAAAAAAAGTTCATTCCTGACCTTGTAAAAAGTATTTTGACCAAATAATCTTGACTCAAGGTCTACTTACTTGGTCTACTTACTTTTAGACCAAGTGGACAATGACTTAAACTTATTTTTTCAAATAAAACTCCAAGAAGAAGTATGGACATGCAGCTATAAATGGATTCCCTTGATGTAACATCAGGTGAATCTTGTCGTCATGCATGAATTGAACTGGCACTGCACATCTCAAGTCATTATTACTGTATAGCATGTCTGTGTTGGACCCCATCTCATGTTTGTGCAATATGTATTTCACTGGCTTTGATCATTCTTTTTTTCTTTTTATCAAACAGGTTTCTTTGCACTGCACAGAAAACAACCAGAGTAGACTAGAATGGATGGCCTTTCTCACAATCTCAATTTGATTTATTGTGTTTTTTTACACTAGTGTGTCACTTCTTATCATGATTTACTGGAATCACTGTGGCCCTTCCCTTTATTCTTTGTCTAATATATTTCTTAACTCACTTCCTCTTAGTGTTTAATAACTCCAAGGTACAATTTTGACCCAGTGCTTTGTTCTATAACAAAACAAGAGTGCTGATAATATCTTACATATTACACTTTATGCCAGTAAGTATCTGCGCACTAGAAGTATGCGACAAATCAATCAAACACCTCCTTGAAAGGTTGGGCATCATTCAAAAAGAAAGCTTTACTAATACAGCTTTCAGTCACACAGGTAGAAACATTGCTAAGAAAGCATATTAGGTTTGTGAACTTCTCAGAATGTATTTGAGTACCAGCTATAACAAAAATGTCAACCTCATGGTGGAGAAGGAGAAGTCAAGGTATCATGATTGACAGTATGATACATCGTATGGGCCCCATAAATATATGCACTAAATTTTACACCAATCCATCCAATGGATGTTGAGACTGAGTTATTAGTTTGGTCCAAAAAAAAAAAATCAGTCCAAGATGTCAGGTAGAAAACTGTTCTAATTGTTCCATGTACAAGTACAGTAAGCTGCAATGAGAGTTATTATTTATTTCTACTCTACATCGTGTTGAGAAAAGAAAAGGTGTGATAGGCTTATTTTCCAAGAATTCTCTCTGAGTAAACATTTACAGTCAGTAAATTATATCTCTCTCTCTGGAAATCTTTTCAATATGCAATGCAAAACAACCTGCTGCTCATGAGTCACTCATCAGTGAAACACCTCTGTTACTGTGTACAGCCCACACACACACACACACACACACACACACACACACACACACACACACACACACACACACACACTTTGAGTACTTTATGGTGATTATGGCAGTGGCTATTAAAAATATTCACACCCCATGGGAGAGATCATGTTTCATTGTTTCATAACACTGAAACAAAGATTATATACATATACAACTTAATGTCAGCATGTTTATTTTTTATTTGATTTATTTAGTTAATTGTTTTCAGTAACAGCGCATATTAATTAACATTTCTGTAACTATGCCAGAATTAGCTAGGAGGCTAGTTCTTGTCTGAAGTTGCTTTTAAGCTTGAAATTACTGCAAGCAGAGAGTTTTTCCAGTCTTGTAAAGGCCGCGTCACAGATTTCACAAGAGCAGATTTACTCAGCGTGTATTAAAATCCCTGTGGATTTATGTGTTGTGATGTGGAAATCACCAGAAACCTCTGCTTGCAAGAAAAATCTGTTTAACACTAATACTGCCAAATCACGGATGAAGCACTCTTAATATCTGGCAGTAGAGACCCTCCATGACGACACCAATTTGTGGGAAATGGTGCCGAATCAGCAATTCCATAGCTGACTTCACTAAAACACAAACAGACAAACAAACAAACAAAAAGACATGCATACATATGAAAATGTAAACCTTTTATTCAGTAAAATCCTCCTATAGATGTGGTGATTTGGGTTAATAATGTAATTCAATCTGTGCCATTGTGATGAATCAATGAAAACCATTTTGCCACTTCCTTGGCAACATTTCCTACAGTTTTTGCCGATTGCTTACACACTGAAATCAAAAGTATTACACAATTATCAAAACCTTACACTGAAGGAGCAATACATTGTCCAGATGTGGACCACTATAAGCACAATGTCTCACACTTTTTGCTAAACAATACACACAGTGATTTGCAAAACACTAAACACACTTGCATACATTAGACACAGAAGTATGTCATGATGTCACTACCTTGCAATTCCAAAGCACTGACAAATTACTACACCTATGAGCCAATCTGTGAAACACAGCCATCAGGTGCGCAAACACATTTGATTGTTTAATTGTAGACACACCAATCAGGTTTAAGCACTATATAAATGCAGCAGGTAAGTCTAGTATTTTCAGATCTTTTTTGTTTGTTTGTTGTTGTGTTTTTTGTTTTTTTTTTACAGTAATTGTAACCTGTACTGGATACAGTATTTTATGTTTGTCTGTTTGCTGAGCTAACAGTGTTATGCACACTACTGTAGTAGTATGAAAACTGGGATTTGTTTTGTTGTTGATACTCCATGTTGACTGATTTGGGTATATGGAGAGAAATAAATAAATTCCTCAGTCTGCAGCATTGGTCTTGTGTAGGGTTTGGTGAACTTATTCTGTAATTGCGCTTTCTCTGTGTACTTCAGTTACAGTACTCTAATCACTGAGAAGTAGAATTGCTAAACGTGTTAGGTTAGCAACAGCAGTGTGTAACTGGTTCAAACAGAACTAAGTCATATGAAACGTGTGTTTCATATGGTAACAAAATGTTTTCATGAATTAGTGTATAGTTTTTGCAAGAGTATTTCATTTAGCAAAGGGTCTGAGGTGTTCTGCTAATTGGGTGTGTGGTTGTGCTAATTGCGTGTAGTGTTCTGAAAAACCGGTCTCTGTTTTCAAAATAATGCTTAAGCAATCGAAAAAGAAGCTGTAAAATAAGGAAAACCGATCACCTTACACTTCCTTTTACTTAGATAATAAAAACAACTTGTTTTAATGGTGGCATATGTGTTAGTTAATAATGAGCAAAACAGAGCAACGCTAACAGACACCTGTCGTCCCTATTCTTATTGTGTAAATTCAGATTTGGTCCCTGGAAGCCCACCTATCACCTTCAGCCATATATATATATATATATATATATATATATATATATATATATATATATATATATATATATATATATATATATTTTACACAATATTATTTTTCTCATTATTTCCTCATTCATACAAAAAGCACAATACCCCACAAAAGCAGATACTGTACAATACTGTAAAACACAGTATTAGACATCTTTTTCAGTGTTGTTGTGCAATGGTAATGTAGTGCTGTAATCTCGGAGATCCCACAGTGATTTCCAAAGTCTAGTTTAGCCGTACACCTTACAGCAGGTGAATCAGTTGTTTTCAACTTTACAACAGCCAAATAACCTCAGATCCGAAATGTCACTGATGAGTGTTGCTACATTTCCTCTGTCCAGCATAAAAAATCTCCTCTCCAGTCTGTGATTGGATGGTTTTTGTGTCACACATTGAGGAGGCTCTATGACTCCATCTGCAGCGCCTCCTCCACACTGTCTGTATACCTGAAGCCCTGCAGATCAGCTGCGAGGAGAACCTCCAGAACAGAGGGCTGACGGTAGGAGGACGACAAAGACAGAGCGTGTGAGATAAAAACAGAAAGACACACATATATATTTTGTTTTGCCGTGTTGTTATAAGAACTGAATTCTGGCATTTTATTTTGAAATTTTCAGTAAAAACTCACCTGCAATCTGGAAAAGACCAGTTGCACTTCTCGTAATTTGAACTGCTTCAGCAGGTCCCTGAGCTCGTTGATCACTGAGTAATCAACGATGCTGACATGATGGAAATCCAGGACCATTGAGCGTGGAGGAGCCACTTAAGGGACATTAAGGGAAGAAAACAGGAGAGTAAATGAGAGGAAAAACTGAAAGAGAGGAGCTGGTTAAACACGAAAAAGATCACCACACATTACTGTAAGTGTCCTGTGAAAAAAGACAGGCTATCAAACAAATCCTTACCCTGCAGAGCCTGAGTGTGTATAATGTGGCTGAGATACTCTGTGGCAGGGAAGCTGAGTCCACTGCCTAACTCCATCACCAGCACACCGTGATCAGACACCTGCACACAACAGAAACACGTTAACACAAAAGCAATCCTGTACCGTTAGATACCATGATTTCATAATGTTTAAAACACTGCAGCAGCCCTTTGGCCTTGTTATCGTACCTATGTTTCCTCGAACGTCCTCGTCTTATTCTACTTGAGTTAGTGAATTCCTGTATTTCACAGAGGAAGAGCAAGAGGTAATGCCAAAAGGTGCAGCCCTCTGGTTTATTGAGGCTGTTAACGGAGAAACTGGTATGGAAGAGTAGCTCTGACACTACTGGGACTGGTGTCACATTTATAAAGAAGCCCCTGCTCAAGGCACCAAAAAATGATAGTCAACTTCGATCTTTTAGATGAATACTTATATTTCTCTAAACTCTGCTGTACATATCTCCATGTGACCATCAACTAAAGGTGGGAGATATGGATAAAAGATCATCAAAATATATTTTTTATTCGGATATAAATGGAAATTAAGGTAATAACATTGAGAGTCTGTTTTTGGCTAAATTAGTGAATTAAATCCCTGATAAATACTACTAACTAATGACTTGTACTACTTTTAGTAATGGTACTCTTGTCCTGTAACAATGCAAACAAATGACTATTGTACCTTGGTGGCAGTGAAAGGTTAATATGTTTCTCCTCCCTCACACACCATCCTGTATAGAATATTACAGTACCTTTATCTGGGGTCTTGCCAGGTTGTACAGCAGCAAGGCTCCAGATACAACTACACCCCCTACGATGCCGTACTGCACCTGCCAGAAACTCATCAGGAACGTCACAACAAAAGGCAGCAGGTCCAGCTCTGTAGGAGACATGTGAGCATGAGACCACAATTAAACAAACAAATATATGAGAGACACAGAAAAACAAAGAAGACACCTACTGCGTATCCTCCACATCTTAGCCACGATGCGGTAATCCGCCATGGGAGCTACCGCACAGATGATAACAGCAGCTAAGGAAGCTTTGGGGATGTAGTAGAAGGCCGGCATGAGGAACGCCAGGGAAAGCAACACTATCACACCTGAAAAAACAGAGAGAAAGAGAGAGAGAAGGGAACATTTAAAGAGATTCCTCATTTCCAAACTAAGAAGAATGCAGACTGAGCAAATCTACACACACACAGAGAGAGAGAGAGAGAGAGAGAGAGAGAGAGAGAGAGAGAGAGACACACATATGATAGATTTCTTTTTTGTTGTTCCAGACAAGTATTTAAAATTCAAAAGTAAATAATAAGTGTTAGTGCTGAAGTCACCAAACCCTAAAAAAAAACAATTTTACCAATGTAATGTTGCATTGAACCAAAAAAGTAAAAAAAAAAGAAAAAAAGAATTGAGGTCTTTCAACAGACTACTCTGTGTTATCTTAAATAACATTTTTGAGCATGACCACAGAAAAAATCCTTCTGCTATTCGCTGATTAATCAGCCATTGATCACAAAGTCTGGTTGATGTGCATATTAATGGTTTAACCCCAAAAGGTGCCGTTTCATTATTTCTTTAGTTTCTTAGAGGAAGAGTTTGTTGGTGCAGAAGAGTTGGGCTGCCTCGGTTTAAGATTTATGTAGTTTAAGATAAATGTTGTCTCGGTCTCTTCAACACTTCTACCTCTGAACTCCATGACAACACATGTCTACAGAGGAGAGAGAGAGAGAGAGAGAGAGAGAGAGAAAGAGAGAGAAAAGGAAGCTAAGAAACAAGAGTGCTGATAATAGATTAACAGGGGTCAGCTACCGTGAGCAGCTTACTAGCAACTCGCAAGTGTGCAAGAGAGTTTTTTGGAAATGTTGATGTGTCCTATCTCATCTTTTGGCAGATAAGATAAAATAAGATAAGATAGACAATAAAGTATATCTTATCTATCTTATTATCTTGTCCTCTCCAATCTGCATGCCAAATGACCTCTTTCACAGCCATTGGCCAGAGCACAGCCTGTTATTTACAGTAGCATGACTGACTTTTTCCCCATCCACATTTAGCGAAGAACCGCCCTACTCTGCCTCCGATTGGCTAGTACTCGCTGCTTTCTTCACAGAATGCGGCGCAAAGGGAAAAAAATAACACTATCTGAGCGGGCTCTGTAGATGATGGCAGGCTTAATGCTGATATGGCACACTGATTAACAAGAACATTTTTAAATGGCACTTCATATCAAAAAGGTTGCCGACCCCTGATTTATAACATAGACCATAACACTGGAAAGTGTCAGGACTCACTGGTGATGATTCCTCCAGCTGGACTGCAAACACCAGTCTGAGAGTTCACTGCCGTCCTGGATGTGAGCAGAAAATATGACGCTGTAAATATTAGACACCTTGACCTCACACACACACACACACACACACACACACACACACACACACACACACACACACACACACACACACACACACACACACACACACACACACACACACACACACACACACACACACACACACACACACACACACACACACACACACACACACACACACACACACACACCTTCCAAAGCTGCCAGTGACAGGGTAGGCTGACACAAAGGAGCCCATGATATTGGTCACACCAATTGCCAGCAGCTCCTGGTTGGCATCAATTCTGTAGTCGTTCTGACTGGCTGAGGACAAACAGGAAGTTAAAAATCAGTCTGATGAGACACCCATTCTTTAACTGCATGTTAGGATAATTATTTTTCAAAGAATGGACAAAATCAGTTCTCTCAAACTAATAGTCAGCATAGTCTTTAACAACAGCTTTTTATAAAGGAAAAGGGAATAATATTACAAAGAGATACTGTCTTCTTATCTCTGGTCAGGCCCGGCGGCTCCTCCACATGTGCTCTCTCTGCCCTCATGGGCATTCTGTGCTTTTCACAAGGTCAGTGGCTCTCATGACTATCTCATGAGAAACAGAAATAGTTGCACACAGACCTCATGCAAATAGTTTAACACTAAAATGAAGCAAAGATTATAGCAAGCATAACTTTTCTAACACTGTCATTATTATCTAATGATGGTATTTTTGGGGTAGTAGTAGAGAGAGAGGGGGTGACAAGAAGCAGGTCGGATTTGAACCCGGGCCGCTGACCACACGGGCGCACACTCTACCGGATGAGCACGAGGACGCCCCATAATCATGTGTGTCTGAACAACATCTTATGGAAATCCATTTGATAGTTGTTGAGATATTTCAGTCTGGGCCAACTGACAGACAAACATTGCCATCTCTATGCTGCTAGTGTGGCTAAAAACACTTACCAAAAGCTTTAGCAATAGCAATGCTCTCCAACAGACCCATGAAGGGAATCACAGCAAGCCCTCCTCCAAAGCCCTGCACAAAACACAGAAAGGACAACTGGCTAGTCAGCTGCTCTTCTGGTGAAGTGGAACGATTTTGGGAAGTAAAAGTTGCAACTCAATCTTTTAGCAAAAAAGATTCACTGCCCTCCCCCCTGTTGCTGGCCTCGTCACTTTGCTCCGTACCTCTACAATCTCTCCAAAGGAGACGACGGTGCCGTTGGCTGTGGTGTCTGAGGTGGGTGGGGGCCTGAACGGCGGGAGCCCCTGGGGAGTTTTCCCAGTGACTGTAAACACGGGATGACCGTAAGCATTCCAAGAAAATGCCACCAAGGATGCAGCCACGACCACCAGAGCGTTACGCACTGACCAAGACAGAGAAGACATGGCGAAATTGGAGGAAAGTTTTAGAAAAGTAAAACATGCATTCATAGCAAGTGAAATAAAAAGCTAATTCATTTTTCTCAATCCTCAAAAAACTGTTATTGTTGTACCACACACACACACACACACACACACACACACACACACACACACACACACACACACACACACACACACACACACACACACACACACACACACACACACACACACACACAGGTACTGACTGGTAGCAACCGTCCACACTAGTTTCCTGGCGACTCTGGAGCAGGTGGGAGCGTCGTCAGTGCCCAGACTCTTCTTCATAAAGAACAACATGACCAGCAGAGCGAGACAAAGCAGACCCAGTACCACGTCACCTATCCTGGCTTCTGGGATCTTGTAGAAGGTGTAGTAGACCTCCAGGACGAACTCGTGGGGAATGCCCTGGAGTCCCAGAATATTCTAGAAACAGAAAAGACGCGACTGCCATCAGCTGAAACAACCGACTGATTTGTGAGTTGTAGACCGAATGAGTTGTAGATCTGGTCTCTCGCTTTGCATTTTAGATAATTTTAGTAAATGCTAAATTTGTTTGCAGATCCAAATAAATCAAGAGAAAATCCGCCCCCATAAGCTGCTGGTCAAACCAGACCAAGTGCGGCTGTAGTTGTGAATCCCTATTAGTGTATTTAATTGCAAGGGGTAGTAACAAGAGGTGTGTTAATAGCAAGAATGTGTTATTTCTTCTTTTAAATGTTCTATAATCTTACTATAAATATGAGAAATCGTTCATCTGTCTTCCAGAAATGCTGCTCCTAAATCAGAAAGTTAAACATGCACTCTCACCATCATACAAACGAGTCCTTGCTGTTCTGTAAACTGTGTGGAGCACACCGATACTGGGCGCTAATTCCTTCCATGTCAACATTTAAAAAAAAATCTACATTAACACATAAAAACAACAACACATTTTGTAAAGGATCTATTATGTCACTGACAAGATATTGTCATTGAGCGGGACATTTTCCAGTTGGAAGATTCCAAGATTCCAATTGTCAGCGCTTTCAGTTGGACAAACTATCTAATAGAGACAATGTTTCTAAATGAAATCAAACATACGTATCTTTGACATTTCTGTTCATGAGTACAGGAGCTGGTAACTGGTGGTTTTGTAGATGTATGTGTTGTTTATGTTGCTGTGTTTGTTTGAGACAAGTGAGTGCATGTGTTTAACTCTCACCTTGACCTGGCCAAAGCCAATGGTTATCGCAGCAGCACAAGTGAAGCCTTTTATTACAGGGAAAGAGATGAAGTCTAGCAGGAAACCTGCAGAAGACAAGCAAAGCAATGAACAATTCGTCATAGATAGAAGTCGTGGTAGGAAGTGTCTCATGTCACACAACTCATGTCTAATATTGTAATGTTTTTAAATCAGGTTT
The DNA here is from genome assembly GCF_031162955.1 of Sander vitreus. Lineage (NCBI taxonomy): Eukaryota > Metazoa > Chordata > Actinopteri > Perciformes > Percidae > Sander > Sander vitreus. The sequence goes on along the minus strand of NC_135856.1, from coordinate 11,312,652 downwards.
TGATACAGAGCTCAACTTAAAATGTCACATATGCTAAATATAATTGCTATCAAGTGAAAACAATATGTCACACTTTTTGTAGGTTTGTCCACTTGGCTCGCAAGTGTCAACTAAATTAAGAAAAACCCCAAAACTGGTGTCACCTGACCCGTCCCTCACCTAATCTCAGTAATGCCATTAGAGCCTGGATGACTCCACAGAGGAGGCTCAGCAGCACGGCTCGGTGCGGCTGCCCCCCCACCACGGAGAAGCACAGGAGGGACATGATGGCCGTGGGACCCAGTGTCACGTCCTTAGAGGTCCCCAGGAGGGTGTAGACGAACCCCCCCATGAAGGCAGAGTACAGTCCGTACTGAGGAGAGAAAGGCTTTTAGATTGAGTCATTACAGTCCCTCTCCACTCAACAATCTGTTTCTTCTTGTTGCTTGACCAGAGTTTGACACTATAAAGCTTTTTTCACATTCGTCTGATGAAGGAGGAATGTTTCTCTGTGTTCTCGTACGTCATAACTACTTTGGAAGCCAATCATGGTTCAATATGCAAATTAAACAAGTGTGATGTGGACATTTAAAACCTTCAGTGCACACTCACTGAGAAAGGACTTTTCAGTGAAGTAGGAGGCATCTTGTGTCCAGCAGTTAAACTTTTGAAACTTTTAAAAACATTTTCATACTGTACTCGTAGATTTAGGATTTTTCGAAGGATGGACAAGAAACAAATGTAATTGGAAGAGTATTTTAGATGTCTTAAAACGTATGTGGAAGGGATCTTTACTCTTGATTATATTCTCATAAATTGATTTCTCATTTGGTCGATAAAATGTCAGAAAATAGGGCAAAATTACCCTCAATATTTCTTGTAGATTACTTGTTTTGTCCAACCATCTGTTCACAACCCACAGACATTACATTTGTGGGAAAAAAATCATTTGAGAAAAGGTGTGGCATTTTTGCTTGAAAAATTACAATTAATTGACTTCAATCAAGTAATTGCTTCAGCTGTAATGATGAATAAATAAAGAGAATTATCTTTAAGTGAAAGCAGTGCATCAGTAAAATGGGATGGTATTGATAGACGACATCATGATTTCAACTCTGAAATGTTGAGAACAAGTGACAAAACATATGGAGGGGATGCACACTTGCTCACTTCTTTTGTTCATGGCCCCAGGAAAACTAGCGACTAGAGGTGTGATGAGATCTTGACCCACGAGATTTCTCGTCGAGGTAAAAAGTGTCTCGCGATATCACTACCCAAGTGCAGAGGAGCAGCCAGCATGACGGATGAGTCTGACTTGAACCTCGAAATTAGTGTCAATCTCGTGAACCCAACCTCGTGTCTCGTCTGGTCTGGTCTGGTCTGGTCTGGTGAGCTGGGTGTCAAGTAACGGGGATCCAAATATGGAATACTGTAGTAGTTGATTTTAACAACTTGATGATTGAAAACAGCCCAGCTGGAGAGAGTTAAATCTAAATGGAAGTTGAATCCACAGAAAACCCAGCTATGATTTACCTGAACAGGAAGGCCGGCTACTTCAGCATAAGCCAGCGCCTGCGGTACAGTCGTCAGCCCGACGGTGAGGCCTGCGAGCAGGTCCATCTGAAGCCACTTCAGCTTGTACCTGGGCAGCCAGGAGAGGATCGGCAGCCAGGCCTTGAGGGTGTTGTAAGAGCAGCAGCCCCGAGCCGACAATCGACCCAGCAGAGGCCTGTCCATCGCACAAGGATTACAGGTCAGGAAGGAGAACCTGGAGAGGAGGATGACGACAACGAAAAGGATGAAGAGACAGCAGCAATGTGCACAAAGGGAAAAGTGACATTTTACATATTCAAATGTGTGCATGAGTAGGCTGATTACAGAATAAAAGCCACTTACACTAAGTGTTTAAGTTTCCTCCTCTGCTTTAAATGTCATTCGTCAGCTGCTTGGTTTCTCTGGTTTTGCGCACAGCATTCAGGGAAACGCAACAAAAATGTGCTCTGTATGCATGCAGTTTGCATATTAAAGAAAGCGTATGCCATATCTTCTGTGCATTCTGTGATCTGTGTGTAATAGGAAAAAAAAAAAAAGTCTTCAGGTAACTGACTTGTAAGCTGCCAGGTCAGACATTCAATTTGTCTTTCTGTGTCCCTCTACCTTAACAAGCTTTTAGGTTGTTAGGTTTTATGATGGTCATACAACAGGTAAGTGTGCTGCATACCTTTTTTTCTCCACAATCATCTAAAAGCCATTAAACAAAGAAATAATCCCACACATATTCCTCGGTGTTATGTGAGTTGACCAGTAGCTTCATTTTATAGTGTAATATTTTATTTATCTCCCATTGTGTCCTGTAATGTGTTTGTTATGTAGGCTATAATATTCTACTAAAATAGATTGAACAATAAGATGTTGCATTAACAATGTGGAAGAACATGAATGATTTAAATTAAACAGCTGTGTGACTGGAACAAACACAATAGATGAAGATAGAATAGAATAGAAGAGATTTGAATAGAACTGAAAAACAACACGTAATAGAATAGAAAAAACTAATGGAAATAGAGAAACAGATTAGAGTAGAGTGGAATAGAAGAGAACAGAAAAAGACACAACAGAACAGAATAGAAAACACTACACAATAGAATTGAACAGAATAGGGCAAAAAAGCAATGCAATAACACACTACACAGTTGTTATGTAGTGATTGTACTATATTTCGGGACACCCTCGAAAACGAGATACTTCTCAAGAGGTTTATCCTAATAAAGAATAAAGAATAGAAAAGAGCAAACAATCCAACAACATAGAATAAAATAGAAAAACAAGACGTATAACAATATAATAGAAACTCTTACTAAATCTCTCTCTTCATCTGGTTCAGCTGTGATTTTTAGCTCCTTCTCTGTCAACCCTGGATGTGGTGTCAACGCATTGTTGTTACTTTTCCAAAACCACTTCCTAAAATGACATTTCGCTGATGAAGCGCGAGACGGTTCCTGTTTTCTATCCTCACGTGACCTTTTTTCATGTGACCACAGATGGGCGGGGCTTAAGTTGTTTGAGGAAGACGGTAAAAACAAATCCAATACAAATGGTCCAAATCCGTCTGGCACACAGCTCTACTTGTCACGTTATGTACTTTAGGTAATACTTGTGATGACTGAATTCATTTTATTTATTGAATGTAATTGTTAAGATTAGAAGAAGAGCTAATCATCCTCATCACGACCATGCTGCTTGAGTTGTTTCTTCTCATTTTGGCATCATGTTGCATCGGGGAGTCAAAGAGAAGAAATGTCCTTCTAATAATTGGTGAGTGAACTTTTACATTTATAAGTCCTGCTAGTTTTAAAGACTTCAAATGTCTTTTGAACTGGAAGAATTACAATGCTGAAATATCAGGTACACCTAGCTAAATCTAATACACTCTAATACAACAGTCCAGCAATAAATCATATTGCATTTTACAGAGAGGGGGTATTATTATAGCATACCCTCACTGATATGGATGGGGTGGACAAAAATACCTCTCTGTATAATGATGTACTATTGGTCATACTAAGTATGTGGACAAGTCTATCACAGCCTACACGTGCTTCTATGTATTCCATTCAAGGGAAGTCTTACAGTCAACAATGACAACAGTGTGCCTTCAACTTTATAGCAACAGATTGTTTCAACATGAACATGCCACAGAGCACAAAGCCAGGTCCATAAAGAAATGGTTGTCTCATTTTGGTGTGGAAGAACTTGCCTGCACATAGCTCTGCGTTCAACCCCATTAAACACCTTTAGGATAAACTGAAACACTGACAGCGACGTCCAACATCAGTGGGTGACATCACGAATGCTCTTGTGGCTGAATGGGAGCAAATCCCCATTTTGACCATGTAGTGTTAGAGCTAATACATGTGTCTTTTCTCTCTTCCAGCTGATGATGCAGGTTTTGAGACGGAGGTGTATAACAACTCTGTGGTCCACACCCCCCACCTGCGCTCTCTGGCCCAGCGTAGCCTGGTGTTCAGCAACGCCTTCACCTCTGTCAGCAGCTGCTCCCCCAGTCGCTCCACCATCCTCACTGGCCTGCCACAGGTGAGAAACACACACACACACACACACACACACACACACACACACACATATGGATGCCTCTCATTTGTGCATGAAGGCACAGTATTTAGGTCTGTTTGATGTGTTTTCAGCACCAGAACGGCATGTATGGGCTTCATCAGGGTGTTCACAACTTCAACTCGTTTGATGGAGTACAAAGTCTGCCGTTGCTCCTCAGCCAAGCCAACGTACACACAGGTAAGTAACATAGACACCAGTTTATTTCAAGTCTAAGTCACTCACACACTCTCACACACACACACACACACACACACACACACACACACACACACACACACACACAACCATTTCTCCCCCTCTATCCTTTCTCTTTTCTCACTCCCACAGGTATAATTGGGAAGAAGCATGTCGGTCCTGGATCTGTATACCCTTTTGATTTTGCCTACACGGAAGAGAACAACTCTGTCCTCCAGGTGGGGAGGAACATCACCCGTATCAAACTCCTGGTCCGAAAGTTTTTCCAGACCCATAACGAAGAAGCTTTTGAACGAAGGCGAAAGAAAGACGAGAATAAAGAAAATATAAAAGATGAAGAGAAGCCGTTTTTCCTGTATGTTGCCTTTCATGACACCCACCGATGTGGACACTCGCAGCCCCAGTATGGAGCTTTCTGTGAGAAGTTTGGGAATGGTGAAATGGGGATGGGTAGAATACCTGACTGGACACCAGAATATTACACACCAGAACAAGTAAAGGTCAGTGACATACAGATTTTATGTTTTCAAATCCCACTCTCATTGGAAAACAAGGATTATAAACTGTGAAACTGGTTTCATTTGGATTAATTGGCCTCACGTGACTTTTTCACCTTTTTAAAAAAATATAAATTTATACCTATTTCAAAAATGTTACTTCATATTTCTTGTATTATAACATTTATCATTTCTACAGCAGTACATTTGATAGCATATTTTTTTTGTGGCTGCTCATGATATACCATGAACATGTGCATTTTTCTTTTCACTTCATGGTCACATCTCTACTGCTGCTGTTATGCTGTTTTTAAACAAACAAAATTACAAATCCTAAGATTTTATCTCATTGATTATTGTAATGAAATACATCTGAAAGACACACAGAGTCAAACGTTTGATGAACCTGTCCTCATCTTGTGTACTTCAGGTTCCTCCTTTTGTGCCGGACACACCTGCGGCCCGAGCCGACTTGGCTGCACAGTACACCACGGTTAGCAGGCTGGACCAAGGTAGTTAAACCACCTACCCATAAAAAGACACAAAGGCACAAAAAAAGAGGACAGAGAGAAGCTATTTTTGTGAAACGCTAAGCTATAATTGTGTGAATTTCCTCTGCAGGTATCGGTTTGGTTCTTCAGGAGCTCAGGGACGCTGGTTATGAGAACGACACTCTGGTCATCTACAGCTCCGATAATGGCATCCCCTTTCCGAACGGCAGAACCAACCTGTATCGCTCAGGGACAGCCGAACCCATGCTGGTGTCCTCTCCAGAGCACAGGGAGCGATGGGGAGACACCAGCCAGGCCTACGTCAGCCTGCTGGGTAAGAGATGGATGTAATGAAATATAGACCATAAAGTCTGTCACTTGTCAAGTCAGCCACTTGCTGTGAGCACAGTGTCCATAGCAGGTTTTGTTCCAGTTTAGTGCTCACACCAGTTGCTACCATCCTTTTTTGGCTTGTGACTCCTTAAAACAGGGTACCAGCGGGGATCTTAAAAGTCTTAAAAATGTCTTAAATATAATATTCGAAAAATAAGGCCCTAAAAGTCTTAAATTTCTTTAGAAAGTCTTAAATTTCGTTCACAAAGGTCTAACATTTGTATTGTCCTTTCATAAGATTAAATAACTCCTCCATCGTTTCGTCACAAAGCATGCATGTATTGAGTACTACAATTAAATATTGTATTAAGTTCAAGTCCTAAAATCCTTTCGGGTATTCCGTTATATCCTACATACTTTTGCCAGTACGTTCATGAAGTTGGTATTAAATTTCATTCTTAAAGGTATTAAAAATGTCTTTAAAAGTCTTAACTTTAACTTGTGGAAACCTGGGGGTACCTTGTAAAACGAAGAAATGTCTACTTCTATGTGACCCCTCATCACAGGTTATGGCCTTAGTGAGAAATGAGTTGTGAGCAGTTCAATCAAAGAGGGATTTTCTAATTTTTTTATTTCTAATTTTTTCCAGGGTTTTGTAGGCCACACAGGTATCGGTATTGCAGTAAAAAAAGAAAAAGTAAAAAAAAAAAAAATAAAATTCTAATCCTCTTGTGACCACTCAGATTTATCTTGGGACCCCTCAGTGTGTTCCCAGGTCGGGAACCATGGGCTTAGACAATTGAACAAACAGTGAAGTCAATGTGTTTTATCTGATGTGCTACATCGGCCACCAGAGAGAGACTTAACAATTGTGCTATCAGCAGCAGATCTCAGATAAAATAAGAAACTGAAAATGATCTCCTGAGAGGGTAATAATTAAATGTAATCAGGACAATACCATCAGTTAAACAATAGAAAAAAACTGTTGTGATATAAATGTCTGCAGATTCTATTAACAACACATTAAAAAAACTAACTGTGGCAAATATTTACTTATATAAGTAGTAGGTGTAATGAACATTAAATAACGTTAAACACTTGTCACTGTCCTATGAAAACCATGTTTCTCCATGATGTCAACTTTTTAGGAGCTAAGAAAACCAACACTGTTTCCAATGGATTTTTAAATGGTTTATTTATTTATTTATTTATTTAATTTCAAAAACTGGGACAATTGGAGACAACATGGAGGAGAACTTGATCCTTCAATTAAAGATTATTTTTTGGGCATTTTTAGGCCTTTATTGACAGGACAGCTGAAGACATGAAAGGGGAGAGGGGGGGGAATGACATGCAGCAAAGGGCCGCGGGTCGGAGTCGAATCCGGTCCCGCTGCGTCGAGGAGTTAACCTCTGTATATGGGCCCGCTCTACCAACTGAGGTAGCCGGGCACCCTTGATCCTTCAATTAATCTGAAACATTCAAAACCTGCCTATTTGGAGATATGTGGTTTTCATCGGACAGTGACATGTAAATATATTTACAGTATGAAATAATAGCAACACTGTACTAATTATGAGTACAGTATTTTAGAATTTCTATAATTATTATTGCAGGAATACTAACATTAAATTGAAATGTATCAACTCCGATATTACTCTAGTTTGCCTTATTTCGTCACTGTCTTTTCTCTTCTTCTCCCTCTCTTGTTTTGGCAGACATCACTCCCACAATTCTGGAATGGTTCTCTGTTCCCTATCCATCCTACAGCCTCCCCGGCGGCCCCGCCACCCTGGTTCACCTCACCGGTCGCTCCTTACTGCCTGCTCTGGTCACTGAGCCCAGCAGCTGGCACACTGTCTACGCCAGCCAGTCCCTTCACGAGGTCTGTGAGCACTGCTGTTTTTTAACTACCAGACGGGATGTCATGGCCCCTGTCACAAATAGAAGAAGTCAAACAATGGGCCTTGACTGCTGTACTGTCATTTGGATTTCAGGTAACCATGTACTACCCAACCCGCTCCGTCCACCAGGGGGCGTACCACCTTCTCCACAACCTACACTACCGCATGCCCTTCCCCATCGACCAGGACCTGTACATGTCACCCACCTTCCAGGACCTGCTGAACCGCACGAGGCTGAGTGAGCTCACGCACTGGTTCAAAAGCCTGGAGCAGTATTACTACAGAGAGCGCTGGGAGCTGTTTGACTCCAGGTCTGTTACAAATCATGTTGCTCCATCATGTTTTCAGCTAAGCAGAAGATAAATATCAGTCCCATTTGAGCTTAGAGATCGACGCCCAAAGCAGAGTGATCACAATACCTTACCTTAATTGGTGGATGACACAAGTTCCTCTGATTGATATAAGGTACACCATCCACTGTTCACAGTGTGATTAGGCATAAGGAAATGGTCAGAAACTGACACAATAAAGGATGGAAAATGTTCTCAAACTAAATCAAATATGAATATTCATAAGTGGAAATAGGTACGCTTCTCCTGCAATGAACTTCAGTTAGTTGCTCTCAACAACAAAAAACCTGCAACGTATGTTTCCTAAAAGAAGGAAAAAGAGGAAAGTGGCTAAAGCATCACCTTCTGTGTTGATGGTCTGACAAATTCTAATACTGTCAGTCCATTTTTCATTTATATTGTCAATATATAGAATTTTCAAATAAACCATTTTAATTAAACACTACAGGGCTTCCTTTGCTTCACTGTGACCAAAAAAAGAGCACGAGCATGTTCTCTGTGGTGAAGAGAAACATCATTTAGACCTTCATCCTGGGAATTAAAACAATAAAGCTTTATTTTACCTTCAATAGTTTTTTTTTTTATAGAGAACTTGAGGTCTTCAGTATAAGACAACCCAATCTTGTTCTCTCTGTTTATGAGGCTTCAATTTGAACATATGCTTCACCAACACAGGACAGACCCACTGGAAACGAGGAACCTGGTATCAGACCCAAACTACAGCGCCGTGCTGGAGAGCCTGAGGCAGAGTCTGCAGAAGTGGCAGTGGGAGACGGGGGACCCCTGGGTCTGTGGACCTGACTACGTCCTGGAGGACAAACTAGAGCCACACTGCAGACCACTCTACAATGGACTCTGATGGACACTGCTGGTACTTTTACTCATCTTGATCGACACGATGTCCACACATTCTTCTTATAAAATAAATAACATTCATATGTAGTTTTATTTTTGTATGTCACTGCTACTTTTTTAATGCTAAATAATAAACTTAAATTACCTTAATTCCTAACATTGTTTATGGTATAGTATAATTCTTCTTCTTTATGTAACCATATAATTTCATCATTCAAGTCAGTGGTCCTTCTTATCTGGCTCTATATACTTAAGGTACATTTTCCCATCATCATCAGACCCCCTCATAACTGAATATATATATATATATATAACTTAATTGAACAAATGTAGATGCAGCCCTCTTTGTTTTTAGTCTCCATCACTGTTATATGTTCTGCTACTGATCTGCTAATACACAGGCCAGGGAGTTCATGACGCATGACCGGTGAGGTGGGCAAATCAATTGGGAAAAGGGTGTGTATTGATTACTCAGAGCTCCACTTTGAAATGAGACTAATACTCAATCCTTCCAAATCTGTTGGAAGGGAATACAATTTGGATCAGTCGATTATTCGCTCATGTTTATTGATCTGCTATTTTTCATTTTTAACTCCTAATCTGTCCATTTTCACTCATGTTGTGGTCTTCTGAAGCCATGCGCAGTGATTCTGCTTTGTTGTGCACCTTTTGATGCATGCAGTGGGTAAGCACGGACCCAAGTTAACAGCTTTTATGCACTTTGTGTGTGATTTCCAGACTCATTGATCCGACATCTTTTTCAACTGACTTTTCACTTGTGTCTGAAATCAAGCATGTGAACACCAAGAAAGCAGCAGGGCTAGATCAGTGGTTCTCTCTGTGCTGAACAACTAGTGCTGGTGCTCGCTATCATATTCAACCTGTCCCTGTCTGTCATACCCAGGACACATGCTTCGAAAAGTCCACCATCATTCCTGTAAAATATTGATTGAGTGATTCTAGAAATTAACCAATCTGTCTTTTTTAAGTTTATGAAATGTATTGATGCTTTTAGACATTCAGGAGATTTTAACAATTAGTTTGTCAAATTAGTGAGACATAAAAAGTCTCTGCTCATTAACTAACTTGGTGGACATCTTTCAGTTTTGATCACTTATTTATTATGACTTCTGCCAGCTCAGAGCAGGGCTGACGTCCCTATACATCTCCAACCCCCTCACACACACACACACACACACACACACACACACACACACACACACACACACACACACACACACACACACACACACACACACACACACACAAAACTGATCAATTAGGATTGGTCTTTTTTTTCTTCTCCCGCATAAAGACGGATCATCATCCGCCCACCTCAATTTTGATTTGACGAACGTCCTGGGTCACGATAACGTCGACCAGTCAGCCTATATAAGAAGCAGAAAGTTTTCCAAACACCCATTAAAACATAAAGTCGGCCTCTGACCAACAACAGACGAGAAAGCGCCGTTTTCCTTTGCGTAAAAAAAAAGTGCCAAGACGGTTCAAGACATGGAGAGGTCAGTAAGATTTGCCGTGGTGTGCGTCGGAGTGTCTCTGCTCATCTCCTGCCATCCAGTCGAAGCCTGGTACAAGCAGTCGACCGGGCCCAGTTACTATTCGGTGGGTCGTGCCTCCGGTTTGCTGTCCGGTATCAGGAGGTCGCCTTACGTCCGAAGGTCCGAGTCCGAAGAGAGGCTGATGGACAGTGGGGAGACAGCAGGTAACACCGTGCTTCAAGAGACTAACAGGCAGATCTCCATCCTCAAAAACATGGTAAGTGCAGTTATACTACAAACTTTATTCATGTTTGAGGGGGTTCTTCTTCTTTTACACTAATGATAAAATGAAGAGACTCGCATAACAAAATGCTTTCCTTTCAGCACCAAAAAAGACACGATAAACATTAGAAATATTTCACGTAGACAAACCTTATTCAGAGATTAGACAGCACTTGTGTTACCCTTTGTTTCATAAAGACAACGAAACAAAGTGTTGAGATCAAAATATTGTCTTAAAAGTTTAACAACTCGTGCGTAAAGGCGCAAACCAGTGAGCGGTGCAGGTCAAGCGCAGCCAGCAGCATTTATTAAAATATGGTGACAAAACGGCTATTAACATTAAGTAAAAAAAAAATGCTCTGAATTTTAAATGATCATTACCTACAGACTACACCCGAATAAAGGCAAACATAGGGAGAATGAAAATATGGGATTTGTCTAATATAAGCGACTGTTCCACATTTGTTTTATCACGGCAATAGCCTACTGTTATTCCTGCACAACGAAACAGTCCTATATAGTTTAAGAGGTAAATGAAATGCAAGCCTATACGGTTAGTTTGACAAAACGATCCCTACAGTAATACACATGAAGCTCATTTTGCCGGATTTTCAGTTAACTTTCAAATTCTCTCATCACTTATTTTCACCTCCTGCAGGCCATCTGCGTGAAAGACATCTCTCCAAACCTGAAGAGCTGCGAGCTGCTGAGGGACGGGACGGGCACCTTCCAGTGCAAGGCGGACGTCTTCCTCACTCTGGACTCCCTGGACTGCCTGTCCGCGTGAGTCCCGGTCCTCCACCGAGCCCCGGGAGCGCTTCTCTGGACACGAAAAATGAAGGAAAGGAATGGATGCGTGTGTGGCGCGGAGGAAAACCTGATCACTGTCGACGATGGACTGCTGCAGACTCTGAATGTTCTCTTATTTAAAAAAATAAATAAAAATAAACCTCAAACATTGTTTTGTTTTACTTTGGTTATGTAGACAGGAGTATAAAAGTAAAAAAAAAAAATAACTGTGCAAGAGATGTTAGTTGAAACCATCTTCTTTCCAGATGAATTTCCATCGTTGCTGTACATGTACCCTCCTTTGGCAAAATGTATTAAATATCCAGAAAATTGACTGCAGAGCAGATTTCCTGGATAGTACTTTTATTTATTTTATCTATTAAAATGAACAAACACTGGTAACCTGTTGTGTGCCTTAAATGTGTCTTTAATATTCAACTAGTGGGGAAAATAAGTGATCCACCAGCTAAATCCATTTGTATGGAAAAATGAAAATAAGGTTGTCAGCCATACATTTTGTATTGTCGTTTCAGTACAATACACAGTACATACCATACAATTACATTAAACACATGGTCTATAAGAGTAGAGATACGGTATAAAATACAAAATTATTCTGAACGTGGAAAACCAGAGAAGGGAAAATACACAAATTTCACACATGTATGAAGCATTTAAATTACACGACAGCAAAACCACTAGATCATAATGCACTTGGGGGTGTTTTTCTCTTTTCTTTCACCTTGAGTATGCATATCAAAGCGTATCAGTCATTACCATATCTTGTTTATTACCGAGTCAGAGAGGAGCTGGTGTGATAACAGTCAGTCGCTCAGTGGAGCCTTCAAAACAGTCAGACCCCGACAGAGTTAATTCCACACATATCACATATAGGAAGCATCATCCTGGTGTGAGTGTGATAGATAATGGAACAATAATCACCAGAGGCAAAAGAAAGGAAATTAAACTCAAGATGGAGGCTTCAGGGATGTTCTTTACATACACTTCCCAGTTCTAATATGAAATACCAGTGGTAATACCAGTATCTGTTACGCATCAAAAGAACAGGTGAAGGCACAGATAAACAACAGGAGTGTTGGTGATTTCAGCTCAGGACGAGTAAACACAAACTGGGGTGCTTTTACAGTGATCACCGCCTCATTAGGAGGGGGTGACGCACAGGATGTGCTCAGACAGTGATGGATGAGCGGAAAATACGATGGTATGCATGAGTGAACTGTGCGCAGAGGAAGTAATGGACAAACAGTAAATCCTCACCCCCTCACTCTCTCTCACACACACACACACACACACACACACACACACACACACACGCAAATAAATGTGTATATATCAAGTCCTCAAAAAAGTAACTTCACTATTCAAACTCAGATTTTATAGTATAGTACAAAAATATAAATGCCCATTACTCTCGACACAAGGTTTCAAAAATCAATGTTTTAGGGCTCGACCCCAAAACAAAGGATCAGCCAGGTGGTCCTTCTTCTTCAACGTCACTTGAAAGAGTTTTTCTAAGCTACATGGAATCAAGCATCAGGGGATGAAATGCAACAGTGGCAGAGAGCGTCAGAGCTTCCAGGCTGCACCTTCAGATATGAATCAGACAATACGTTTGGAGCAGACGATTTTCACATCTTTATAAATGAGACATCTGAAGGGCGATAGCACCGGCTGTCTAGTAATGTCTCGGACCTCCAGTAATGTCTGGCACTGGGTTACAGGAGCGAGACAGCCTCCAGGTTCTCTTTGATTATCGTGTCCATAACCACCTGGAAGACGACCTGGATGTTGGAGGTGTCGGTCGCAGTGGTGAAGTGGTGGTAGATGAGTTTGCTGGGAGTAGCGTTGAGCGAGACGAAGGTGGCGGCGATGAAGCGGGCAGACGAATCCACATCACAGTCTGCACCTGGAGAGATTAGGAGGAGGGGAGGGGAAGAGACTTTATAGTGAAACATCTGGCATCTGGCCTTTTCACAGAAACCTGAATAATTGTGATTCTAAGATGTGTATTAGACCTGTGAATCCCAACCAGGGGTACTAAAGATAAAAGAAAAAATAGAAATTATGATCTACATATTTGTGTTTAGGAGGGTAATAAACACACAAATATGATATGTACATGTATTGTCACAATAACCCATAACCTACCAGCTACGACAGGCACAGCACATGCGTCACGCCCGAACACCAAGTGATGCGACTTAGAGTTCATGAAAACTAGTTACTAAGCAGTGGTGGAAGAAGTATTCAAATAATTTACTTAAGTAAAAGTACACAAGTATTATCAGTAAAATTAAAGTATCAAAGTAAAACGTCTTGTTCTGCAGTAAAATGTCCCTTGTGAATAATACATTATAAGATTGTGTATAATGCATCAATGTGTACGTTACATTGTACTGCTGTAGCTGGTCGAGGTGGAGCGTTGATCTACTTCAGATACAGTAGTTTATTCCAGTGGTTCCCAAGGGTCACAGGATAAATTGAAGGGGTCGCGAGATGATTTTTCTTTTAATCTTTTAGACTTTTTCTGTAGTCTTTGTTTTTTTTGTGAAATATTGGATAGTTTGTGGTTACTTAAATGAAACTATGTGAAACATTTAGAGAAGTGGAACTGCTAACAACTCAGACGTCCGAAACGTGACGAGGCCAAAACTACACACAGTAGCCTACTTAAATGTAAATGTATTTTGCTACTTTCCACCACTGTTACTAAGCAAGCAAATAAGTACAAATAGAAAAGCTAAAAGTAACGGGAAGGGCTCAGACGTTCAGCTCCTGCCACTCCAAGTGACAGTGGTAGTAATAGGAATGCAAACCTGAGCGAAAACACTGAAAATAGAAAACCAAACCGGAATATCTTTAATTTTAGGATCGTCTTGTGTTAAAGAATTGTTTGTAAAAATATAGACCTTTATATCATTAATGGCATTATATAACATCTAGTTTAACACATTTGGAACATGACGGGTTGGTTTTGGTGAAGTTGTACATAAGATCATGTAATAGGGCCGTGAGGGAACATCAAATGAAAAAGGTTGGGGGCCACTGCATTAGACTTGTCATCATATCTGCGGTCAGTGTGAAATTAACCTGGCTCAACAGAACAACAGAATAGGTCTGACAAGATTTGCCACTTTACAACAAGAACCACCTCCAAGCTAAGAAGCTAACGTTACATGCCGGCGATGCCAAGTTTTGACAAAAATTTGGATCGTGCAACAAGGTCGCAGGCCTGCTTGGTCCTTTCTGGGAATGATTGTTAAGATTTACAAATAATGTGTTTATGGCATTTACTCTATAACTGGAATGTTTTGGGAACGATTGGCGATACACTGGTAAGAGCAAATTATGTTTAACCATGTATATCCAGCTAATTTAAATAGCTCACATTACCGTATTGTGTGAACAGTTAACTTAATTTAATATTTTATGTGACATTTTCATTTGCCAGGTGAAATGTTTCACCAAAACAAGTTCCTTCCCGAGACCATTTTGCGGAGTCACCGTCGCCGCGTCCTGAGCTTAGCACTGCCAAAGACCGTTTGTGATTTGTTAAAAGAAATGCAAAGGGGCGGCCTCTAGCCAACCCAGTAAGAGCGTTCGCCCCATGTAGGCTTGGGGCCTTTGCAGGCTGAGGCTGAGGTAGGCTTTGGTAGGCTAAGGTAGGCTGAGGCTTTGGTAGGCTGAGGCCTTTGCAGCGGCCCAGGTTCGAATCCGACCTGCGGCTCTTTGCTGCGTGTCATCCCCCATCTCTCTCCCACCTTTCCTGTCTATCCACTGTCACTCTGAAATAAAGGGAAAAAAAGCCCCAAAAAAAATTATCTTTGAAAAAAATAAAAGAAATGCTAACAACCCAGAGTGTTTTTTTTCTCCTATCCTTGAATGTATCTGTGGTGTAGCCAGACCTTAGTCAGCAGCACTGTGAAGATGGGAGACTACTGTAGTTTGAAATTGACACTTGCTCTGCTGCCTGACTCAAATCCCAAGAGTTTTTGCATTTATGTTGACATTTGCATGAGAGCAGAGAGGACGCAGCTCCTCTCGAGCCCACTGAGAAGTGGGGAGGGAAATGCTGAGCAGAACGGATGAAAATCAGCGTGTGTGGGAAACAGATTATTATCAGTCTTAGTGTTTATAAGACCCTAAACTGTTAACACATTTTTATGACTGAAATTGTATTTTATTGTTTTTATTCAATACCTGGCCAGATATTTTAGCTTAATAGCATTCCTAGATGTTATGAACATATACATATATACAACATATAAACATCTTTGAATTGTCAATGGGCATCTCTGGATTAGTGAGGTGAAATCTTTGTGTACAATTAATATATATTTTCTTTTTCAAAACAGTGTAATATTCATGATGCTTGGACATATTGTTTGTTATGTATAAGGACAAATGTCTGTTTGGTGCAAACCTAAATGACATGTTTTGTTTCAACAGGAACAGGAAAGGTGAGATTGAAGATGGAGTCTATTTCATGTTTTATTGTTTTAAGGGCTACACGTTTTAGTTCAATTTCATTTTCTGATGAGTTCTGGATTTTCAGAAAAGTGTTAATTCAACTAAATGTAGATAATACCTAGAAACTGAACATTAGGCTTTGTTGCTGTATTTGATTGCATTAGATTTTGCGTGTGTACCCAATAAAGTTTATATGTAAGAAGTTGCGTTCATGACTGATTGTTTCACCACTGCAGCTGCATTTTTTATGTCTTATACATCCATGTGGGCACTTGTATGTGCAGGATGCAATAAATGACAGAACTAACTAACATAAGTCCTACCTTTAAACTGTGGCAGGTATAGCCGCAGATGTCGCCCAGAGTGTAAAATCTTGTCTTGAAAAAGGTCTATCTTGTTCATGAATAAAATCTGTAATACAAAACACACACACACACACACACAAAAACATCAAGCTGAGAGCACGAGATGCTCATCACAAGTCAAAAGGTTTCATCCCAGTGGAAAAGGACAATCAATCCGGAAGATATTGAGAAAATGTAAATGTTAATTCGATTTGGTGACTCTTTCTTTAGCGCTGCAATAAATAACTGAACAATGAAACAAATAAATAACCTCAATCAATGACCTCCCACTACTCATCAGTGTGCAATCGATCACTTATGTAGTCTCCAGTGCAGGCGCTCAACAAGCTCAGCAGCTACTTTTTACACATTTCTGTCTTTCTCTAAACTCAACTTGTCGGCTGCCACCACATTTCACAGGTCCTTTTGGCTTTGTAGTCAACCAATTAAAACTATGACCAAGTTTTGTCTTTTCTGGCCCGTTTGATCACACACACACACACACACACACACACACACACACTAACGAGGGAAGGATGAGGTAGAGCAGATTTTCAATGAACAGGATACAGAGCAACACCTGGG